>NC_139513.1:87504624-87962124 GCF_947247035.1 Vipera ursinii
AAACAGGAAACCCAGCTGATCATACAGCAGAAAGAAGGAAACTTCCTACAAGCACACAAAAATAAGGAATATCGTGTCTTTGACCTTTCAACCATACACTTTATAATTCCACCTAAAAAAGCCAGAAGAATATTATCACAGTGAGTGAGTGACAGGCCCCATATTCAATGTTGTCCTTGCTGAAGTCTGAATTGGGGGCGGGAGGGGTGCTTTCTTTTTGGTTTTCCTATTTTCCAGAATTGGTTGGCTAGGGTCTCTCTTAGATTTGTGAATACAACTTTGAGTGTAGAATTATTATTTTTTTATTATTGTTCATATTAGGATTTTTCAACAGGTCTCCTGCCTTGAGCAGGGGGTTGGATTAGAAGAGTCTTCCAGCTCTACAATTACCTTCTACGTTTTAATAAAATAAAAGTATAACAAGTTCAAAGATAAAAAGAAATGCAAAATAGGGGGGAAAAGGAAAAAAATTACCTCCAGTCAAATGTATTATTCTAAAGGGAATTCTTTTTGAGAGGATATTCCGTTAAGTAATGAAGTTATTTTCAAAAGATAGGCTTAGGTTCAAAATAAACAGGAGTGACCTGGAGGATATAAATATATAAATAGTAAAAGAATAGCCTTATCTCTAAACATTTAGAAATACACATCTTTCAAAGTTTAGAAAAAGACTTAGAAAACTTTTGATTTCTATGTGAGATTCCACATACGATGCCACAATGGCGCCCCTGGATACCTCTCAGGAACAAAGAATTATATCAATATTTAAGTCCCTGACCTAAAACCAGTGGTTTCATGATTATTTAAAGTTACAATGGAACAAAAATAGGGACTTATGACCATTTTTAACTTACGACTTTTGCAGCACTCCTGTGGTTGTGTGATCAAAATTTGGAAGCCTGGCAATCGGTGTTTATTTACGACGGTAGCAGTATCCCAAGGTCATGTGATTATGCAACCTTCTGACGAGCAATGTCAATCAGAAAACTAGATTCACTTAACAACCGTGTTACTAAGTTTACAACTGCAGCAATTCACTTAACAACTGTGGCAAGAAAGGTCATAAAAATGAGGCAAAATTCACTTAAGAACTGTCTTGCTTAGCAATGGAAATTTGGGACTCAATTAGTCTTAGGTCAAGGACTACCTGTACATAATACACTAGCATTTCAACTCCCTATTTAATTTCTCATCTCAGAGTAGGATTAATGAATGCTACACTACCAAATTTTATCGTAATGTTGACAAGCATGTTTTATAAAATATGGACTTAAAAGGTCGCTAACAGACAGTGCCCTCAACTTATATTCATATTACATAATTGCCAATGCAGAGCTACATTACATGAACAAAGGAACATGATATATTTTATTTTCCCCTTAACAACTATTTCCCTCTCTTTTTTTCCTTTCTGAAGAAAAAGGCTTTTTAAAATGCTAACGCATAAGAACAATTTGCTTCCATTTTTCCATCTAAGAAACAAAACAAAATTATATTTTCAATTTTCTACCAGTCACCTTTCCTATTAGGGATTAGGCCAAATTCTTCTGATCCAACAATAAGGGTCAATCAGATGTTTTCCAAAAGTTCACCAAAAGTTGATGAAAAAATGATATCCTTTTTTTTTTACTACTTTCCTGGCAGGTGGTATTTAACACATGGTCCACTGATTCCAGAAGTAGCAAACAGATATCAGAACTAGTAGCCGCTGACAGCCTAATTCTTCATGAATTTACCGGTGTTATTTAAATTAATTACTTGAGAACAATGAATTCTACAAAAATAGAACCTAGTTTTTTTATTGATATATTTTCATCTGTAATGTCAGTAAACACAGACCTCTTTGCATTGTGCTAACATGGTAAGTAAACGAATCAGGAAGTCCCTAAATCTTGCTTTCCACAGGCACTCATGGTAGGGGGAAATTTGAGAAGGTGACAGGATGTGTTAAGATGTTGCAGTGCACACTCCATCCCTTCTGCACATGCAAGTGATCCTGCAATTCAAGTACAAAAGGGGGAGCTCATAACACGTTTTATCATATTGACATCATCCTGGTTCGGAACAGATGGTTATGTAGCCTATATCATAAGCTCACTAGATAGCTTTAGGCAAATTATTTCTGAATATACCCACATGTCAAGCTAATGCAAGATACAGGGTAATTTGTGTATAAACCAAATCACTATGGTTTCTTCAGCAAGCCTTTCTTAGTATCATTCATGCCTGACATGCCTACTCAATGCTGTTTTTTCTAAAGGTACAATGATATGGTCAAGTAGAACAGAGGTCCCCAACCTTTTGGGCACCAGGGACCGGTTACATGGAGAGAGTTTTTTCCATGGACCAGAGGGGGCGTGTTTTTGTGTGCTGCCTGAATCCTGTGGATGGGGCTTTCCTTGTTTGTGCGGACCGGTTGCTGGCATGCTGCGGCCCAGTACTGGTCCACGGACTGGGTGTTGGGGACCCCTGAAGTAGAACAAGCATGAATTAACAGAGAAGACTCATGTCTGAACTAAATGAGCCTTTAGACAGATCATCAAAGAGAACATTAGAGTAAGTAAATATGATCATTTTATGCATATGCACAAAATTAAAACATAAAAGTATTCCAGCTTCCCAAATAAAAAATATCTATACATTCTTGAATTTAGGTGTGAATATAAGTGCTGGTGATGACCTATAAAGCCCTAAATGGCGAGGGTCCGGGATATTTGAGGGAACACCTGCTACCAGCATCAAGCTCCCTTCGTCCAGTGCGTTCCCACAGGGAGGGTCTTCTCAGGGTGCCGCCGGTTAGATTGCCGGCGGGTAACACCCAGGGGTAGGGCCTCCTCAGTGGGTGCGCCTGCCCTGTGGAACCAGCTGCCTGCGGAGCTTAGGACTGCCCCCGACCTCCGTTCATTCCGCCGGGACCTGAAGACCTGGCTCTTCGAGCTCTCTGGCCCAGGCTGAGAATTTTTTAATTTTAATTTTAACTGGGTTTTTTATTTTTCTCAGGGTTTTATTTAATCTTTTTTAATTTGTTTTAACGTTTGTATTGACTTTCTTTTAAATGCCCTGTAAATCGCCCTGAGTCCTTCGGGAAAGGGCGGTATATAAATCTAAATAAATAAATAAATAAGTCTCTCCAGTTCCGGTTTTAAATACCATTAATTAATATTATTCAGTTTTTAAATGAAGATTAGAAGTATTGCAATCCACTAACTTGTCAATTTAAAGACTCCTCATTAGCATTTTAAACCAAATTAACCAGCTCTAAATCAGACATGTCCAACCCACAGCCCACAAGCCACATGTGGACCCAGACAGCTAGTAATGGAGCCCCACAAGATTGTAAACTTTTGACATTTTCAACATTTGAAAAAATACAGTTTAATTTCTGAAGAACAATTATAGCAATTAGACTTTAAAGTTCCAGTCAAATATAAATAGGTTGGGTCTTATTCAGTACAAAATTTTACCATACTTTAAAAAAATGTATCACTTTTCATATTTTTAAAGAAAAATCATCATCATCATCATCAAGTTGTAAAACTCTAAATAACAGAGTCTGGTAGCATATGGTTTTTTCAAGTACAAAGGAGAATCAAGACAAATATATTTCCTTTAAATCAAGAATATTATTAATGGTATTTACCTGATTAAAAGTTTTGAATATGAATTCTCTGAATATAGCATCTCTTTCAGTGAGTTCAGACCAGCCAGCAGCTTTAAGATCATACAAAGCTTGGTTTCTTTCTTCCGTGCTCAACCAGCTAGATTGTGAAGACTATGATGGCAAAGAAAGGGGGGGCGGGAAGCATCATAAATACAAGTTAACCATACAGATGATTATTACACAAAAGAGACCACATTGCATTAAATATTTGCAAATATTACTGGTTGTGTCTTCACAAATAGAATTGTACAGGTTGATTCTGCTCCCGCCCCTAAAGTCATATATGGATTCACTTTTGTATTGGTTGTTTTAAATGCCCTGTAAACCGCCCTGAGTCCTTCGGGAAAGGGCGGTATATAAATTTAATAAAATAAAATAATAAAATAAAATAAATTATATTTAGAATATGAAGTAGCATCCAAACTAACACCTCTTAGGCAGCATCTTAGATAGAAAACAAACATAATTGATATTTGCATTTGAGTAAATGGGGCACGTGGTAAGTTTGCACTGTCCTAGAACAGAGGAGATGGGAGCAGATGCTGTTGTATAATTAGCAAACATAATCCACTAGAAATGAAAATACTTTTACATTACTTCTAACAGAAGGGAAGCATGCTCATCTCCCACTGAAATCTGAACACCGAATAACAAATAAAAATGTCTTCAGTTTTACTAATAGTGACTTTTAATCACTCAAATATAGTTTTATGTTTATATATGCTTAACACTGGAAATTAATTTCAAGATCTTTTAATCCATTTGGTGGACCAACAATAGAGTTCCTGGGACACATTAAGGATATAATAATATTATTACCCACATTTTCATTGATAAAAGCTACTTCATCTCAGTACAATGCTAAACATACTATTCTTTTATAAGGTTTCATCTCTCGGATCTTTTAACCATAATTAAAAAACATAGCTCCTTCTCCTAATTTATTTATTAAATTTATATGCTGCCCATCTCACTATCCATAACTCTGGGGAGAATAATATAAACAATGTTAAATTTAAAGTAATGCTAATCTAATTACGTCCAATAATTTTATTTTGAAAATCTTATTTTAAAAGGTACATTTTCTGGATCAGCAAAGAAAAACAAAGAGGGACTAAAGCAGACATGTCAAACACAAGGCCCGGGGGCCGGATCCGGCCCGCGAAGTGGTTTCATGCGGCCCGAGAAGCCATCCTGGAAACAGTGAGGGAACGGCCCCCACTGCCTTGGCCCTGGCCCAGAGACCCTCCTTCTGCCAGAGACCCTCAGATCTTTCCCACTCCTGCCCAGGCCCCCATAGGCACCCTTGATGCGAACAATGCAGAGCTGGCCACGCCCACCCAGTAGGCCACACCCACCCAGGCCACACCCACCCGGCCCCCTGAGGGCAAACGCAATGCTGATGCGGCCCTCAGTGAAATTTGAGTTTGACACCCCTGGACTAAAGCATTACTTTTGCAGAGGCCCTAAATACTACTTATACTATGTTTGTTAAACTCTTTTCCTTAATTAAGCATGAATAAATAAAAAAAGCTCAGCTGACGGAATTCTCAGCTATTTCAGGATGCTCAATGAATGTCTAAGCAGCAAAATTATTACTGTACTATTACTTGGCAAATATGCTTAGACATTGATTTAACTGAGAAACAATGGATGAAATTTAGCAGTATCTAGGCTGTCCCTTTATTCCCATGTCATTGTAATACTAAAATATAAGCAATTAACAATATAAAGTCAAATGCAGAGAAAATGCCTGCCCTTATATAAACAAACAGCAACATCCATGTAAAACTAAAAGGCATATTCTCAGACACCTTTGAAATTTGAAAAACTAATTTTTTTGAGGGAAACCTCCCTAAAGAAGGAGATCTCCCAAAGGACTCTGAATTACTAAAGCTTAAGAGAGATAATTCTGGGAAAAGAACAAAAAAATTGAATTATTAGAAAGGAAGAATAGGTTTGTAAAAAGTTAAAAAGAGAACACTGTCTGGTGAGGTGATTTCTTGGTTCAGGTTATTTTGCTATGGCTCCCGCGGGACAAAAATGAAAGTTATTTTTAAAATAAGAAAACAATCTTACACATAATGCAGCATATTCTGCTCTGACAAACACATGCCTTCATATTATATTTTAGGTAAGCAGAGACTTTTAAAATCTGGCTGACTGTTTCATCTATATGGATGGTTTTTACATCATCTGCATGTTAGACACATATTTACAAATATTTCTCTCTTTGCAGTTTATCACATTCTGGAATATCCAATCTCTGCAGCTTAACACCACCTGCTGACTGTAACTCTCCAAATGCATAGTAATACAGAGTAAAATCTAAAATATTATGTTTCCTTGGCGTGTTTTTAAAATTAAGTTTTCTCTGTCCCTTCTCTAGCAACCATTGTAGGTGAACCCACAAAGCTATCTATAGGCATCTATTTTCTGATTGGACAGACTGCCCATCACCCTGCTTTATTTCTCACTTTTCTGCTAATCAAGTTTGGAGATACCTACAAATTTAAACTTTTTTTAACCAGATGCAATCAACAATATAAACTGCCAAGATTGTTTTCAACAGTCTTAAGAATTCCACAAAACTGTTCCAAGCACTCTCTTAACACTCCCTTCAAATCTTTTAATATGTAATATTTACTGTATCAGTCAGGCAGTGTATATTCTTCATTAACAAGAACAGTGATGATCACAATCCCATACACTTATCCAAATCCTTATTACTGGAAGATCCACAAGACACATTTATCGCAGTTAGAATGATGAACAAAATTTGTGTTTTTTAGATGGCATTCCAATATAATGCCCCTGCACATTTCTATATAATCGTAGATTTTCTGTTCTCCAGAAGCCTAGTGCTAAAACAGCAGATGTTGTTCTCTCAATGTGAAAACCATGAATGTTACCAACATATAAAATTTGAAAGAAAAATATAGGCAGTTGAGCTGCCATTTTTTTCTCAGCTACTGGGTAGCTGGAAACTTGAAAGCATTCTTTCTACATCCTTGGCAAAAACCATCTGCAAGGAATAATTTATTGGCAAAAAGAATAATAAGTATCCTTGTCAGGATAAAAAAAATGATCATAAACAGACATGAATATCTTCAGGGATGTTTTGCACATGGGATGGAATTATGGAGTGGCAGAACTCATAGTCTGCAATTCGCAGGGAGAATGGGCCTGCTAGAGTTTACTTCTGAGGGGAAGTAAATAAAACTATATTAGAAACCAAGAAAAAAACAAATCTAAGTTCCTATATTACAGAAGAATCTTTTATTCTGAACTGGCTTTTGAAATCAATCTAAACATTTTGAAAAATGGATTAGGTTATTTAATGTAGTTAAAAATAAAATGATAAACTAGATTTAAATTCAACCATGAATTTAAAAATGATTTAAGAAGGATATCTGGAGTAGTCTTGCTTCAAAGTTTGATTTAATATGTACCAGTATACTGATTTGTTTTTAACAAATTTCATTTTACATAATTCACTACTTTCTATTTCTACAGTTTATAAACACTAAACAATAAATAAACTTCCTATCAACCAATTTCCTCAAAGGAAAAAACTAACAGCACTTCTTCAAGACAATCTGGCATTCAAACAAACATTTCAAATAAATCAGATTAAATATTATAAATCCCTGAAATTCAATTGAAACTTCAGATATGTATGTAAAGTGGACAATTTTTGAAACATCAATCCTATTAATTTGAATAATTACATTTGTTATACACAGAGTATTTTGTCCACTAGGTGCCACTATATTTCACATGTAAGTACTTATTCAGTGAGATAGAATTTAAACATTCTAAATAAGAAATAATAGAGATCTTAAATATAAATATGACATAATTATATAGACAAAAATTAGGAATAATCATGTAAATAGTATAACAATAAAGAAAGCTGCAGTTAACATATATATCAAGTAAATTCTTTATTTAGCCTTACTGAAAAGATATTTATAGTAATTAATAATCAATAATACTTTTACTAATTATATAATGTCGATATCCCTCATTTATATTTGCAATTATTATTTACTGATGGATGGGAATTCAGCATGAATCAATTTAAAAAAAAATATTTTTCTGAGTTACCAAGATCCAATAGAAAAGCTTCTTCATATTATATTTGCAAAGTTAAAACATTCAATTAGCTTTACATAATTAAAATATTATAGAATAAAATACATGATAAAAACAGTAGTAATACTTTATTATTAAACAAATTAATTGCATATTAAAAGATGAACAATACAGTAATAATCAACACTTAAAGTCTAAAAATGGCTAATGAATCATTTCTATTTTAATAATTAGTATATAACATAAATACTGTTAACAATGGATACTGCTGAAATACTACGATTTAAGAAAATAATGCCTATGAAGGAGCAAAGTACTTCTATTGCACATAGGGGTCTTTTTGATTAATTTTAACATATAGCTAGTCCTCGACTCACAACTGTAATAGAGCCTGCAGCCAGATATCATGACAAGTGTTAAGTACCCACATGATCACCTCATTTATGACACCCCCATTCTTAGTTGTTAAACAAACATGCAGGTTGTTAAGCAGAGCATGGGGTGCCTCAGAGAACCTGGGTAGCTAGTCCAGGCCCTACCCCAGGGTGTTTCAAAGCCTCTAACACCTTGAGGCACCCCATGCTCCATTTCCTGCCCCTCTGGGTCCCTGCAGCGCTTCCGCCAACTTCTCATCCAATAGGCCCCACATCCATCTTCTCTCTTTAAGACCTCTGGAGCTCAAGGTTGGGCTAAGAAAAGTGGACAGACCGCTCCTTCCTGAGCTGGGTGGCACAATCCTGGAGGCAGCCACACTGAAATGTGGCCACTAGGAAAATGGCATCTGATTCCGGAATATTCCCTAACATGAGCTCTGCAGAATTTTGCAACACTATGGAATGCTGTGAAGCCTCATTAGGGAAGCAAAACAAGGTGTTTTGTGGCTTGTCCCCTTTCCCTAACTCTAACTCCAGAGTTCTCAAAAAAGTGAGAACGAAGTGGAGCCCAGGTAGGCAGGTGGGTGGAAGCAGACCCAAGGCCTGCAGGGACCCAGTGGGTACAGGGAGATAAGCAGTCAGTCATAAGGGGATTCTGCAGCAACCATAACTTCAGGATCGGATTCTAACCAACTTTTTTGTCGGGTGTGGGGTGTGAGTGGGGTGTCTGCAATAACTCCAAATGTTCACTAAGCAACCAATCATAAGTAGAGGACTATCTGTGGTCAATGTATTTTTTCTGCAAATAAATATTACACATTATCACTTTCAGACAAAATAATGATAATAAATTGTTAAGAATGCAGAGAGAATTTGGAAAGCAAGATATGGCCATTATCTCTTTTTAATTTTTCCAGACATACTGTATTGTCTGCATGCCATTTATTATTAACTACTAATTCTACATGAGTAACTGATAATGGAGATAGAATCGATTGGCCCAGGGAGATATTTTATTTTTCTTACATGACTTCAAATGTCTACTTTTATTTACTTACCACCTTTAACCAGTTATGTGGTAGGATGCAATCATAGATCATGGGTCATATATGGCTTTTTGTTAACTGTTGACATTTCAATGTCCACTCACCATTCCTTTGTAATGTTGTACAATTTCCATTTCCTCTTTAGCAGTTCTTTCCTGGAAAACTATGTCAAACTATTTTGGGTCTATGCTTATCTGAAAGCTTTCTCCTATATATTTTTAGAAATTATTAAAATATATATTTCAAAATGTGAAATAAGAAAGCAGTATTTCCTTTTTAAGAATAATCTGGTATATGATATATAGAAAAATCAAGTTTTTAAGTTTGAAATATCAGTATGTAACTCAGATCAACAGATCAAATAACCCATGAGTCTTCAGTTAAAAGCCACCAATTGCAAGCTTTAGACCCACACACTGAGAATATATCTAAGAAAATGTATTAGAGATTCTTGGTTTTGTATGTTAGCTATTATGTACTATTATTAATAGCTTCCTACATTGTCATTACTTCAATGATTGCTGTTCAATGCATGCCTGAACTTCATTCTTGAATTTCAAAACTAACACACTGCTTGTTTGCCAGATGAATACACACAGGGTTGCAATCTGTTCCTGAATTCAAGGTTACTTAAAGTAACTATTGGGCCATTAATACGCAAACAGTGTCATATCGCAACTTCACCATTTCTATTCAGCTGTTCCAAAAACTGGAGCTGTGAGCATATTATTTGATGCACAATCTTCCTCTCAGGATGTCTGATGAAGCAATTGCATAAAGAGTGTGTGTGTGTGTGTGTGTGTGTGTGCGCGCATGTGTGTGCGTGTGTGTAACAGACAAGGAACAATATACTAAATGAACAAAAAAATCTATCTTGATTACATTATATTACCCAAATAATATTTTAGATGAATAAGCAAATTATATGCCATATGTGAGAAGGCTCCATCCATTAACAGGCAAACTCTTGAAGACGTGATTCATAAGAATGAATATAATGTATAAAGGTTACTTTTAAATAATTTTATTCTGAAATATGTTCGGGGTATTTTAGCACTTACTAGGTTGCAAATTGTGTCCGTAGCCACAGATGCTTACTTGGGAATTAGTTCTGAGTGGGATTTCATTTTGTATAAACAAGCACTAGATCACTATGTAAAAAAAATCTCATTAGTTTTCCAAAGTAGAACAGATTTATACTTGCCTAACCTGCTGTTATGCCTAACATGCCATAATAAGCAAAGCAATTGGTAGTCACTTGATTATAGAAAATTGTCCATTACAGATGAGAAGCCACAGATACAGGTAGTAATGTACCTGTAGCACTAGTCTGCTGTTTAGTACAAGCCTTCATTAACCAATGTACAAAATCCATAAGGAAAAAAGAACCAATCTGGCATTTAAAAGTTATTTTAAAATTGTAATTTTCTCTGGACTATTTTCCACAAAAACATTCATAATAAATGTGTTCATTTAAGATGCTCCAATATCTTTTGCTGCAACACTGATTATCCCTATGAAAGCTGTTGCAAGATCAATCATTTACTAAGCAGAGAAATATTGAGAGCCACACAACAGCACAAAAAGACTTTGTGAAGGTAGTATTTTTGTCCTGCCTATTTATAGTTAACTGGTGAACCTAAATTATTAGTGCTATTTATTAAATTTGTACTCTGCTCGCTCCCCAACGACTCTGAATCGTTTCATCAGGAGGCATATGAGCAGAACCTGAAAGCCGATTTAAGAATTAAGCTGGTAAGAAGGGCAATTGAGCCACCTACTTCCTGTATTTAGATATAGGATCCTCCTGCCCCGAATCCGAAGCAATCCCAGCCAGATCCAGGTTTAATGCAAAGAGCTTCCAGTAAGGAAGATCGTTAAGTCAGGACGAAAAAGGGAAGACGCCAATTGCAAATTTGGATCTTCGAATTACACGTGCTAGGAACATTTCACATTCCCTTTGAGCTTCTCCCGCGCAAAAAAAAGAGCCGAGAGGCTCAAACCCGGATTTCCAAGTCAGCTTTCCCTAAACTGTCCTTGTAAACGTTTAAAACCGCAGTTGAAGAGCTGCAAAGAAAGCAAACCAATATGAATAAAGGTCACCGGGCCACATTTTACGCTGACCCTCCCGCCGCCCCCTAATATGTCAAATCGTTGCGAGGAGGATCGCTCCTTTGCTGCTCAGCCGCTCACCATAGCTGAGAAGTTGCTCCGGCCGCCACCGCAGCCCCGGCCTCCCACAGCCAGCAGGCCCCCTCGCAGCAGCAGCAGCAGCAGCCGCCCCGATCCTGGCCCGCGGGGGTTCAGCATGGCTCAGGCGGGCATCTCCGCCCCCTCCAGCGAGCGCCTGCGCCTGCGCCGCGGCCGCCCCAAAGTCTTGGCGGCCGCCAGGGGGAGCCTCTGGCCGTGATCTCGCGCCAGCGCTCCCCGACCTGCTCAGCCCTTTGGATAGCAGGCGCAAGTCGATCTTCTCAGGCTGGGCTCCGAAGACGTGGCGATCCCTGGTTCTCCCCGAGGGAAAGAGCTTGGCTTGAGCCTTTCCCGGATGCCCGAAATGGGTTGGGTATTCTCAGTAGAGTGTGAAAAGTTCTTACACTAATTGGGGTGAGGGATCAGAGTTGGCGCCTTCCCCAGCCATTTGCCACCCCAGGCGGCAGCAGCTACAGGTGGCTTGCTATCTATCTATCTATCTATCTATCTATCTATCTATCTATCTATCTATCTATCTATCTATCTATCTATCTATCTATCTATTATTTATTTATATTTATATTCCACCCCTCTCCGAAGGGACTCGGGGCAGTGTACAGGGCAATTAAAACTATAAATAACACATAATGTATAAAAATTAAAATAGAATTAAATCGAATAGCCCTAAACAAAAACACATTCTAAAATGTAAAATTTTTAAAATTTAAAAACTAAAATTTTTAGTGAACTCGCAAGGAAAGAAATCAATCTTTTCTTTTCTACCATAGGAAAGGATGAGTAGTATTGTCCGAAGCAAGGAGAGCGTGGTTTATCTAGTTACGGTACTCTCTGCTCTGTTTGTACTAAATGCTGCTGAATTAAGAAAAACAGTATTCTCCGAAGGATCCCAAAGGTGCTTTTTCACGAGGTAACTGGACTTTGTTTTTCAGCTCTGAAAAAGCTTCTTGGATGAGAAGGGAAAGTCTTCAAAGTAAAATAAGAAAGTACTTAAAAGCACCCTTGGGATAACTATGACCTGGACGTCTGAGAATCTTCACAGACTTTCCCTGGAGGAGTGTAAGGAGACAGTAATCACTTTAACAAGCAGCTCATGATCTGTAGTCTGTACAAAAATAGTCAGCTGTGAGTAAACAGCACTTCAGTCATCAATGCAAAAGGACAGTAAGTTATGTCTGTATTCTCTCTTCCAGATCTTGATCCACTTTTGATTCTGTTTTCTGTGTCATGCACATTTGTGGTATATTATATTGTTCTCTTATGCTAGCTTTCCAATGAAGCTTTTAAAAGTTGAAATACTCTACCATGAATGGCTTTATTATAACAGCTGTAAAGATCCAGGTCTATTTAATGTAGCCATAATGCCATCACTATCCATGTTAAAGATTGTACTTTTAATTTCTGTTTCAAATTCTTACAAACACAAACACAAAACAAAAACAAAATACCACTAAAGAGGTGGTGCCTATGAAATTATACATATATTTACACCCATACTTAATTTAAATATCACACTACCATGCATTGTATCTCCTCTTTCCAATCTATTGTAACATTGTTTTATGTCCTTTTAAAACAGTAAACTATGTCTCAGTTTCCAGTATAAATGATATGAAGATTAGGACCTGTTAAATGTTTTCTTAATTCTAACCATTTTAATCAAAAGCGCAAATGTGAAAAAGTCAGTAATTTATATATTTATCAAATGGCATTGAATTTTCAAAAAATGTACCTCATTAAAGCTGAGGATAGATTGTTTCTAAATCCAATTAACATTTAAATCTATTATTTTCATTCTACATTTTTTTCAGGTTTGTGAGAATTTCTACAATATTCTATCAAGATTATCAGGCCACTTTTTAAAAACTATATATTATAATTCATTAAAAGTGGAGTCTGCAGAGTACAGATTCTAATAGGGTAAAGCTGTCCCATCACCATTTAATTAACCAACTACAGTGCTCATTGTTGTATGTTAAGAAATTTCTTCTGAATGATACTGTGCCATTTTTAATATGCGATAAACATAACAGGACTCCAGTTCACAATACGTGAAGAATTCACAAGTTTATCAACTTATTCTAAAAGCAGATAGTCCTCAAATCACATCTCACTCCTGATGCTCCTGATCTTGACCAGGTATTAACCAACGGATGCTCTCTGTCCGAATAGTAGCATACATGATGAAACTGATAAGAAACAATAAAGAAAATAAGAGGAGCCAATCTATTCCTTTACTCAGTGTGCTAGGCAGGGGACCAACATGGTCTTCCACGCTCACCATCACATCAGACTTAGGTTGTATTCCTGAAATGAAATATCCAATTATTACTTTGATGCAAAATGAAGCATTGTAAATCATACTTAGCTATTTGCATGGATAAACTTCCATTTTCTAGTTTGAAATTTAGACTGTAGCATACTAATTATCATCTGATAAGACGTTTATTATACTTTAAAATTTATTCACTGAAATAAAAATATATTTCCAGTAAAACTATTAATATCACATATTTGATTCTTTGTGGGCTGCTCTATTTCCATTTCATTCATTAAGAACTCTTGCAGCCTCAAATAAGCTTGTCTTTTTATAATTTCATAATAGTTGATTAGCCTGTTTTATCTCTTCATATTACCAGGCAAAGATGACAAAAATAAACAGGCAAACATCCTAGTCTAAAAACATATCAGTAAAGGGGATAGTGCCTTGATATCTTCTCTCCTTCAAGAGGCAATAAAGAAAAATATTTTATTTATTTAAAACATTCCTGATAAAATATACTGCCTCTTTTGGTAAGTTTATTTCTATCTTAGCTTTTATTTGCTAATTGTTTGCTACAGCATGTAGAGATAGAAGTTGCTTTACCCTCTATTGTGGATAAAGGAAAGCTAAGAAAACATGGTTTTTTTCCTTGTTAACATGAAGAGAAATATCTACAAAAAAAACAAAACCTTTCTTGCATTCACTTTTGCAAAACCTTTCTTGCATTCACTTAGACTTATACAACTTCACAGTGCTTTACAGCCTTCTCTAAGCGGTTTACAGAGTCAGCATATTGCCCCCAACAATCTGGGTCCTCATTTTACCGACCTCAGAAGGATGGAAGGCTGAGTCAACCTTGAGCAGATGAGAATCAAACTGCCAAACTGCAGGCAGCCGGCAGTCAGCAGAAGTAGCCTGCAGTACTGCATTCTAACCACTGTGCCACCGCAATTCAATCCCAAAATAATGCAAAGAACCATAAACAACTCCTGCTATCATAGGGGAACTGAAATATATGTGCGTAACTAATATCCATATTATAGTATGATATTAACATTGACCCTTGATGCCAGGGTATGGTTATATTATCCAAATAAGGCTACTGAGAAACAAATGACAGATTGTAAAGATCCTCAACAGAACCAAAATTGTCAGAAGTAGAATATTATTTGTCTAGCTAGGACTGCAACCTTATTTTGTATTCATCCAAAATTTCATGTCTTGATCAATAATAAAACTGCTTTCTAGTACCTTCCTAACGGGGCAAAACAATGTTCCTTGAGTTAATAAAATAAATATTTACTAGAGTAAGACAGGTTTATATCAAGCTATGAATTTTCCAGATTCATATATCATCTTACCAGTCTGATTAACAATAAATGCTTTCAGTGTTTCCAGAGTTCGATCTGTATGGTTAAATCTTGCCATTGGCTTAGCACCTTGAAAAAGGAGGATGTTAGGAACAGCCACAGTTCCAAACCGAGTTGATAAACTGCAAGAGTAAAGTAGAAGGATAAATGTTGCTAAACAAATTTCTCATTTAAATTTATAAAAACTAACTCTCCGTTACTCTTCATTAAACCAGAACCACTATGTCACACACACACACACAAAATGAAGGTCCTGCAGTAGAGAGCAGTGGATGGTCAGAAAGCATTCTCTGCCGTTAGGTGTTATTAATACTTTATTACATTACTACTATTGTAAACACATGTTACAATGTATAAAATAAACTTAACAATTATCATTCAGAAAATAATAAAATTTACCTGCTATGTTGGGAGGCATCCAAGGCCAAGAAATTTAGTGTTGGGAACACTCGTGGCAGACAATTAAAATGAGGAGCCAAATTGGCTGAAAAACGACACCAAGGGGTATAAAATAAGACCAAGGTGCAGTCACTGCCATTTGGATTTAAAAATTCCATTAAATCCTAAAATAGAGATTGAAAATTTAATTTAAAAAAACAAGTTCTACTCAGAAAAGCAATGAAGTGTCTCTATGAAAGCGCTAACTAGCCATTCCATTATAAAACATGTTTCAAACTTGAACAGTAACCACAGTATGAATTATGATAATTATATACCATTAAGTCATTGCCAACTTTTAGCGACCACATATTCTCATGACTACAGGTAGAATAAATTTGAGAGCTTTAATTTCCTAATTTCAAAAGTAAACATGCATACTGGCCAGCTAGTTTATTAAATATTTTAAATATCAGCTATTGAATGGTTTCCTGCAAGAACATAGACACAATCAACTCCATAAAATCTTGTGATAGTTTGATTTCGACAATAGATTTCAAGAGTAAACACATAACAGGAAATCCACATTCCTTAAATCCAAATAATGTAACACAAGAAAAAGTGTGCTGTATCAAATTAAAAGCTATCTAAATCCAGTAGTCTGTTCACAGAGAAGGCAACCAAACGCCTTTAGAATAGCAACCAGTAGGCAGAACTACTTTGCCTACAATATTTCAGATGACATTCACCTATTGAACAAGCTGTAATCCACATCTTTATTTTCCATTAATTTAATAATTTTTCAGAAATAACTAAGCTTGTTCTGATATCTCAGTTAAACATTCTATGAAATAAGTGCTATCCTTCATAGACATTTTTCTTCTTAACAATTTTAGGAGCAACAATGCATTCCTAAGAGATTAAAATTGGCATCAATTGAAATACCAATTTTCAGATTTGATGAAAAAAGTTTAAAAAACAAAACAAAATAGAATCCAACATCTTTAGTGTCATAATCACTTTACTTGGTTACACCTCTCTAGTTACACAGCATTGTGTTCTGTAGAATGCTGACAGTAAAAAAAATGAAATATATATATATTTATATACAAAATTAGTAGGATAAGACTTAGCTCAATTAACATGCTTATCTGTCTAAGCTAAAAATCCAAGGACTGCATTAACATTACGTCTTGTGGACTAGTTTTAAAATTGGTTATTTTTTGTGACTTGGTTAAAAAAAAATAGGTTATGTGGTTAGGCTATTTTGCTCAATGTTTTATTTAACCCAAATAGGGATTAACTGAATAACCATTTCAGTTTGTTATGTGAAGTCAATTTCCCAATCCAGTTCATTAGCTCCTTTTCTTAATAGAATACTGTCGCTCCATTACACTTGAATGAAACAGATTCAACAGCATGCACATTAAACAAGTAAGCACTGTAATAGCATAAGCAGACACATTTTTACTCTAGTCTGGTGTTTCTCAACTGTAGCCACTTTAAGATGTGTGGACTTCATCTCTACAATCCCCCAGCCAGCAATGAAGAATACTGGAAATTGAAGTCCATGCATCTTAAAGCTGCCAATGTTAAAGAACACAGGTGTAATCCTATCCAGAGCCTACTTTAGCTGCACCTAAACAAGACCAACTTTTAACTTAAGGAGAAATTCATCAGAATACTTGTCACCTACTTGGGAAATATTCAAAATTTGTAATGTGAAATTTGTCATTCCTGTAATGTTTCTTTCTTCACAGTTCACTTTTGGGGTTTTCATACCATCTGTGTTATTTGAGTCCTCTGCTAATGAAGGATGCACTGCTTCCAACGCTACCGGTGGATGTACTATTGGCTCTTGTGCATGCGACACTTGTTGAGATACAGATGCCATGTTATTCGTACTGCATTCGCCCTCTGCCGCTGCATCACAAGTACCAGTGTCTGCTTCAGAGAGATGTGACTCCTTTGTGTCACTTGGAATAACTGACAATAGGACATGATGGTCGGCAAGAAGGCTACCACTCATCATAGCATCAGCAATTTCTGCAGTCCTGTACTGCACCGATTCTCGATGTCCATCGCTGCTTGAATGGACAGAACCGCTTTCCTGATTTAATGGTAGGGAAGTTTCACTTAACTCTTCTGATAGCAGGTCAGAGGTTTCATCTGTTTCTGCTACAAAACACACATACATACATGGCTGTAGGTATACAGAGAAATTCACATCGTGTAAACTTTCATGCAGCCTAACCGCACATCCTTAATTTGCTCAAAGTGAGAATCTGTTTAGGCGCTTTTGCCTTGCTTTATTCTCTTTAACACCAGAAGTGCATAATAGCCTTTATTTCAGGAGGGAGAAGAACAGTGCAACCTGAAAACCAGGGAAATGCAGACTTCTGAAAACTCTTCTGATACGGTGCATTACTAGATTGCGAGCGGAATAATTTTTTTGCTATCTGGTTCGCCCTATCTCAGGGGTAGGCAACCTCGGCTCTTTTATGACTCATGGACTTCAACTCCCAGAATTCCTGAGTCAGCTATGCTGACTCAGGAATTCTGGGAGTTGAAGTCCATGAGTCATAAAAGAGCCGAGGTTGCCTACCCCTGCCCTATCTGCATCATACTTCGGAAAGCAGCAGCAGAAGGAGCTCCTTTGCCTCTTTCCCCACTCACGTCAGGAAACAAGGAGGCCAAAGAAGCCACCAGAACCGGCAAGCGCGTCTAAAAGCAGCTCTTTCCTCCGGGCTATTCGCTCCTTCCCCACCGCCCAGCGTTGCCATGGCAACCGAACCCCCTCCTCACCTGCCACAAGGAACGCGAGCAGCCAGACCACCCCGAGGCGCCGCCCCCACCCGCGCGAGGACAAGAGCATCCTCCTCGCAAGGGAGGGGGACCGGCCGCTCTCCTCCGCCCCGCGCCCACCAAAGACCGGTAAAGCACCCAGCGAAAGGGAGCCAGCCACCAAACGAGGCCTTCCGTTTGAACTTCCGCTTCCGGTTTGGCAGCGCCAAGGGAAGCCGGCGTGAAAGGGCTGGGCTGGCTCTTCTTTTGTCCGCAACCCGGATATTCTAGCCCAGGGGTAGGCAACCTCGGCTCTTTTATGACTCATGGACTTCAACTCCCAGAATTCCTGAGTCAGCTATGCTGACTCAGGAATTCTGGGAGTTGAAGTCCATGAGTCATAAAAGAGCCGAGGTTGCCTACCCCTGTTCTAGCCTCAGAAGGAAGGAAGCAAAGTAGAGTTCTGTGCCGTTGTCTCCGCAATGTTTTGGAAGCGCCTGTGCTCTCCCCACACACACAAACACACCCGTCCCCGAAGGAGTTTTAATAAAAATTTGACACTCACTTATTTTCCTCGTGAAAAGCGCTTCTTTTTCCAATGAGTATTATAATTTATTTATTATTTATTTATTGATGGGATTTATATCCCGCCCTATCTCCTGAAGGACTCAGGGCGGCTCACAATAAAACATATAATAAGTACATAAATCAAGATAAAATGAAAATTGAGAACATCAGTGCAATAAAAAATTAGAGAATTTTAAAATGAATTAAAAATACTAAATATAAATTAATTAAAATGCCTGTCAGTCTAGGTCAGCTTGGTGGAACAGGTGTGTTTTGAGGCCGCGGCGAAAGGATTGGAGGTTTTGGGCTATCCGAAGCTCAGGGGGGAGCTGATTCCATAGGGTTGGTGCTCCCACAGAGAAGGCCCTCCCCCTGGGGGTCGCCAGCCGACATTGCCTAGCTGACGGTACCCTGAGGAGGCCTTCTCTGTGTGAGCGTACTGGACGATGGGAATTTGTTCCCGGCAGCAGATGGTCCTGCAAGTATCCCGGACCTAAGCCATGTAGGGCTTTAAAGGTAAGTACCAGCACCTTAAATCTCACCCGGAGGGCAACTGGTAGCCAATGCAGCTCACGCAGGAGGGGTGTAATATGGGAGTATCGGGAAGCTCCCATCACAACCCGTGCAGCTGCATTCTGCACCAGCTGAAGCCTCCGGGTGGTCTTCAAGGGCAGCCCCATGTAGAGAGCATTACAGTAATCAATACGGGAGGTAACGAGTGCGTGGGTGACTGTACGTAGGGCATCTCGGTCCAAAAAGGGGCGCAATTGGTATATAAGACGAATCTGGGCAAATGCCCCCCTAGCCACGGTTCCAATGTGATCTTCAAAACTGAGTCGTGAATCTAGGAGGACGCCCAGATTGCGTGCTTTATCAATGGGAGGTAACATCTCTCCTCCTATAGTCAGAGATGGAACCTCTTGGACTAAACGAGATGACGGTATGTACAGCCACTCAGTCTTGGCCGGGTTGAGTCGAAGCCTGTTTTCTCCCATCCAAATCTGTACCGCTTCCAGACAACGGGACATCACATCAAGGGCATCACTGGGTTGGTTCGGGGTGGAGATGAATAGCTGGGTATCATCAGCATATTGATGATATTTCACCCCGAAGCTACGGATGATCTCTCCCAGCGGCTTCATATAGATGTTGAACAGGAGGGGCGAGAGCACCGAACCCTGAGGCACTCCACAATTAAGAGGCCTAGGCCTTGACCTCTGCCCTCCTGCCAACACCGTCTGCGAACGGTCCGAGAGGTAGGAGGAGAACCAACGCAGAACGGTGCCTCCCACTCCCAGCCCCTCAAGACGACGCAGTAAGATACCATGGTCGATGGTATCAAAAGCCGCTAATAGATCTAATAGGACCAGGACAGAAGAATAACCTCTATCTCGGGCCCGCCAGAGATCATTCACCAGCGCGACCAATGCCGTCTCCGTGCTGTGCCCCGGTCTGAAACCCGATTGGTACGGATCTAGATATTCAGCTTCCTCCAGGTTCAAAGGGAGCTGTCGCGCCACCACACTCTCAACGACCTTCGCAAGGAAGCGAAGGTTGGAGACAGGACGGAAGTTGTTTAAAACAGCTGGGTCCAGTGCCGGTTTCTTGAGGAGGGGCCTTACCACCGCCTCTTTCAAGGCAGCAGGGAAGTACCCTTCACTCAGTGAGGCATTGATAGCTAAGGAGAAAGGAATGGCTCAATGTTAGAAACCCTGTCGGGAATCTAGTTCCTCACATTCACTCTGCGGGATGTGGGGGCAGAAAAGTTGGCTAAGAGCACCCTTCGTCCGTCTTCTTGTAGCTACTCGGGTTGATCTTGCTCTTCCCGTCTTTCCATCAGAATAGAGCTGGAAGGGACCTTGGAGGTCTTCTAGTCAACCCCGCCTGCTCAGGCAAGGGACCCTACCGTTTGAGACAAGTGGCTTTGATCAAGAGGACCTCACGATACCGAAGAGCACTAGGGTCAGATCGCATAGTATTTTTCTTACGATGTCAGCATAGGTAGATACCAAAGTTGCCCTGTTGCCTCATTTGTTTAAATCCCGCTTATCCCGAGCAAAAATTAACGAAAACCTATACTTTGACTTACCATTACACTACCGTGATTTGGTTTCTTGCCGCTCATAAAGAGAACCCTTTTTAGAGATAGCTTTCAAGGATGGTAAAGAAGTCCAGCTGTGATTTCACATTATATAAGTATTTCGGTGGTTGCTACAGGTTGCCAAGCATTTATTTATTTAAACACACCCCCTCCAGAAGACTCCAACTGAATAAAAGTTAATTTAAAATAATGTAAGGTAAAGGTAAAGGTTCCCCTGCACATGCGTGCTAGTCGTTTCCGACTCTAGGGGCCGGTGCTCATCTCCGTTTCAAAGCCCAAGAGCCAGCACTTCTCCGAGGACGTCTCCGTGGTCATGTGGCCGGCATGACTAGACGCCAAAGGCACACGGAGCACTGTTACCTTCCCACCATAGTGGTCCCTATTTTTCTACTTGCATTTTTACGTGCTTTCGAACTGCTAGGTTGGCAGAAGCTGGGACGAGTAACAGGTGCTCACTCTGTTAGGAATTGACCCGTCAAACTGCCGACCTTCTGATTGACAAGCTCAGCGTCCTAACCCACTGAGAGCATAAAACTAAAACAAACACTGTGCAACCCTATAAACTGCAGATGACATCAGTGCTCAGTTTTTACATCATAGAATAATTTGTTGTTACACCAAAGTTAAAAAGTGGATATGGAGATACTATCTTATTTTTATTTATTTTAATTCCATTTATATCCCGCCCTTCTCCGAAGACTCAGGGCGGCTTACAAACTTAGCAGTAGCCTTCTTTCAATGTATATGCCTGCTTATTAGGGCTTTCACACACACCCCCAAGTGGCATTATTACAAAGTCAGCTTAATTGCCCCCAACAATCTGGGTCCTCATTTTAATGGAATTAAAATAAAAATAAAATCTTATGCTGAGTTTGTAGAAATACTGTACTCGTTCTCAACATATAACCATTCATTCAGCAACAGTCCAAAGTTATGATAGCACTGAAATAAGTGACATATAATCAGTCCTTGTTCTTAAGATTGTCACAGCATCCCTACAGCTGCATGATCAAATTTGGATGCTTGGCAGTCTGTATTTATGATGGTTGCAGTGTCCCATGGCCATGCAATCACCATTTGCAACCTTCCTACCAGGTTTCTGACAAACAGGTCAATGGTGGAAGCCAGATTCACTTTGATAACTGCACGATTCAGTTAACAACTGCAGTGATTTGCTCAACAACCATAGCAAAAAAGGTCATAAAATCAGGCATGACTCACTTAACTGCCTTCCTTAGCAATGGAAATTGTTTCAGTTGTGGTCATAAGTTGAGGACCACGTATAAATATGTATTTACTTTGTGCTTGGCAACCTTCCCTTATTTAAAACCCAGTACCAGCTTTATACAGGGTGAATGCTTAGTAAATTGATGTGGTGATCAGTGTTTGCTATATTACCCTAATATGAAAAATATGAATAAAATTGGATTTCATTGACTGAAACAAAAATGTACAGGGCAGAAACTTCAGTGCGTGCCATAAAAGAAAAAAAAAGGAAAATAACTGGTGATATTCATGTGAAACCTATTTTTTAAAGCATCTCTTTTCCTATAAGCAATGTTTCCACAATATTATAATACAGGTTTCAGTCTCAAATTAACAAGAAGGATAGCTGAGGACTGCTTCATTAGACTGAGGGCTGCAACACTTATACAATGACAGAAAATTTTGAAATATGTAAGAAATGAAAATGAAATAAGTATATCAAAATCATATTAAGACATCTTAATATTAAGACATTAAATAGACATTAAATTAAGACATTTAATAGAGCTATTAATTGAGCATTTTGACTATTTAACTGACAGCATTTTTTGTTAACTGGAACATTTAAATTTGGTTTTATATCTAGATAAAAAATTGTCAGCTAGATAATCCAGACCAGGAATCAACTCCACAGGAATGTTAATATTATTTTTATTGGGAATGGCTATTATAACAGAATCTTGCAAGTCTGATTGTGCTGAACTTTCTCCACTTCATATATCCGTGTGAATTAGGGCGGTGTCTGAGCAGTTTCTGCATTCTTTCGGTTTGTTTTGAACTTAAGCTATGTTTTTCCTCTCATTCTTTTAGCAACAGGTCTAACTTGTCTCTATCATGATCATCTTCCTTGCTCTCACAAAATTCAATCTCACTGTTACTTGCAAATGTTCATCAGTTAGCTTTGAGTATTAATTATTACAGATGAGAAAAATACACATATGTATATGTCCATTCAAATATTGCTAGGTTTCTTGTGGAAGTAATAAGTAACTTGGAGAATCTTTTTAGTAAGAAACTTTTAAATACTTTCATTTCCTTTTGCCCCAAAATTATGTCACACTGAAGTTCCATTAACTTCATTTACCTTTCCTTTGCAACACTGCCAATATCCACAGCAAATGGTGATGTACTAATTTAAATTAATAAGGCTAAACTTCAATAATGAACCACATTCTAGTTTAATGTGCATAAGACCTTGAGTGCATGCCCACACAGTAATGCCATGGAATTCAGCACTACTAAATAAGCATCCTATGGTTAATTCCTAGGAAGTAAATGCAATTGAACTTAATGGGGCTCCATTTTGTGTAGGGGTGTCAAACTTGCAACGTCACGTGACGTGGTGCTACATATCGCAACTTTTTTGCCATTGCCAGCAATGAGGTGGGCGCAGTTTCACTAGGATGCATCCGGCCCATGGGCCTGCAGTTTGACACCCCTGATGTAGACATTCATAGTATGTCACAGTTTATGGCATGACATTCCCTAATTCTATTCCCCTATCGTTAAATAAACTAATGACCCATTTCCTTTTGAACAGCTTTCCTTAATTGGTTGTCTTTCATCTATATTGACTGCCACTCTGAGAATTCTATCACGCTGGTTCACTTCTAGAAATTGAAATCCAAGGCAAAAAGAGAGCCCAATAAGTAGGCTACTACTAAGGAAGTATAGCTATTAATCTACTCCATTTTTGTTGCATTGGGCTACAACTCATGTGTTCCCCACCCACTGCAGAGTACGAAACTGAGCCACATTTAGGATGGAACCTAAATCCCTTTCTGTTTGCAAAATAAATAAGTAATTTCTCTTAAATGTAATTCTGAGTCTTAGCATTCTGCATTAAATGCCTTTGCACACTCTTTGGGTACACTTCAAATGATATGCAGAAACTCCCCCAGAAAACTCCTCCTCCAAAATGCATTTTGAAGAGTCTATTTTGGCAAGAATTGTATTATGCAGTTTTCCCAGATTGATGACAGGTGGGGGAGAACTTTCTGCTTCCTAATAAGTCCAGGATTAGAGTTCCCAGCAAGCAATTGGATCATGCAGCTAAAAGGTGTTCCCTACTTTGCATGTCACAGCAACAAAGATTAGCACTTTCAAACATGAAAAAGATTAGCACTTTCAAACATGAAAAAGTGGTAGCTGTCTTTTTATATTCTACAATTTTCAGTAAATAGCATTATCATACCTTTTGTAGCTATGTGATAAAGATACATTCCACAGGTGATGTTCTGCTCTTCATCTTCTCAGTGCATTTGTGTTTCTAGAAAAGTATATCCATTAAATATATTCAGTTTTGAACATAATAACTTGTCAGCTAACCTCAGCATCACCACTTCTGCTTGCTATCAGCAGTCAGCTCATGGGGATCTGGGTTGATGCAGTAGTAAATGTGTCCTTAAGAGAGGGTATAATATATAATAACCCCTTCCTTGAAAGTGGCAGTAGTGTGCCATCATTTGATCCAGTTGCGCTGGACAATTATTGACTTGTCTCCATTACTTCTTTCTGTGAAGAAATTGGATGGACTAGAACTAAATTGGCCTGGGAGGAAATGAAAGTTATGGTTCAGTCCAGTTTCAGGCCCTTTATCAGCCGAGAGACAGTATTGACTGCACCTACAGGAAAAGTACAACTTTTCTGGTCTTGCTTAATGTTTCAGTGGCTTTCAGTGCCATTGGTCATGATGTCCTTTTAAGCCATCTCCAAGATCTAGAAGCAGGGAACACTCTATTATGCTGGTTGTCTTTTCTGAAGAAACGGTTCCGATCATGGAGACAGATTATGTCTTGGATTTTTAAGAGGGAGATGCTGCAAAGCCAGACATGCTCCTATTCAACGTCAGCTATACATGAAACCATTGGATGAGATCAGACATTGGCATGGAGTCAGATTTCACCTGTGTGCTGACATTAATTAACATGCCTATATTGACGATATCCAGTTGTGTATCTTAACTTGTGACTAAGTACATGATGCTGTCCTGGAGATTCCATTGTTTACTCTCCTCAGTAGTTTGCAATTTGGGATTGATTCTCCTTGGACGTATTACTCCAGGTTGAGGAGCAGTTGATACCTGTGGCCAAAACATCTTATATACTATTAACAAACTTTCCTGCCATGATAATTTAC
Source organism: Vipera ursinii (assembly GCF_947247035.1). Taxonomy (NCBI): domain Eukaryota; kingdom Metazoa; phylum Chordata; class Lepidosauria; order Squamata; family Viperidae; genus Vipera; species Vipera ursinii. The sequence goes on from NC_139513.1 coordinate 87,529,879, forward strand.
TCATTTCAATTTAGGCCTGAGTCACATCTTTATTGAACTACATTGGGCTACTCTTGAAAAGCATTCAGAAACTACAGTTGGTCCAGAATACAATCGCTCAGGTAGTGATGGGCACACCTCAAGGATTTATGTAACAGATCTGTTCATATTTGTTGCCAGTTGGCTTCTGTAAGTCTGTGGTCCAGCTGCCGAGCACAGGAATGAATGTATGCAGTCAAGCATCATCAATATGCCAATGATACCAGTTGTAGGTCTCAATGCCTAGCCAATTAAGTGATGCTGTCCAAGTAATAAGATTGAGTAGCTTGTTGTTCATGGCATGAACTGTCTGTTTCCAGGGATTTTCCAACTTTAGTTCTGGATGGAACTGCACTTTCCCAGATTGGACTAGGTGCAGGTAGACTTCAGTTAACAACCACTCATTCCGGGAATATTTGAAGTTGCAACAGCACTGAATACAAGTTACTTACGATCAGTCTTCAAAGCTCCAGGCATCATAACACACACACACCCATGGCCACAGCATCACAATCCAGGTGTTTGACAACCAACTTACACTTAATGATGATTGCTGTGTCCCACAGACACATGCTTGCTATTTGCGACCTTCCCTGCTGGCTTCCATATGCAAAGTCAATGGGAGAGCTGCCAGAGAAGGCTACAAGTCACTCTAACCCAGGTGTAGGCAACCTTGGCTCTTTTATGACTCGTGGACTTCAACTCCCAGAATTCCTGAGCCAGCTGGCTCAGGAATTCTGGGAGTTGAAGTCCACGAGTCATAAAAGAGCCAAGGTTGCCTACCCCTGCTCTAGCCACTCCAGAGGAGTTCCTGACAGAGTATGGATATGGGATAAGGGATCTTGTATGCTATAGGATGCTCACACTGCAACACTGCAGCCAGCCCCTGCCCACATGCACTCACATGCCACCACAGCAACCTCTCCCCAGCTCATGTGCACTCGTGGTACCACAGCACCTCCTTGCCTATTTAGTACTCACCTGCTGTTGGACCTGCTGGCAAACTACCTGAGATTTGCAACTGTCAGGCATCTTCCCCACTAACTTTGTGGAAAGCTGGCAGGGAGTCACAAGTCATGGTCATGTGAGGTCCTCATTTAACAACCTGCATATTTGGCTGGGATAAGGCATGAACTCATTCACGTTGTGCATGTTGAGTCTGTCTTTTTCCCCTTGCATGGTTGCTTCTATTATTGTGATATTTATATTACTTTCACTACTGCTGCTATGTTAATGCTCTATAAAACATCCTGAAACACTCAGTGAGGGTGTAGCATTAGAATTTGAATAAATGACTGAACAAACGAACATTAAATAAGCGACTATTGCTATTAATAAAGCACCCAAGTAATTACCTATCAAAGCCTCACAGGACTCCCAACCAGCTCTTTGGTCATCAGAATAATAGCTGTCATGAACAGTATAAAATAGGTGGCAGATCTGGAGTCTGTCCCATGAATAGGTTATACAGTATTCTTCACTGAGCAGAGGTCCTGTCTAGAAACCAAAAGAACACATTGCCATTCATTCGGAATGTGGCAAAGATGTTTTCGCCACCAGCTGAACAGTCTGTTATGGTGCTTCCAGTGGACAACTCTTCCTTTGTATGTACCAGAGCTAAGCTTGCTGTGTTTCTTTCAAAGCCAGTGTCTTAACACGTGCAAAGGAGAGTACATTTCTTAGTTAACACTGTTGGGCATTACCTATTTTGGATTAGGTATTTCTGTAATAGGCTGGGAAAGGATCATCATTCTTATACCAAGTTGTGACAGTATAAATATTTGTGCATACTGAGAACAAAAATGTTTATTGATTTAGTGTTATTTTGGTATCAGCTTTAGAGTTTTAAATTTTCCAATCATTTCCATAGCTGCAGTTCTAACAGTACAGATATTGAAATAATATGACATTTGTAAGTAGCATTGCTTCATTAAAAATATTTAAAATGTATCTAAAAGTATTATTTCTTCAGGGTTGTCAAAAGCATCTATCTTGGGATTCTTACCTTCCCCAAACATACACTCCTGCTAATATAACAGTATGCTTTAAGTCTTAGTATGTGAGCCTGTATGTTTATTGCTGACATATCTTGGAAATTAGCATTGAGTCACTGGCTTACCTTGAAATTTCTCTATTGTTCCCATCTATAAACATTTTAGTGAAGTGCTATGCCAGAAGCCTCCCTACCAATCATTAAAAAACAGGAAGGGAAGGGGAAAGAAAATGTATAGCCTTAAGATTATGGAATGCAGGGCTGTTGCAACTTGGTCTGCAAATTGTGCATTCATACAAGGTTGCTGCTGGGGGAGGTCCCAGTTGCAAGTTTGTTTTTGAGAGGGGAAAGGAATTAAGCGAAGTTCCCCACAAGAGCACCTTGAATGCAGCACTAGCCCCAACAGAATGCCAAATTTTGTTGATCTTGATAAGCCTCTTAAGCACGAAGAATGGCACATAGGCTTCAATTTATATCAGGGATTATTTTCACCCTCTGCAAATGTCCGAAGGGCAAATAAACATTAGGAGTTATATTCAACTGATGGAACACCTGAATTATTCCATGGCAGCCTCCACCACTAAATGACACACACAGTACTTTGTGAGACAAAGTAACAATAAACAAAAGGTTCCTCTTATAAGAAAAGCTTGAAAAGATTATTTTCTGGATTCTAATTTTCTAGTCAACCTTAAGCGTGCATACGTGCGTGTGTGTGTGTGTGTATACATATGTCTGTAAGAGCCTTGGTGGAGCAGTGGGCTAATGCCTCCTTAAGTAACACCAGCTGCCTGCAATTAGTGCAGGTTCGCATCCCACCAGGCTCAAGGTTGACTCAGCCTTCCATCCTTCCGAGGTAGGTAAAATGAGGACCCAGATTGTTGGGGGCAATAAGCTGACTTTGTAATAATGCCGCTTGGGGTGTGTGTGAAAGCCCTAATAAGCAGGCATATACATAGAATGAAGGCTATTGCTAAGCTTGTAAGCCGCCCTGAGTCTTTGGAGAAGGGCGGGATATAAATGGAATTAAAATAAAATAAAAAATAAAAATAAGTACTATTTCAGATTTTAAATGCAAAAGGCTTTTTCATAGTATTGTGTAACAAATCAAAAATGGTGTATGTATCTATTTTAGGACACTCATTGAGCAGCAGCTCTCTGGCATTTGAGATAGGAGAGTTATCCAGTCTTAAATGGAACTGCCAGGGATAAAATCCAGGATGTTCTGCATGCAAATAATGTATCTGAGCAAAGAACAAAGTCTCTTTTCTCCATAGGATGTAATGCAACTCTAAAAGTTACAGGGCCAATCTACTGCTGTAAGACATAAAGACACATTAAAATTAAATTAAAAATTATCCCTCTTATTCTAATGAAGAATCTAAAAAGAAATGTCACTAAAATTTCTGTTTTGTGACATTACAATATTTCTGAAAGGGTTTAGTAAAGGAAGAGTGCACTTTTTTTAAAGCAAAAGGTTCATATTAGCCATGGAACTAACAATTGACAGCCTATTTTAATATTTTAAAAAGTGAAAATATATTTAAAATGAAAGATTAATACTAAATTAAATATTGGTCCATTACTTTTAAATAATCAACTGTTAAATTTTTGGTCACATGTTTACCATGGTATTCAGCCCCTCACCACTCAATTGATTTCCAGATTTAAAATACAAGACACTCATTCACACTTTTGCTGTCACCCAGACCTAGTCACACACATGTACATACAAATAATATTAATTAGATTGTCACCAAAATCAATAGCCAGTAACATTTGTGGACACTGTCCTTCAATCAGACATTATAAGAAGTTATGAGGAGCAGAACAAAAGAAAAACTTAAAGAATTTAATTCAATATTTTTATGCATAAAACAATGAAAACACCAAGTGATTAACAGTTCTTCATTCTCTTAAGTAGGCTAGTAAATTTATTGCATTATTTTATAAAATTAAGACATTTATGAAAGACAGATGCAATATATGGCAAGAATGAAACATTTTGTGTTTAAAGTAATTACTTTATTAATAAATATACATCCAAATGATGACATAAGTACAGTTCATGAATACTACTCCATTCCCATACAGACAATTGCACATGAGTAGCCAAGGTTCATGGATGTAAGAACAAACACAGTTACCTAATCAGACTTTTTATACCAGAAGACAGGATGATGGTATTAATGATTTTTTCTAATAAAATAACCTGTCCATGGAAAAGCAAGTCGTGAAAGTGAAAATCTTAAAATAGCCTACAGTATTTAAATATATATATATATTTTAAAAAATGTTATGCTATCATAATTTTCAAGATGAAATTGGTTACACATTGCAGAACTTAAATTTATCTGTTTGGGAGAGGAGACCAAAAGGAAGGGCATGTTCTAATATTTTCATTATAATAATGAACTATATTATATGTATAATAAAAAGCATTACAATATAAGCAAGTCTAGAAGCTTTGATTGCAAACAACTGTAGTTAGTGAACTACATGCTGCTGCATTGTATATACAGTGATATAAAGTAGAATGACAACTTAGGGAATAAGTATAGAGTTCTCATTCTGAAAGTTTTGCCTTTCAAATTCTTTTTAATGCCCTGACAGCAATCCCTCTTGCCTTGTTGGTCATGGAATTTCCCATCCCATATATATTACTTTCCTGGATTTCCTGTGACTAAAAATGGCCCATTGTTGAACAAAGATCCCGATCAGTAATAAGTAACCTTAAAAAGTTATGAAACAAAAGTGATTCTTGGTGTAGTAGACAAAGCGGTATTTAGAAAGTACTGCTTATACGATAATTTTGAACATATCCAGTGCAAGACTTAAAAAATAGTAGTAAAATTATTTGGTTCTATAGTTTATGTAAAGTTAGTTAGAAAGTAAACAGCATTTTTTTCTGTCTTTTAAGTAGTATAGGTCCCTATTAATGCTTATTTATCAAAAGATACAACAGATATCTATATTTAACCAAAAGAAAGATAAAGCACGACATGTAGATGTTTTGAGCAGTGTGAATACACATTAACAATCCTAGCTTATGTAGAGTACAATTAATTTATAGAATATAAAATTATCATTTGCTTTACAAATCATGTATCAATACTATCGAAAGAAAGATACTCTTTCTTCCCAGTAATAACAAAGCATAGGAATTAACATGCTGTTGCAGTGTTTATCATGACGAGAGATAATGTACCAAAAAAGCACAATGTATTCAGAAGACTATATACAGCGGTAGTAAAAATATTTGAATTTATCATTCAAACATCTCAAATCGCTGACTTCTGTTTTCACCATAGCATGGCCCTTATGAACTGCAGTGGAAGGTAAAATCAATTGGAATCAAGAATGTTCAACAGTGCTCTCCTTTCTGCCTATTTTAACTAGTCTTTTTAATGGATGTGTTTTCCATCAGATATAATTAATAAGCTTTATGGATAAACATAAATTGCTTGCTTTCTTAGCATATATTTTCTCAGAATACACAATTCATCACATTAGAACAATAATGCATCTGCCTTCCCTCCCAATACGCTGATTCGTCAAACAGACTCATTTGTGAGGAGTTTAAAAAAAGGTAGCATGAGAAAAACAGAAGGTAACAAATCTAGTTGATTAAAAATATACTTCTGGCATAAGATAAATTAGTATCTTGCCGTAAGAGTATACCATATATTTTTTTAGATTTTACATTCAGCTGCTCTCCAAGCAGCTTTGGGGGAGGGGTGGGGAATGTAACAAAACAAGACAGTACAATATATGTCCTGAGGGAGAATTAGCTTACATTAGCACTGTGTGTCAAAACTTGCACCTCTGTGAAAAAAAAGTAAAAAACTGATCATTTCAAAGTTTCTCAAGGAAACATAAGCTTGAGCAAAATAAGACAAAAACAATTTAGTAGCAGTTTAGCTGCCTTAGTTTACGTGACTAAAAAGCCTTCCAGTACTGTTGAGGTTCATGGTTGCCAGTGCATACAAAGTCCCCTCAAAGCAATTCAACATTCTGTTATAAAATAGAGGATAAAGTCCAGCTCATTACGAGTTAGGCATCACTGGAATACCTGAAGGCTTGCTGCTTTTTTCCTGATAAAACAGACATGAAATTACACCCATTTCTTAAGTTGTCATTACTGAAATCAGAGCTGTCCTCAGAAAGTCAGCAGGCTACAATATTGATCTTACAAGAAAAAATTCAATACTGTTGTACTTAATGTGAAAGAGGTCTATCCCAAATGAAAGTTGCAAATATTTACAACCTCTCTCAAGTGAATCTGAAGAGAAACATTTAAGAATGAACTAAATGTACTTAGTTTTGGAATAGCTTTAGTTCAAAAGGAATTTTGAAATTTATTTAATATTGAGTGTTTTCTGGTCAATTACAATGCAATTTGTGTAATACTGTAGATATAGTCTTTCTTTTTCTCTCTTTCCCCCTTTTTGTTTCATACATACATACGTACACACGCATATACAATCTTAAAAATAATAACACATACCCAGCTCAATGCAGAACATTTATTTTAGGTGCACAAAAATCAGAAACTGTATTTATCATTCTGCACCTCCATGCATAGATATATTCCTAAATTCTGTTAGATATCTGGGTGTCTATAAACACATCAAATCACAACTTGCTTATGCATCATCTGTACCATTTCCAATTATGAACCATAAAATGTCTTCCTTTGGTAAATATATGCTCACTTAGCTCCAGTCGTTTTGTATTGACAAAATTATTTTAAAAATGGGAAGATCACGTATCTGAAAAGTATAATTTTCAATTATACCAAATATTTTAATTTAATTTTTTTTAAAAAAATGCTGCCAGCTATGCAGATATTATAAAGTCATTTTGAACTTGTATGTTTCTTGACAGATTTTGAAAAATACAGGGCACTTCTACAACTCTGCTTATGCTATTTATCACTCAAATTAATTAGACTAATAAGGGAACAAAATCTCAGAGATAACCTTCATTATGTTTATTAACTGCATATTTGATAGCACTTTTAAGAACCTATTTATAAAAAAATTCTGATATTTTATTATTTATAATTTGGTGTGTATAGTCTTAGGCTTTATAAACCATAACTCAAGTCTGCAAGAGTTAGCACTTCCATACTGTAAAGGAAAAATAGCACTTAATAGACAGGTGCTGCATACAAACTATGTCTTCAACAAAATATTTGAATTACTTGTAACTGATAGAACTTCAATGAATGGCTGCCTGGAATGATAACTTCCTAAAAATATAGCTTCGAAGTTTTGACATATCTACAAGTTCTGAGGTCCGTGTTAAATTCCAGCAATTGTGGAAAAAATTCATTTCTACTCATTCCTATTTAAAGAAGAAAGAAAAAAAATAATCATATACATGGCAAAATTTATAGAACTACTGTTACTTGTAAGACAGTCCTGAATGATTGGTTTCTATTAGTCTATTCTGATTTGTATTAATCTTTTGCAATCTTCAAAAATCAAGGAGCTAGAAATATGCTATTTGAATTAATAGCTCTATAACTAAAATGACTAGACAATGTTTTCTGTCGCTCAGAATATTTGCAATTACCTTTTGAAAATACACAAGCGCATCACTGAGAATTCCACTTGTATACAAAGGAACATTGTATGTTTATGATATGCCATATTTTTTTTAAAAAAAAAAGGAATTGTGAAAAAGTTACAAAAGAAGTGAAAAAACATGCCACAACTCAGATAATTTAAAAATGATTACTGAAGAAATATTATCAACCTATACATGTTTATTCAGTGGGTTGTTTGATTTTGCTACTTGTTTCACCAGTAGCATGTACTCCTCTGTTATGCACCACAGAGTAAGGAAAAGCCGCACTGCTACAAGTATAACTTAGATTTGGAAGCCGTGATAGAGCTTTAATACTACCAGGAGGTCTCCCCGGGCTGACTTTGTAACCTGCAGCTTTAGTTGTACCCAAGGGTCTACCTGGACTTGTCTTAAATCCAGCTGCTTTGGTGGTCCCGAGTGGTCTACCTGTGCTCGTTCTGTACCCCGCTGATTTTGTTGTCCCCGAAGGCCTTCCACGTTTTCCAGATCTGTTGAGATTTTTCTTTTTTTTTAGTTCATCTTTCGTCTCTAAATTTCTGCTACTTGTGGTCTGCAAATGTGGTTCATTTAATGCATCTTGTCTCTGACATGGTATTGGCTTGTGCCCGACTGTGTGGCTATACTTGGTTTGCTGTGTGGAATATAAATCAAACTGATCGGTGGGTGTCCCATTGTCATCATTAAGGCAAGATGTTTTTCCAGTCCCGCAGAAAGGGGAGTTGCTACTGGCAACAGGATGCATCATTTTCTGTTAAAAAAATGAAATAAAAGTTTAAAACCTAGATAACATTTTAAAAATTCTTAAGTTTTGCATTCAATTGTGTTTATTCCCTTATGAATGCTTTCCAAGAGTAAGGAACTTCATATAGGACACAAAGCAGCCCAACACATGCTTTAAAACAAAAATCATTTCAAATCATTGCTAGTGTATTTGTGTTTATTTCACACGTTTATACTACATGAACTCAACCTTTTATATTAAAAATACTTTTAAATTCACAGCAAATTTCTAAATCAAAATAAGCTTCACAGATATGAAGCTCTTTTTGGTATTATAAAATGCAAACATTAATCCATAAACAAGCATAAACAAACTACATGAACTCAAACTTTTATATTAAAATACTTTTAAATTCACAGCAAATATCTAAATCAAAATAAGCTTCACAGATATGAAGTTCTTTTTGGTACTATAAAAATGCAAACATTAATTCATAATCAAGCAATTGCTTGTTGTGGACACTACCAGTAAGTTATTATTCGATCCCTCTGAAATCCTGCCAGGGGCTTGGGCTCCTTTGTCAATCAAAATTCTACAGTTTCCAACACTAAAAATTGAACACACATTTGGAATATTACTAATATTCTGGGGTTCTGATTTACACTTTGGGATAATCCTAGTCTGAACATGTCAGGTAATTTTTTTCAATTGTGAGCAGGGCTATTAACACTTTTTAAACAATGTGCAAGAGGAATCTGGATTATCTCAACATATAGAATAGCAGTAGCATTCAATTAAGACATCTAATATAATTTAATTCAGGTAAGTTAGCAAGATCCAGAACTCTTGAATTATGATCAACACAATTCTAAATCTGGATAGTTCCAAATCTGAAGTATTTTAATGTACAATTGAAGAGTACCGTTAAAATGAGCATTAGTTATTTACAAGAATTTTGGAATAAAGATAGGAATACCTCATAATAACAAATTATTTGCTAAAAAATAACTAGACATTATTTAGCAATTTTCAGTCTGATGTTTCATAACAGAGTGTGAGGAATACTCCTTTGGCGACAGAAACCAAGAGAGTGTGAAGGTGGTTTTTTTTGTTTTTTAGGTCTTAATTAAAAATAAAAGTTTCACTATATTTTGAATTGTTCATTTATGTTCATTTTGGTGTCTGGATGTTTTGAGTTGTGAAATTTAAATTTACACTAAAGGGAGATATGATAGCAAAAAGTTTAGGAACGCCTGTTTTAGAAAGAAAGAAACAAAGTTGGCTATTTGTCAAACATATTGCTTAACAGAGTCCCAGGTTAAATGAGCCTTCAAAGCAGAGTTAAAATCTTCCAGAGCAACCTAGATTGGTTTCATTCACTGCAGTAAGCCACAGCTTGCTTAATGATTTGTAGACCAAGCCACAATTAACAGGATTCACATAAAACTTTAATTATGCCATACATCATGGTTCTACAATACAATAATTACAGGTTTATAATATAAATTATATATGTATAAAATATATGAGCCATGTAGGTTTATAATTATATAAAATACAATACAGGTAGTCCTCAACTTACAACCATTCATTTAGTGACCATTCAAAGTTACAACGGCACTGAAAAAGTGACTTATGACCAGTTTTCACACTAGCGCAGCACCCTTAATGTCACATGATCAAAATTCAGGCACTTGGAACCGGCACGTATTTATGACAGTTTCACTGGCCTAGGGTGATATGATCATAATTTGTAACCTTCCCAGGCAACTTAAGCAAGCAAAGTAAATGGGAGAAGCCAGATTTAACAACAACATGATTCATTTTAAAATTGCACCGATTAGCTTAATAACTGGCAAAAAGGGGGTAAAAAGGGGGAAATTTCACTTAACTGTTTTGTTAGCAAAGAAAATTTGGGACTCATTTGTGGTCATAATTCGAGGATTACCTGCAATTATACTTGAAAATAAAGGAATTTATTGACAGTAAGAACAGTAAGAATCATTAAGCAATGGAACAGCTTGCCTCCTGGAGTTGTGGGTTCTCCATCGTTGGAAGGTCTCAAGAAAAAAATTGGACAGCCATTTGCCCAAGTTGGTAGGAAGACTTCTGCCCGCTACTGTTTGGTTTAAACATTATGGCTTAACGCAATCTAACCTCAGACTTGCATGCAATGATGACCTTCCAAAGGCAGGTTTTGAACTAGCAGAAACTTCTATTACAAGAACAAGGATGAAGGTTAATTTTTTGCCACTTATTTCCTTTCCTATTCTCCATTTTAAATATCTCAACCAAATCAAAAAGCACCATTGCTGGATTTAAGTCTTAGCTTTTATATAGTTCTGAAAAGAATAATTCAATTACTGAATTATTGAAATAAAGTCAATAATTATTGACTTTTTGACATAGAAAACACTTTTTTAAAAAAATCTAAAAGCAAAAATCCTTTCATTTCTATCTCTCTCATCCACTATAGCAAAGTGTTTTTCAACCTTAGTGAATTTAAGATGTGTAGACTTCAACTCCCATAATTCCCCAGTCAGCATTCTGGGAATTGAAATCCACACAACTCCAAGCGGCCATAATTGAAAAACACTTTGCTATACTGTAATTACTGGAAAGTTAGGAGAGATTAATAGAAAAGTAGACATTAGCACAACTGGTCTTAATTCCCTCCAAACTAATCATCTCTGATAAATGTAAACTGCACTTAAATATAACATAGTCTAGTCATGGCTGCAAAGAAGCATTCATTATGCTCACAAAGTGTCACCTAGAAAAGCTATTGTTTTCATTAATTGGTCTAGTGAATCAGGGATGACTCCATCTAGAGATTAGTATCATCTGTCTGGGATGCTACTTAAGGAAATTTGAGGAAAAAGATAATCCAGAGTTGCAAACTAAAATCAGGACAGTCAGGCATAATTCCCGCTGAGTTGGATGGAGCTTACTCATATTTAATGGTATACAGTAGCAGCCTTAGTGATTATCAGAGTTCATGCAATATTAAGCAGGCTGCTATAATGCAAGTATTTATATCATAGGATGACAACCTCAACCCCTAATTTTATTTTTTGCAGCATTCTCCACTATTGTTTTTCAATCCAATAACCAAAAACTGATAGTATGATTTCCTGCCATAATAAATCAGAAAACACATAGAAACAATACAGGTAGTCCTCGACTTGCCACCACAAGTTAGCCCAGAATTTATGTTGCTATGTGAGAAATTTGTTAAGTGAGTTTTTAAAGTTAATTTGCTTAATTAAGTTTAATTTGTTAAGTGAATCCCATTTTACTACTTTTCTTACCACATTTGTTAAGTGAATCACTGTAGTTGTTAAATTAGTGACATGGTTGTTAAGTGAATCTGGCTTCCCCATTGACTTTGCTTGTCAGAAAGTCGCAAAAGATGGTTACATGACCCTGGGACACTGCAACTGTCATAAATATGAATCAGTGGTCAAGCATCCAAATATAAATCGTGTGACCATGGCAATGCTGGTAGGAAGTGTAAAAATGGTCGTAAGTCACTTTTTTCAGTACTGTTGTAACTTTAAATGGTCACTAAACAAACTGTTGTAAATCGAGGACTACCTGTACTGTAATCCCCGAAACAGATTTGGCAGAAGCAATATGCCAAAGATAACACTAGCCTATTCCCAAAATGGAAGGTTCCAAATCTATCACTGAAAATTTGGCCATACCTATTTATCATCCTCCCCTTGCCAACTCCAGTCCTCAATGTTCCCTCCCACAAGTCTAAAGAATAATAGACAGCAATACAATCCATTCTGAGCAAGACTAGACATTCCTGACTTATACAAACTACAGCTGGCAAGCATTTTGATAAGCATTCCGTTTTTTATTTAGATAATAAAAGCTCTTCTAAAATTATGCCTGACACAGTGCAATGTATTTACTCAAAAGAAAAACAACTTTATAAATTAAGACATCCATACAAAAGAACTTGGGACGCAGTGGCTCAGTGGGTTAGGACGCTGAGCTTGTTGATCAGAAGGTCGGCAGTTTGGCGGGTCGAATCCCGAGTGCCGAGTAGCAGAGTGAGCACTTGTTACTTGTCCCAGCTTCTGCCAACCTAGCAGTTCAAAAGCACGTAAAAATGTACCGTAAGTAGAAAAATAGGGACCACTACGGTGGGAAGGTAACAGCGTTCCGTGCGCCTTTGGCGTCTAGTCATGCTGGCCACATGACCACAGAGACGTCCTCGGACAAGCCCTGGCTCTTCGGCTTTGAAATGGAGATGAGTATCAGCCCCTAGAGTCGGAAACGACTAGCAAGCATGTGCAGGGGAAACTTTACCTTTTTACAAAAGAACATTCACACACGCGCACACACAAATCATCAGTCTCTATTATGTTCTCAGAAATACTACTATCAACATCCCATTTTAAAGCTAAATATTTGGAGGGGGGAAGAATTTATATTCCTTTCTAGTAAATACAATACAACTGCATCATCTAAAAACTCTGCACTGAATCAAGATGGAATAATTTTGGAAAGCACTGGATCCAATAAAATTTCCTGTTGAAAGAAGAGATGAAGGCAATCTTGACTACTGTAATCCTCTCTGTTCTAGCAATTTATTATATTATCTATCAGACTGTTCCAAAGAGACTGTTTTCCAGAACAGCTCTTCAGAAAATGCAGCAGAGGTAGTTCTCAACTTAACAACTGGTCAAACTCCAGCTGCCTCGTGAAAAAGCATCTTTGGGATAATGGTTACAAAGGTTACAAAGGCCTCCCCAAAAAAGTACTTATGACCCAGCTTTGAATTCTGACAGCCCCCGCCCCACGACTACATTTTGGGTACTTAGCAACTGGTCCTCATTTATGGTTGTTTGCAGTATCTCCAGTCAAATGGCCACAATTTACAGCATTTTTGCCGAAACCAGCATTTACTTCCAGTTTAAAGTAAAAAAATGGCAGTAGTGAACAATGAGTTCAGTTAATGACCATGACGTCCATTAATGACCACCACAAAAAGGACGTAAAATTGGACACGGTTACATGATAACCCGCTTAATGACCAGCACAAATTATCACAGTAATTGTAAGCTCAATTACAATTACAGTTGTAAGTTGAAGACTAGTTGTACAAAGAAAAGAATGAAATATAAAGATCATCTACCTATTTCCTGACCTGCAGAGGCAGAATTTCATTGAATAATAATCTGGATCCAAAACCCATCAGAATATACTTTTCTTTTTTTGCTTCAGAACTTTTTAAATTTGAGTTATATCTATTTTTTTTACAGTTAAGCAATATTATTTTAAAAAACTAATGTCCTAAACAAGAGAGGATACGGTATTCCCATCTTGTCTTAGAATATTTCTATGCTGACCCTTCTATATTTTTAGGTTCATAACAAGGACAAAACACTATGGCAATACAGCAGAATACTGAATTAGGATTAGGAAACTCACTGAATAACTCTGGAACAATTACTATCTCTCCATCATACCTTCCTTATAGGATATGATGACAATGCTAGAATAAGAGGAAGGAATACTAATTATATTGCTTTGAACTCCTGCAAGAAAAGGGATTATAAATAAAATAATTTTGTACATGTTTGTACATATGTTTCCATTAAATCAGAAAAGCTAAGCTTGGCTCAAAGAAAAAAGAAGAATATATACATTTATAGCTTCTCTTTTTTCCATAATATAATTCAAGGGAAAGAATATAAGATATCTTGCATCTAGCCACCAATTAAATCTAGTTCTGTCAGGCAATATCCTAGGACTTAAATATAGTAAACAGACAGGGGCTGGAATATTTGCATTAAAAAATCCAAGAATGGAATCACTTTTTCTCAACAGCTTTCTTGTGGCCTGGTCTATGTTTCTTTTCCCTAAAAAGGTTAACATCTGTACATGCTTTTGATTTTTTATCATTGTACACCACCACTACAAGAGCAAGGGTGTTAGAGGTAAAATAGACCTGATGCATAGTGGAAGACATATTCTGCAGATGCTATTGGCCTTTTAATTCTACAGTGAGCCTGAAAAAGGTGAGAGAAAAAGAAAAAAACAGAGTATTTTAAAGGAAGCAAAAGGCCACCTTGAAACTTTGAATGTTCAGGGAGAAAAACTCTGCAGCCATATCTTGAACAGAAATATTCATTCTTCTTTCCATAGTAAAAGTAATACACAGCTCCCCAATTTAAAAAAAACACACAACAAATACAAATTTAATGGAAAAATAACAATAGATTTCTGTACATATGGATCCTATTTCTGTAATATGCCCAGGGCTGTAGACTAAATATTTAAAAACAAAGACTCAGACCATATGTATAATCAAAAGGATTCCGCATACAGTAAAAGCGCAACCTAGATATGAGTCAAAACTAGAGATATGTAAATAATAGGTTTTAATAAACATGTGCTGTGTTTATTAAAACCCTTAATTAGCAAGTTAATATTTATAACCTTATTTGTGCACTTATTGAAATGTATAAAATATAAATAAGGAGAGAAAAAGTGCAGCCGCTTGTAAATAGACAAATTAAATAGGACATTTAATAAAATGAATTAAAATTCCAGAAAGATGCTGTAGGTATGAGAGCTGCACGATTCCCATGGCTGCTGAATGCAAAAAGCAATAAGTAACACAAAGAACTGTTACAGCAGTTTACCCTTCCCTTTCACTCACCACCGCCCCCCAAAGGACCGGAGTGTCAGCGGCCTTCCTAAGATATTTATACAGGGAATATTGCATTGGGATATGTGAGTGAGAACATGTGCTACTACACAGAGCATTTTATTGTAAGCTCGGGGGAAGAATAAATCAGGAAACGGGGGCACAGGACTTAATGAGTTTTGCTACTACTCCACCAGATCGAAACCATTAGGGCTTGCCCTCTGCTTTACAGTATTCAAAGCAATTTACCTAACAAACAAGTTACCTTTTTGACCTGTTCTCTCACCCTTCCCTTTTTGCTACTTCTAATTGAATAGTTTAAAACGAGGAGAGGCTCTCCCTCTGTTTAACAGACTTCCACTTATCAAACGGGGTAGCGATTCCGACCCAGTTCCTCTACTAAAGGCAGGATTCAAAATAATGGCAACAGTTATTCCAAGTGTTCCGAAGTACGCAAACGGTACTTTAGTCTCCCGAAGCTCTCTCCTCGGTCGAAAGAACAAACGCTACTTAAGGACAGGGCAGCAAGTCGCTCCGGGGCCCGGAGAACCGGGGTGGAAGAAAGGGGTGGGGGTGGGGGGGGCGCAAAACCGCCTCCCTCTCCAATGCAACGGGGCGCAAACAAGAGGCTGGAAAGCCATTCCAGACGGCGGATGTCGCGCTTCCTGTGTGGAGGTGGAGAAGATGGGAAGAGGGGCCCACGAGACGCTTTCCTCCTCTCTTCCTCGGCATCAGCCTCAAATGGAGGGGTGGGCTAGTCCTGTTCTCAGGAGCTGCGCCCGCGGGAGGCAGGCAGGCAGGCAGGCAGGCAGCGCTGCTCGGCCCTCTTTCCCTTCTTTCTCTCGCACGGAGGCAATTGGGCGAGGCTCCATCTTGCTCGCCTATGCAAAGAAGCGGGCGGAGAGGCGACGCCAGGCCCGCGGGCGGCTCCTACCTGTGGGATCCGGAGAGGGGTGACGCTGGCGGGAGGGGGGGGCGCTCGGTCCGGGAAGCGCGAGCTCAACCAGGGTCGGAGCCGGTCCTTGCGGGGCGCTGCGGCCCCCTCCCCGCCGCCGCCGCTTTCCTGCCTTCCTCCCAGACGGGCAGACCGAGAGGGAAGGCGACCCGGAAAGATCAACGGGCGGGGGAGCGGGCCTCGCCGAGCCAACCGGGCCAAGCAGCTGCAGGGAGCCGCGGCGGCAGCGTGCGCGCTCCGGCTCTGGCTCTCTGCGCCGCGGGAGCGAGCGAGCGGGCGAGGGGGAGGCTGAGGCTGAGGCGGGGGTGGAGCGGCGGCGGCGGCTGCTCTGAGCGGAGGAAGGGAGCGGCAGGCGGACGCCTCCGAAAGAGGCCGCTGGCTGGGGCGGTCGTTGGAGGGAACAGCCGCCCGGCGAACCTGACCTGGCGCGTTCCAGGGCCGACGCGACGCGGCGTCACATGTGCCTGGGAGGCGAAAGGACGGAGCCGGGGAGCCGCCGAGCTGTGCCCTCCGCCTTGGGAGCCGACTCGGGCTGCCCGGGGGGCTCAGCTGGCAGGCATCTCTGCGGGGGTACGGCGAGCGAAACGCGGGGAGACGGGGCCTGGGGTGAGGGTGGCTCAGGTGGCCCCGAAGGAGAGGGGGCCACAGGCCGCGACCTTCGGGAGCGGACTCCAGAAGCGCGGGGATCGCTCAGCGCTATAAGGGCTAGGATTGAGAAGGGCTGGGTGCAGGGCTGCAGACCCAATAATACCGGAAACAATAAAGCGAATTGACTTATTAAGTCTTTTGTGTTTTAATATAATCATTTTCTTGTGTGTGCGTTTGCTAAAGGAAACCGCATATGTGCATAAATCAGCGCTTAAACATCACCACATCCTGGTGCATTTTTCGTTTATGTCTTAGGATTTATGAGCTGCCCTATGGCTAAAATCTCCCTGGGTGACGGATAATAAAAAACACTAAATCAAATCTGAGTAAGCCGTAACAAAGGCGGCAAAAGCCAAGTTATTAGATGAAAAGATAATTAAGAACACAGAAATTAAACTGCTTAATAGCAAAACAGAGCAGAAATATATGAAAAGGCGCACTGGTCTAATAAAAAATAAAAAAGACCTGATGCCAACAGAGTAGGTCTTGAGTGGATTTCTTTTGGAGAGACGCTCCATAGCAGGTAAGACTAAAGGAGGTGAGAAGATTTTCATCTTGGGTGACAACAATTTCAAGACTTGGGTAGAAATGGGGAAAAAAGTGAGAAAGATTTTTGTCTGCAGATTTTACC
Source organism: Vipera ursinii (assembly GCF_947247035.1). Classification (NCBI taxonomy): domain Eukaryota; kingdom Metazoa; phylum Chordata; class Lepidosauria; order Squamata; family Viperidae; genus Vipera; species Vipera ursinii. The sequence continues at coordinate 87,547,110 of NC_139513.1, forward strand.
AAATACTGCACCCAACGTTTGTATTTCCACCCATTTGAGAGGCAGTAAACACAAGTCAGTCCTGTCAGAATCCAGCTTTAATTAAAAGCTAGAAAATCTGTTGTTTATCAAAGAGTGGTTGAACTTCATGAGCTGTCATCCATTGGAGTATCTTGCCTATCAGGATTTCCTTCCTTTACTGAAATCCTTAATATATGAGAAATCTGCCACCTTTGGTTTCAGCTGTTAATGAATTTGGCAGCAATGTCAAATGTGTAGAAGCATCAGCTACCTGAAGTTAATCTGGCATGTTTCTGAAAGCCCTTCATAAATGATAAGATTTTTGTAGTTTATCATATCCCAAATTCTTTCAATATAAGAGCAATGAACCAAGCATATTGGTCACGCTGGTGAATGATCTCTGGCGGGCTCGGGACAGGGGTTGCTCCTCTGTCCTAGTTCTATTAGATCTCTCAGCGGCTTTTGATACCATCGATCATGGTATCCTATTGCGGCATCTCAGGGGGTTGGGAGTGGGAGGCACTGTTTTGCAGTGGTTCTCCTATCTCCTGGGCCGCTCGCAATCGGTGTTGACAGGAGGGCAGAGGTCTGCCCCGAGGCCTCTCGTTTGTGGAGTTCCTCAGGGGTCGGTTCTCTCTCCCCTCCTGTTCAACATCTATATGAAGCCGCTGGGCGAGATCATTCATGGTTTCGGGGTGGGGTATCATCAGTACGCTGATGATACCCAACTTTTTTTCTCCACCCTGAACCAACCCAGTGATGCCTTCGCCATGATGTCCCATTGTCTGGAGGCGGTCCAGGTCTGGATGGGAAGAAACAGGCTTCGTCTCAATCCTGCCAAGACTGAGTGGCTATGCATACTGGCATCTCGGACTAACCAGCCTATTCCATCTTTAATGATGGGGGATGAGGTGTTGCCCCCCGTCGATAGGGGACGCAACTTAGGCGTCCTCCTGGATTCGTGGCTCAGTTTTGAAGACCATATAGGAGCCGTGACCAGGGGGGCCTTTGCCCAGGTTCGCCTGGTGCGCCAGTTGCTGCCCTACCTGGACCGAGATGCCCTACGCACAGTCACTTATGCGCTCGTGACCTCCCACTTGGACTACTGCAACGGGGCTGCCTACATGGGGCTGCCCTTGAGGACCACCCAGAGGCTTCAGCTGGTGCAGAATGCAGCCGTGCGGGTTGTGATGGGGGTTTCCTGATACTCCCACATAACATCTCTGCTCCGCGAGCTGCATTGGCTTCCGGTTGCCCTCCGGGTGAGATTCAAGGTGCTGGTGATGACCTATAAAGCCCTAAATGGCTTGGGTCCGGGATATTTAAGGAAGCACCTGCTGCCGGCATCAAGTTCCCTTCGTCCTGTGCACTCCCACAGGGAGGATCTTCTCAGGGTACCGCCGGTAAAAGATTGCCAGCGGACAATACCCAGGGGGAGGGCCTTCTCTGTGGGTGCGCCGGCCCTTTGGAACCAGCTGCCTGTAGAGCTTAGGACTGCCCCTGACCTTCGCTCATTCCGCCGGGACCTGAAGACCTGGCTCTTTGAGCTTTCTGGCCTGGACTGAGGGTATTAATTGGGGTTTTAATTGGTTTTTAATTAGGATTTTTTATATTCAAGGTTTAATATAATCATTTTAATTGTTTTAATTTTTGTAATTGTGGTATTGTTTTCTTTTAAAAAACCTTGTGAACCGCCCTGAGTCCTACGGGAGAAGGGCGGTATATAAGTCTAATAAACTAAACTAAATATAATTCTCATGGGCTGATGAGGGCATTTCTGTACGACTGATAAGCTGAATATGATAAGCATCCAAAAGTTCAACAAATATACCACAAAAGTTAATGCTTTCTTAGGTTGTAGAACTTTTTCTTTTCTGAAGGAGATTTGAGAACAGGTCTTTCAGATTCTATATAATATCACTCAGGGCAGTTTTGCCTCCTTTAGATGGGTGGTTTATCATTTTAAAAAGGAAAAGAAGCCTGATTCCACCTCTCAAAAAAGTCATCAATATATATATATGCTATACTATTTGTGATTATTGATGTTACATATAACTAATTCATCATATTACATATTATAACTAATATCAGGATCAGAATTTGTGCCCATCAGCTTTGAACCATGTAAGCTTTCTTAAGTACAGTATTCTCTATACTGATTTTACGGCAGGAGTCTCAAACATGTAGCCTCAAGTTGTTTTCTTAGGCCCACACTGATTGATACTTTGTCCAGCAAGGCCAGGATACCCTGGAAGATGCACAGGCTGGGCCATGGAAACCTACCAGGGATCTGAGGGGCCTGGGGTCGGGTTGAGTAGTTCACCTTGATTCATGCCTGAAGGACTTCTGGCTACAGGGAGTTCAGAGTTGGTGCCTTGAAGTCTATCGTTCTGGGAAAGTAAGTGCAGTTTCTGGAGCTGGTCTGGGGTCTTTGAGCAAAGGCAAAGGGAGGCAAGGCTTAGCCAGGAAAGTGGGCCAAGCGGCTGGAGGTATTCAAGGAAAGGAAGAAAGCCATAGGGGAGGAAAATGAGAAGGAGGAGGACCAGGTCTGACTGCTGAACAAGGAGCTGGAAAGATAGCAACAGAATAAAATCTCTCCTAGGCAGAGGCAGAAAAGAAGCCCCCTTATTTATTTTTTATTTTATTTTAATCCCATTTATATCCCGCCCTTCTCCGAAGACTCAGGGCGGCTTACAAGCTTAGCAGTAGCCTTCATTCTATGTATATTCCTGCTTATTAGGGCTTTCACACCCCCCCCCAAGCGGCATTATTACAAAGTCAGCTTAATTGCCCCCAACAATCTGGGTCCTCATTTTACCTACCTCGGAAGGATGGAAGGCTGAGTCAACCTTGAGCCTGGTGGGACTCGAACCTGCACTAATTGCAGGCAGCTGGCAAGAAGAGTGGGGAGAGCAAACAAGACACAGAATTCTGTTCAGCCAGAAGAGAAAAGGAGGATTTCACCATCCTTGTTTGATGGATTTGCTAGATTGTATCATTCATTCTGGGTATATCTTGGGGGGTGGGGGGAAACAACCCAGCAATAAAACCAAGTCTAGGGATCTGGTCTGAAAAATATTGCTAGGTATCACACTGAGATACTTTTCATTTTTCACCCAGTACAGCAGTGTTTCTGAAACTCAGCAACTTTTAAGATGTGTGGACTTCGGCTCCCAAAAACCCCCAGCCGGTATGGCATCTGGAGAATTCTGAAGGTTGAAAGCCTCACATCTTAAGGTTGCTGAGGTTGAGAAGCACTGCTTTAGAGACTTTTGTAATAATATATGAAAAAAATCAGTCATGCAGCCTGATGAACTTTAGGCTAATGAACTAATCCTCCTCCAGCATTTGGGAAGATTTTGGATGGACAGCCCTGCTTGATTTCAATGTGCCATATTCTCTATAGGAAACTGATAGTAGAACATCCAGGTATGTGCATCCTATACCTCTTGCATATATCCTGTACTGTGGCAGACTATTTTCATAATTTAGGTTTTCCTGTTGAAGTAAAAATAAGAATCCTTCGTGTCAATCCTTTTTTTCCATTCAGTTCTAATGGTATTGGTTCTGACTCACAAATCTGGTTTGCAATAAATTAATATTAAGTGCCTCTAGAACTTTTAATTTGCCCAGTGTCCATTTTTGTTTGATGTTATATGCAGCTCCCAGATTCTAGACATATACCAATATGTTGATTTTTAACAGCATCAGCTACAGACAAATTTAAAACTCTTCTTATGGATGTAGCCATAGGAAAGTTAAACGCAATGGAAAACCAACATTTGGAACATTTGTTTTAAAGAAATCTGTTCAAAAGAAACTCCTTTTCTCCCCTCCTATAATGCACTACAAATAAGCATTAAGATTATTTTAAAGCAAGTCATTGTAGGTTGTTGGGGTTATATTTTTAGCCATCTTGTGCTTTTGAATAGAGAAGACATCATCTGTTCCCCTGCTGGCACACATTACATTTAAGTAGCTGGATACATACAGCATGAGACAGTGGAGTCTCTGCAGCAGCAAACAAACAATTAAATATTAATCTACTGCACTTTTCATGATAATGCTTGTAGTTGAATGGAGCCAGAATGCAGTTTCTTTACTATTTTTTTTAAAGGGAAGCTTGTTACAAAATGGACTCCCAGTCTTGCTCAGCTATTTAGGATAATTGGCTGAAACACAAAATCAGTAATGCTAAACTCTTCAACTTAGTATCAAAATCTTCTTTACGGATTATATAAATGTTAATTTCTTTATGCACATTCCTGGTGGCAGCTGCAGTTTAATATTTATGTTTCTTTAAAGAAATCTTTAATATTTATGTTTCTTTAAACAAATATTTACAAATCTCTGTTCCTAATTTAATGACCTAAATAGAAACGTGCATGTATATAAATGAATATGCAGAAGAATTTGGTGAGATTTACATAAATAGACCACTATGTTAGTTTATGATAGCCAAAAAATCAGGAGGAATCTGGTAGTCCTTTTCAGACCAACACATTTCAATAAAGGGCGTAAGCTTTCATGAGCTATGGCTCACTTCACCAGATGTGTGGGGTGATTAAATTAATCAGTTTTGCCCCTGCATATGAAATGAGCTCATGAAAGCTTATAACTTTTAATAAAATGTTACATTGAGAAAGGGCTACCAGACGACTCCTGATTTTGTACAAATATAGAATCCTGTACAAATATACCTGTTTGCAGAGCTAGGTTGGTGTAGTGGTTATGGCACCAAGCCATAACAGTGTCTAACAAGAAGACTGAATTCTACTGTAAATTCTACTATAGTCCTGCTCTAGACACCAAGCCAGCTGCATTTTCCAGTCTACATTTGCAAAGGTCATTCTTGGAAACTTTTAATTTTTTTTTATTTCCTGCTACTAGAACTACTAAACATTGGAACGTGCATTGCGTCTGTCATGGGAAGGACTATTAAAACCATTTGGCTTTTCTTCAAACTGGATTCTTTTCCAGGATTCCTTGTAGCCCAAAAAGGTACCAGTTTTACTGGGAAGAGGAATTGTTCCAGCAATCAGTGTTTTAGACCATAATATTACATGCACAGTCTTGAGCCATTCTGGAGGAATATTATGGGAGGTGGGCAAATCACATATTATTATTTAAAAAGTACACACACACACACACACACACACACACACACTTATTGCTCTTGTAATGCAGTAATCTAAACCAAATCCTTGATTAAAAAATTAAGAAAGATTTGGAATAGCAATGACATGGCTGCCTTACCTATATCGGTCCACTAAATAATAGAAGCAATATAAAATGGTTTCAGCGAAACCTACTTTTGTACTCCATAATGATTTTGTTAATTATGTATGAGATCTCTTTCTGCCTCACTGATTTTAATCTCCTATCTCTGGCCTCCATTGAGGCTGCAGCAAAACAGCAAGCATTGAAATCCTACAATCAGTTGAATGTGGACATGACAACCCTGCCTCTTAGAAAAGCTTTCTCTCTCTTAAAGAGTAATATAAATCTGAAAGCCGAATGCCTTTTTAACTGTTCTTACTTTCTTGTAAGACTTGGACCACCTTGCATATTATAATCACATAGATTTCTTCCTTTTCTTAAAACAAAATTTTTCAGTGCTTCAGGCCTCAATAAAGAATCAATACCAGTTGCTGAAAATCAAAGCAGCTTTTTTTAATGTAAAGTGATCTTTTCATCATCTTGCAAATTTCTCTCTGTGGCTGGGGTTTGTGGGGGGGCCCCTCCTCCTTACAACCAGATGCTGAATTGACCTTCAATTTAGCAGATCTCAATTTTAGTTCTGAACAGTTGTTTACCTACAGTAATACTGGTTATGTGCCATGAAATCAGTGTTGATTCTTTTATCAACCAGTTTTTCCAGGATTTTGTGATGCATTTTCTTCAGGAAACTCTTCTACTGTCTGCTTCTTTTTCTTACACAGGATTACCTTGAGATAATTAGCTACGTATACTATGTAAGGCTTCCCACATGAAATTTTATTTTCAGATATTTCTAACTAGACCGACAGTGGGGATGCCCAAATTTACAGAATATTTATGAAATGTGAAATCCAATATTTAATAAAGGTTAGTATACTATATTATTAGCTGTGTAGGGCGTACCCACAGAGATTTTAGCAGTTCATTTTGAGCTAACCTATCAAGCTAAGTGACAAAAATATGGATCCATAATTATCATTTATCTAAAAGCAATCTGAAATATATAATATTGTATCTAATGTCCCATAATCTTTTTCCAACTATTGTTAAGACATATTTTTTCAGTTAACTGTGCTGAACAGAAAGGCATTCTTCCTGTCCTAAAGCAGGGTGAACCAGCAGTTAGAAATTTCTTCTACAAAAACCTACCCTTTAAGAACACAAAGTTGTTTAAGTAGATACCATATTTGGAAGTGATCTTGGTCAAGAAAAATAATCACAAGAGCAGCACATTCCTTTTCACTCATGTGACTGGGAAAAGTAAGCAAGCAAACTTGTCTTAAAAGGTGGGGCTGAAATAGATCATACAAATCACAAATGTGCATGCACACACAGGCATCATCGTACACTTCTCTTAAAATCTGTTAAATTTAAATGATTCCTGTAAGGGGAAGCAGGATAACATGAGAATATATCTATAGAATCTTCTAAGTCTAATCACTTTACTGTATAAAGGTCTCATCAGCTGAGTTACAATCTTAGGCAAAACACAGCAGGAAAAGGGACTGGAGGCAAAAGGATATATGTGTGGGATTAATAAGAAAATGCCATTGTAAAAAAAGATTCCAAAATCAGGAATTTAATTTATGTAAAAAATTGCACACCTTGCCCTTATCCAGTAGCTTCCTGTGGAAGCCTTGTCTTTACTATGCACATAAAATTTCCATACTCCGGTAGATCTGGCTCCTACCACTCATACATATGCAAATAATTCTTCTAAGCAGACATTTTGATGTTTATTTAAAATATTTTTATTCCACTTTTCTACTTAAAAAGTATTCAGAGGGTAAATCAACCGAGTCAACAAAATCTAACATAGTCTTGCATTAAAACACTCATTTGCAGATGACAAAACAAAATAGTTTAAATAGTGCTAAGGTTTCTAGATTGCAGGTTGTATCCAATTAAATCAATTGTTCTGTAAACCATTGGGTCTGTGTTGATTTAGTGGTATATAAGTAGAATGACTACAGTAAATATATTTCTGCTATAAAAACAAAATACCTCTCCCAAACCTTTAATTCAATGGACGCTTCCGTGAACAGAAAAATAGATGTTTTCTGCAAATTTCTTCTCCCATTTTACTTTCCACACTGCTCCAAAGTATTCTCCAACTCTGTGGAGTATGCTTGGAGAGAAGAAGTTTGAGGGGTTGAAGCACCAAAGGAGAATTAGCAAAAATATCTCACTGGAATCTCTGCTGAATCAGAGCTTCCCATCAACAGAACAGACACAACTGGACAGATCTTGAAGTGCAGTACAAATTTATCACTGAAGGTTTTTAAAACCAACAGACTTTTTAAATGAAATGATTGTGTATAAATACTGGTCTGTAGCCATGAAAGCAGGACATTTTTTCCCCTTATTCAATATGTACAGAAAAGAATGAGACAATTTTATTTATTTAATGAAGCAGTTAGAAAACATGTATATAGTGAAACACATTTTTTTTACAAAGACTTGCATTCCTTCTAAAACTGAAAGTGTGTTTTTATGATTAGCTTTATATTCAACTTCTAGTCCAGAAACGCAAGGCAGACACCTAATAGTCCCATCTCCAACTCCCCCCCCCAACATTAATCCTGTGTAGAAAGTTGACTTGTGAGAGACAAGACAGGGAGGCGGAGAGAGACTCAGCAGTGAGCTTCTACAGCTGACGATGGATTTGATCTGTTTCTCCCTGGTCCTAGTCAACAACTAAACCACTGTAACACATTTTTAAATATAACAAGAATTAATCCCCCCCCCCCGGCCCCTAATATTGAAGTGCCATCAGGGCTTTTCTAAGAAATTTCCCGACACAAGAGTATTTCAAATCAAAACCATACTCTCACCTTTTCTCTTTCTGGTACTTCAAAATTACGTGTTAGCTTTAGAACAAAAACATAGAAGAGCCACAATATACCACAAAGAAAGGTGTCACTGTCTAACAGCTCTCAATCTAGTTAACTTAATGTTTTGAAAAATATGAGTGTTCGACATTTTAGAGAGGACGTCCCAGTGTCATCTGCCTGGGTTGACAACAGAAAACTTTGCTGAAAAAGCTGCCACATTGGCAATGCCAGTGTAATAGGTAATAGGGACAAAAAAGTTTGAGATTCATTGGATGCACCTTCCCTCGATTCCTCAGACACCCCAGCACTTGGAATGGGGTACAAAATTAGAATTGACATATTTTTTCTTCCTTCCACTAAAATCTAAAGAAAGTTTTAAAAGCTGGTGAGCAAATGAATACCTAATGTGAATCCTCCCTTCTGTTTTTTTCTCCTGGAGAATGTGAGACAAGTAGGTTTGGGAATTGGCAATTCCTTTATCAATAATTCCCTCCCCATTGCCATAGATTTCTCCCCTTCCTTCCAATTTCTGGGAATGGTCTGTATGCTTTTAAATTTAGATCTCTGCTCATATTTTACATTGAAAATTTGTACAGAGGAACATGCTTTTTCATAGGACATTTCCAAACTGGACTATTAAATGCCTACTGATACCTCCAATTATAGAATAATACTAAAATTAAAACTACAGGAATTTGAAAAAATTATTTTGTAACAATTCATATGGGTACCGATGGTTAGGCACTCCGAAATCAAATGTGATCCTCAAATAGGTTGCTGTCTTCCAAGAAAACAGTCATCAATGCGGAAGGTACTTGAATAATTATTTTTATGTAATCATGAAAAAAAATCTGTTAAAATAAAACTACCCCATCTATGCAGTGAGTAAGATTAAATCTATACTTCTGTCCAAAAAAGACTTCTTATATTACAGAAGTACAATACTCCCCTTAATTAAATATATATTTGTATTAATTGGCCATTTTCTAAAATGTGATACTGTTATCCATCAGCATCATGCCAATTCTTTTTTGGCATGACATTCTAGATCATAACATTCTTAATATGACGAGGAAGTGAAGGAAAGGAGGAAAAAAATCTAACACACACCAGAGGAAATTTTAATCGTCATTGTAAATAATTTTTCTTTTCCTAAAAGGTGAACAAGAAATAGCTGTAACATCCCACTCCTGCCTAAAATATTTTGAACTGAGATTGTACTATATATTTTTCATGAAGATTATTAACTGACTTTATTTAGTTAGTTGAAAATGAAAACAATACAAATTAAAAATATATAATTATGCCCATTTGAAACTGTGGTCCTATATGCAGAAAACAATCCCCCACCAAAATAATTTTGATCTTGATCTTTAATCAAATCACAGTATTTTTAAAAAGCAATGTACAAATAAGCAGTAAACAACAAAGGTAAACAAAAATGTTTCACAAATGAGAAACTAGTAGAGAGAAAGTTGCTCCAAATATTTATAAAACTTTGTATCTTCCTTTGTTGGTTGGTTGGTATGAATTTTGCTGCAAGAGAACAAATGAGTATGTTATTAATCAAAGATGCAATTGATAATGATTAAGAGAACAGTAAGTCAATCTGAGTATAAAAAGCAACAAAACACATGTTTAATTCAGAGTTGCACAGAACAGACCTCCACAAATTGGATTATTGTGAAGCAGAGCTTTCATTAATTCCTCCCAATAGTCTTGAAAATCCATACTAAATGATGAAACGTCTTTAAACTATTGTATGAACTAGCATTTGGGGGTGGGGAATACTGCTGAAGCAAGCAGAAACTGGGGGGAAATTGCCATCTTCTTCCAATACAGAAAATCTGTCTGTCATCAGAAGGACCTTTCTGTTGAAACAGACAATTCTGAATGCAGTCTTATGAAAAGAAGTAGTATAAAACAAAGTTCAATAAGCATTTAATTGTGTTAAAGCTATTTTGGTCACTGCATCATCACTGGAATAAGACTCCTTCAAAATAACACTATACAGGTGAATTAGAAATACAATGATGCATAAAATAAGCATATATATTGTTACTGAAAATATATACAGAAAGAAAATTGCTCTTTTACAGAAAAATGTAATGTTATTCTAAAAACACTTCCCAGATTTTAACTGTAGAAAAATATAGTTTGTTTGTAACAAAATTCTCTTGATATCGTGCTTCAGCAGTGGCTAATATAAATTATAAACTAGAAATTCAACACTCCAAGACTTCAGGTTTTGCAATATTGAATAAGTAAGATTTAAGATGTTGCAATAGTTTTTTGTTATCTTGTCATCAAAAAATCAGTAAAAATGGCGCAATGTGTTAAATCAAGAGAATTCTGAAGTGACAGCATCATCACAGAAAAACAACATCTTCTTATTTTAATCTGCCTCAACCACTGGAAGTGCCAAAACAGCTGTACCAGCAGCTGTTCTTTACAAAATCTTACAAGCTGATTCTGTTTGGAACAGGTCGTCCCGCAGGTATCTAGGTGTGTCAAGCCATGAAGGGCTTTATAGGTCAAAATATCTTAAATTGAATTTTAAAACTGATCAACAGCCAGTGCAGGCTTTGCAAAATTAGTATTAGAGCATATAATCATTAGGAGTTTGTACATACAGATGCCTTTTAATGTTTTCTACAGAAATCATGAAATCATATGTTACCTACCAATCGAATAAGCTCTTCTTTGATAAGCCTGGTGATTTCTGCCTTTGCTTTCTGAACAGCCAATTCGTTGGCACCTGAAAATGCAAAGCAATACCCCCCCCCCAAAAAAACACATTTAACTATCTAAACATAGGAGAGTAGCCTTAAAGACTTTTAAATAATCCACACGTTGCATGTTAAATGTATACTTTAAAACTGATTAGTATCATTTTGTACTATCTCACAACAGTTGGCTAGAGTTGTTAGCAGTTAGGCAGCCTATCCAGTGTACAAACAAGCATGCAAATAGATAAAATAATCAAAAGTTCTTTTGCACCAGGATATACTCATTTAGGTAAATATAAATGACTGATATAAAGCAACAGTTTACCAAGTTTCTTATGTGGCTTTAAAAGTCTCCTTAACTTTAAAGAGCACATTTCCTGAGGCTATACATCTCTGGAAACTTTTTCTTTTCCACATCCCTTAGCACAGAAGCCTTTAAAAGCAGAAATATGGCATGTTGGTATGCACAGAAGGTTCAAGCACTTGTTTCAGATCATGTCTGAAGAGAGTGTAGCCTTAGCTCTTGGTCCATCAAATAGAGCTAAATTGATTATTCCAATTACCTAGGCCCCAATTTAAAAGGTTACTTCATTGTATTCTAATCTGTTTTATGTTTGTTGGTACAACTTTGTTAGATACTTTTTATACATATAAATCTAAACCAAAATCTTTACTCAGATTATTTTTTTATGGAATGATAGTGATGGATACATTGTAACATGGATCTACATTTCAGTATCTTTACCTTAACTCTTAATATTAATTAAATTAATTGTCTTTGTGTAATTACAAATTATAATACTGGACTTCTAGCTTCTTTATCATAGCATACAGTGCAGTTGAATAAATAATCTTCTGCTTTTTAAACTACTTATGTATCAATTTATATATGTCATTACATGTATATAGAAAGTAATCAATTGCAGAATTGTTAGAATATTGACTAGTCATGACATTGCCAAAGAGAAAAATAGATACTAATCTGTTTATGACCCTGTCCCCATGACCTAGCAATTTACAAAAAATATTTTTAGAGATACATCATCTATGGATTAAAAATATTTTCATTTATTTCAAGGGTCATGTTTTTTACCAGAGCACCGGAGGGCGGGACAAGAAACAATGGTTGGAAACTGATCAAAGAGAGAAGCAACCTGGAACTGAGAAACTTCCTGATGGTGAGGACAATTAACCAGCGGAACAGCTTGCCCCCAGAAATCGTGGGCGCTCCATCACTGGAGATTTTTAAAAAGAGGCTAGACACTTGTCTGAGATGGTATAAGACTTATATAAGTCTTATACCATCTTATACTATAAGTTCTTCTGCTTGAGCAGGGGGCTGGACTAGAAGACCTCCATGTCCCTTCCAGCTCTATTCTATTCTAAAATATATTCAGCACGCATATGTTTTTCATCAATAATTATCTCATTCCATAAAATATTCTATCTTCCCATTCCTTTTACTAAATACATTTACTCTGACTGAAAAATGAGAGAAAATGAGAAAAGTCAGGAGGCGGAGATTGTTTGTTTTTTCTCCAAATATTTAAAAAAAGTCTTAAGAATATTTTTGTGTTTGTAGATATTAATTTCTTAGTGACAGGCAGACACAGAGTCATTTTAAAGAACAGAGAGCTCAATGCTAGTACAATTTGCAACTACTGGACAATATCCGAATAAATGATAGGACCTGTCTTTCTTGAAAGGCATCAAACTAATGTTTCAAATATCATATGACTAAACTTCTATCATACTTTTGTTTATATTGAATGGTCACTTTAAATGCTGATAGAAAATTCTATCAGATCAAGATAATGAAAAATATTAACATGAACTAAGTTCCATTTGAGGGGTAAAGAACACATAAAAACCATAATCCATACTATAGACTATGTGTGTCATGCACACACATGTGAAAATCCCCCAAATTTCTTCTCCAAACAGCCACTTCCACTATTTATTACACTATTTCTATACTATCCAATACCAAATTGACTCTTAAGCATTTTACAACAAAACAAACATAAAAAGCACTAAACCAAACAGATTAAAAGCAACGATTCCATAAAACTTTCAAAATAAAAATTACATGTCCATAAAAATATTAGATGCAGGCTTATGAGCACAAAAGGTTGCTCCTGTTGCAGTTAAGTTCACTTCCTTTGTATTTACAGTCAAATTCTACTCTAGGGAATGTGCAGCTAATTCCATTTGAGTTTATATTCATACTTGAAAATAAATCTTAACATATCTGGAACAGGTTGTTCTTAGTAAATAGCCATTACACTACATTATCCTTTTTTATAATTTTACAAAAGAGCAACAAGGAAATGCCCTAGGAAAAAGTAAGAAATATCCCCTTGCCTCTTACAAGTGACGCAAGAGGCAAAAAAAATAATCAGAATGCAATTGTCAAAAATGAACAGAAACCATACGCTTACTCAAGGATAAAAGCTGTGGTTCACGACACCAAGAGAGAGTAGCCTACACATCAGGTTACAAGCTAGAAATAGCCTGTGCTTCAAGCTAGAAATAAAAACAATCTGTTACTAAGCTATCACAGGAGACAGAAAAAAGTAAACTCTAGACAACAAGAAGTTTCTGCAAAAATAGACAGCTGAATCCCCAGCTGCCTCCCGTGCAGGAAGCCAGATTCCCTTATCTTTCAACAAAACTGGGAAAAGATACGTATTGCTCCCTAAGACTCCCATGAGTGAAATGTAACTTGGCTGGTACAAGAAGATGACAAGGACAGCTGCTGATTAAAGCACAATGCACTATTTCAACAATTGGGCCAGTAAGGCTGGATTTTAATGTTTATAGGCCATATTTGGGGCAGGTAGTGGAGAGACAAACCCTATGATCTTTCTCTATCCTTAGGGGGAACAATTGAGAAAATATCAATCGCTATGTAAGTTACTGGTTCCTCATCAGATAGCAAATGTGACCAGTGCCAAGAATGAAGAAAACCAACAAACCAAACCTGCTGCCCTGCTGCTATTCTTTGGTTTACTCAGCTGGACAGAACTTACAACAAAAAGGACAAAACAGAGTTAGTTCTCTCGCAGTCAAAATGTGCAAGCTTGCTCTGCTGAAATGTAAAACTGCCCGTTTTTGTGGCTTTTTGTCACCCTGTCTTGATGTCTTTCTCCATTTCTGTTGTGCCTGTGCACACCCTGCTCTCTTCTTTAAAAGAGCATACTGAATCATCAAAAGATTAACCAACAGGGAAATGGAATCTGGGGCAGAATTGAAAGGGAAAGCTATTATTGTTTATTTTGCTCAGAGCCTTGGTGGAGCAGTGGGCTAATGCCTCCTTAAGTAACACCAGCTGCCTGCAATTAGCGCAGGTTCGAGTCCCACCAGGCTCAGGGTTGACTCAGCCTTCCATCCTTCCCAGGTAGGTAAAATGAGGACCCAGATTGTTGGGGGCAATTAAGCTGACTTTGTAATAATGCCGCTTGGGGTGTGTGTGTGAAAGCCCTAATAAGCAGGCATATACATAGAATGAAGGCTACTGCTAAGCTTGTAAGCCGCCCTGAGTCTTCGGAGAAGGGCGGGATATAAATGGAATTAAAATAAAAAAATAAAAATAAAATAAACTTGATAATTTTCTTTCTTCACAGCAACACTTTCAAGATTCTGGTTAGCAGTGGACCATTTACCAATGGGGAGGGCGCTTATCATAAGCACTGAACACCTGCTTACGTAACGGGTAAATCAGGAAACATGCAAAGCAAAGTTCAGTTTCCCAAGCACCAGCTTGATGCCGTAGTTGACATAACGTATAATAAATACTATACTTTTTCTCCATGCCTCTTTGATCAACAGCATATACCGTCTCGGGCTGCTTCAGACTCTTCTAGAACAAGTTCAGATAACTTTACTTGTATTTTATAGAAGCAGCCAGAAATGGGTCTAAGCACTCTTCTTTAGTAATTATTTTCTGAGGAACAACTTGGCTCGACTTTTGTTAACTTCATTAAGAAAAAAGTATTTCTTAACTTCCTTTTCAGATTACGTAAGAGAGGGTATTAGTCATACTCACTCTAATATTCAACAATGTTAGTCATACTCACTCTCAATAGCCAAGTAAATTTTTCTTTCCCCCTCCTTGGGTTCTTTGCCTGGGGGAAAATAGGTTCCTCTGATTGTAATGGCAGCTTCAGAATATTCACTTATTCTGTGCAATGCTTCCTTTGAAGTCACTTTCCATCTAGCAGTCTGCAAAAGAACGTGACACAAAATAAGAAAATGCCAAGGAAATTTAAAATAAGATGAATTTTGTAAAGTTGCATGACAAAGTTATCAGATACTTAAAACTGCATCTATGTATTTAAATTCTATTCATTGAAAAAAACTAATTAAGATCCATCTGCACAGCATTTCATAAAAATTGTTAATAAAGCTTGATTTAATACATTTATCTTTCTGGAAACACTGTTTGAGCTAACTGTTAAAAAACTTTAGCATTTTTTCTATGCCAGAGTTCATCTTTGCACTGTTATCATGTTATTATTTTATAGCTTCATCTCACTTCAAAGAATAAAATTTCCCCCACAGGATTTCATTTACTAAAGAGAGAATTTTTATTTACATAGTTATTTATTATATAGTTAAGCAGTTTTCAGCCAAACAGTACAATTTGGAAGTGTTAAAAGGCACTACAGAGCTTTATGCTTGAAAGAATGAGACCGGACTTTGTATTCCTGCTAAAGTTTATGTAACAATCTGGTTAAGGGCTATGTTTTGGGCATGTGTGCTGTCAAACAGCAAGCAACATAAAGTAAAACAACTGAATAAAGAGCCATAGCAATGAAGAGTGCACACTAATGATTTTGCAATACTAAAAAAGGCAAATACCTTCCTTCCTCTGTACACCGCCCCGAGTCCCTCGGGAGAAGGGCGGTTTATAAAAACTAATAAATAAATAAATAAATAAATAGGAACCACTCACATATCAAAGCTGCTTTGGATGCTAAACAAGTATCTCCAAATTGCATATTACAAACAGACCCAATTGCTTGCAGCATTTTTCTGAATACATATAAGACTGGAGGCTAGAATTCTAGGAGAGCAACTGCAATTTCCAAAGACAATGCTTTCATTGCCAATATGACCGAATTGATTTATGTGCTGCTGAATGGCATCCAAGTGCCCCTCATCATAAAGAGAATCTTTTGTCTTTTAAACACTCCACCATTCTTCAAATTTTATTTAGGATAATAATAATTAATAATAATAATAATAATAATAATAATAATAATAATAATAATAATAATAATAATAATAATAATAATAAAATTTAATTTCTATACCGCCCTTTTCCCGAAGGACTCAGGGCGGTGTACAGGGCAATACAATAAAATACAATATACAAAAGTTAAAAAAAATATTAAATACTACAGCCCAATTCAATAAGTTAATACAATAATATTAAAATACCCTTAAATCCATCAGACCAGGCCGGCTTGTTCAAATAAGTATGGTTTTAGGTCACGTCAGAAGGAGCGAAGGTCGGGAGCCATCCGGAGCTCAACCGGTAAACGGTTCCAAAGGTCTGGCGCGCCCACAGAGAATGCCCTCCCCCTGGGGGCCACCAGTCGACACTCTTTGACCGACGGCACCCTAAGGAGGCCCTCTCTGTGGGAGCGCACTGGACGAAGGGAAGTTGATGCCGGCCGCAGGTGCTCCCGTAAGAAACCCGGACCCATGCCATTTAGGGCTTTATAGGTCATAACCAGCACCTTGAATCTTACCCGGAGGACAACCGGAAGCCAATGCAGCTCGTGGAGTAGAGGTGTTACATGGGAGTATCGGGAAACCCCCACCACCACTCACGCGGCCGCATTCTGCACCAGCTGGAGCTTCCGAGTAGTCCTCAAGGGCAGCCCCATGTAGAGAGTGTTGCAGTAGTCCAAACGGGAGGTCATGAGTGCATGAGTGACTGTGCGCAAGGCATCCCGGTCCAGATAGGGCCGCAACTGGCGCACCAGGCGAACCTGGGCGAAGGCCCCCCTAGTCACAGCTCCTATATGATCTTCCAAAGAGAGCTGTGAATCTAGGAGGACACCCAAGTTGCGAGCCCTATCTACGGGGGGGGGGTAATATCTCACCCCCCATAGTTAACGATGGAATAATCTCTCATATTGAGAGCAAGTCTGGTCTAGTGGTTAGGTCATCAGACTAGGAAGCAGAAGACCATGAGTTCAAGTCCTGCCTTAGCCATGAAAGCCAGCTTGGGTGACTTTGGGCCAAACACTCTCTCAGCCCAACCCACCTTACAAGGTTGTTGTTGTGGGGAAAAGTAGAGAATAATATTCTACTTAAGCTAGAAAATCTGAAAGAAAGTGAAGTACATTTGCTACAGTTTAGCCACTTATAGATCTTGTTTCCTTTTTCTTTCTATCTATCTATCTATCTATCTATCTATCTATCTATCTATCTATCTATCTATCTTTTTCTTTCTCTCTCTCTCTCTCTCTCTCTCTCTCTTAATTTTTATACTGCTCATTTCACCTATGTGAATCTACACACTTTGCAAATAAAACCCTGGAACAGATGATTTCCCCTCAGTAGTGAAGGCAATAGTAGTATATCATCTTTTAAAATATAGCTCCCTAGACCCTCATTAGCCAGCAGGAGAGCATGGGAGACAGTGTCAGGCTATCCATATAACTGAGGAGTTTTCTTCGTTTAGTGACACTGGTTGCAGAATTGTTGATTAAAATAAAAGGTTCTTCAAGGCAACCCTCATTGGATGCTGCTAATTTTGATTACCTAGGCCAGGGGTAGGCAACATTGGCTCTTTTATGACTCGTGAACTTCAACTCCCATGCTGGCTCAGGAATTCTGGGAGTTGAAGTCCACGAGTCATAAAAGAGCCAAGGTTGCCTACCCCTGACCTAGGCCAAGATCCCCAGGCACAGATGCAGGATCTGTAAGAAATAAATGTTAGCAGAGACCTGGTTGCCTGTCGCTGGTTTTAAAATCATCACAATGACTTTACATCTCTAGCTTGTGAAAATCAAGCCACACAACTGGCCCTGAATGATGATACAATCTCTTTTTTTATCCTGGAATATTGCAGGTTGGTCAATAACATTAGAAGATCAATTTTTTTTGAGGATTTATCATGTGATATTCTTTTCCCGTAGGAATTCTATGTTATATCAGAGATGGTATTGAATAATTACTGGATTAACTCAATCCTTCTACATCTAGAAAGACAGAAGGAAGACCCAAGGGCAGTATTGTGAGTATAGTTAGTACTGCCTTACAAGCCAATTTTTATTCTGATACTAAGCTTGAAAAATGTGATTATAATCAACAACATTCTTTAAAAACTAAATGTGCAGTTGAATTATACAAATCAAACAAGCAACATAAACACAACAGAAAAAAGTTACACGGGAGCAGAAAAGCATTATTATAGGACCAAGAGTTATAGCAATTAAGAACCTCTGCAATTTAAATGAAAATGAGAAAAGCAATCCTTGCCTGAGGGAAATCATTGATCTCCAGTTCTTCCTCATATCTCTTAAAAGATTCATTTTGCCCGCCCTCCTGCTTCTCCTCTTCTTGTTTTTCGATGGGTACATAATTGAGTTTGGCATTGATCTTCTCAGCAAGTTGCTCCGCAATAGTTTTTGCAGAAACTGTTGGCGCCTGAATTGTGCCACCCCTCAGGATAGCGTTTGTAGCTTGCTGCATCACATCCTGAAATAGGGTATTTAAAATAAAATAAAATAAACTAATTTCAGAAACATACCACTTGCAATTTAATATATCAAGATTTTGGTAAAAGTTATAAAGCAATTGAGAAATGGAAAGCTTTTCAAATAAACAAAGCTGGACGTGGATACTACCTAAGGGTAGTATGCTAATATGACTTTGCTTGCAGAAATAAAGGCCTTTACAGTGTTTCAGTCTCTTAATTATTCAAAGATCACTGTGATTTAAAAATATGATACTTCAATCACCGATCTGTCAATGCTGGCAGATGGGAATAGGAAACAGATTGCTGCTTCATACTGCAACCATAGCATCGGCTCCCATGCTGTCTAGTACAGAGAAGGAAGATGTAAAGAACAAGCAAAATTGGAAAAGTCAACTCTTTCCCTTCTCTACTTATAACCACAATGATAGTTTCAAATCAGAAACCTGCTTTCAGAACTTTTCATATAACATTATAAGCAACAGTTGCCAACTCGTGTCTCTATTCCAATTATCTCATTTCCCAATCTCCAAATAGGTAAGAAAACAGAGATAAAACAAAGGGTTTTATTATAAATAAATCACCAGTTGTACAAAGAAGAACAGGGCTTGCAATACCTTAGAGACCAACTAATTTATTCTGGCAGAAATTCTATCTATTTCACTAAAATAAATTTGTTAGTCTTTATAAGAATCTTCGTTGTTTTTGCTGTAACAGACAATATTACCACCCCTCTAGAAATTAACTGGCTGCAGATAATTACAGCATTCAAATTGGCATTTTTTTTTCAGGCAAGAAAAAACAGGCACAGCACAAGACACGTAAACAAATCAGGTGCAGGGCCACCAGAAACGCACAATGTTAAGAAACATCACACACGCTCAGGGCTCGGCAGAATCAACTAGGGGGAACACCGCAGGCCTTGTTTCCTTCACATTGTCAGCTAAACAGCTCCCAGGAAAGGCCCAAACTCAGCCTGGCTAAGACCTCAATGAAAGATTAAGCTTTTCCTCCAAATAATTACCAATGACTTTGGGGAAAGCTGAGAGTAGTTTGTATGTTCTAAATAAGAAAAACAGTGACAGAAGTGGTGGGAACTGCAAATAATGAAAGACGATGGCTAAAATAGGGAGGAAATAATGGAGGAAAGGCCCTACGGTCTCTTCAATGGCTATGCAAGGGAGCATCCTAGCCTTTTCCTCCTGTTTTTTTTGTTTGTTTTGCCTTTTGCTTGTGAGAGTCTCACACTGAAGAATTTTGCCTTTCTGTGGAAGCTGTCCACATGAATAGGTACTCTGAAAAGTCAGAATCCCTGATCGCTAGGCAATCTCCATGCAAGAAGAGGCTTACTACTGCAGACATTCACCATATCTATGGAAGGGGACAAGAGAAAAATGAAGCCGCTAAACTGAATGTTATCCTAAATAGACTTACGAGAAAATAAGATTCATGATATGATTTACTTACAACACAACTTATCCTATAATAAATAAGAAAGCAGACACAGGGCCCTGTGCTTACAGCTTGACACATCTAACCAAACTGTACAGATACATTATGTGTATTGATATCCACAGGAGGAGGAGGAGGAGGAGGAGGAGGAGGAGGAGGAGGAGGAGGAAGAAGAAGAAGAAGAAGAAGAAGAAGAAGAAGAAGAAGAAGAAGAAGAAGAAGAAGAAGACAAAATAAAATTTTAGAATTGTTTTCAGAGAGAATTGGCAACCCTAGCTGTCAAGGTAGGGAAGCTGGACAGTATATAACAATGCAAGGCATGAAAAAAATTGAAAAACTCTTCTTTTTATATCCACTTATTTGTGGTGTAAAAATACATGCATAAATATGTGCAACTAGGCCATCTTATCAGGTTTAGCTCTTAAAAGGTTCTCTACTTGTAACCTTTTCCACTTAAACATTGAAAACGTAGGAAAAATAGTCCCAAGCTCTTATTTACTTTGGGACAGATATAAAGATACGTGCACTTTTCCAAACTAATTCACAATGTAAGAAAAATCTCGTGTGTTCAAGCCAAAAGCTACTTATGGGAAGATCACAGATTTTGCAAAGGGCAGGGAGAGGTCCTGAAGGTAACACAGACATTTTTGCACAGTATGGGCTTGGTTCAAAATCAAATGGCTCTTCAAATTAAGAAAAAAAAGCCACCTGGTATAGTTTCAAACACTTCCCAAAACAAAAGTATTCATATATAATTGTAAATGTAAATTCTTATGCCTATTTATCAGTGGTTGATCTCAAGCATGTAAACAGCCATCTATAAAAATGTTCATGCAAAAAATAACATTCCAGTTTCTTTTTATATCAGAATAGTTTTCCTTCCAAAAACATTTAATGCCAATCAAATCATGTTTATTAGATATTTTTATGTCTTTGCAAAGCAGTAAAATAAATTTCTTTTGTTAATGATAAAACTATATTTTGAACTTACGGATCAACAATCAGATTAACAGCATTTCAAATATTACCAATAAATGCATAGTAAAATTTAAGTTATCTGGACCTCCCATGTACATGTTTTTGAATACCAACCCATATACCTATATGGTGCTTTGCTTTTATACCAAATACATTTATTACATAGATGTTATTCAAAATATTTTGAATTATTTGTGATAATTTCATGTATCTACACAGTTAAGAGGTGTTTATAATTTATAATGGAGTGATTCATATTTTTCTGAATACAAATTCAAATTGTGTTTCTAGTTCAACAGCAACAATTTTTTAAAACAAATGAAATAAATAATTCATCCCTCTTTCCTGCTAATGTCTATGTCTGCAGAGCTGTCCAGATAGTGAAGATTGTACTATACACAATTAGCAAAACATAAAGCATTTAATGTAAGACTATAATAAAATTGATTTGTAGAAGAGGATGACCTTAAACTGAAAAGAGACCAATACTTGTGCTTCGGCTCCAAGATTCTTCTGTGCATTGATTCTCAATGCCAATCTCTTAGCAATTTCTAATTTCTCTGCATTTCCTGCTGTTGGGGCAGGAACGTTAGATGAACCACCGGATGATGCCATGTCCTTCACTCTTTTCTTTGAATTGAACATGCTTTCAATCTGCTCGTCAATCTAGCCAAAAAGAAAAGTGAAAGTTCATACTTTTAGGGTAAACACAGTAAATGATTAGAAACAGCATGCTAACTATTTAGATACCTAAGCAACTGGTTTCTTTTTTCAAGCACTAACCTGAAAAAAAATCATCCAAAATAAAAATTGCTCAAAAAATATCCAAAGTAAAAAAGTAGAAAAAACTGCGGTTCATTTTTGTGGCAACATCAAATGGTTCACAGATTGTGAAAATGATAGACAGATATTGATGAATAAAAAATAATACAGTATTTGACTACACTTTAAAAGAAACGGGCTCACAAATTCACTCCAATATAACAAATGCCCATAAGATCAGTCAGAGGAGGGGGGGGGGGAGTGGTATGCCAGCACGTTTTGCATCCGAAATATCTAACTAAAAGTAATGTACGGAATACTTACATCAACTGCTGTATCTTCATCATCTGAATCCTGCAAGCCAAGTGCCGCTTTTTGTAACTTCTTCCGCTCATTAGCCAAAGCTTCTTCTGTTTCATCAAACTTGAATCCTTTACCGGAGAAGCCGCTACTCTTTTTAATTGTTTTTCCCTCCTGAATATGCATATTAAAAAGTCAGCCCCAAAATATAAAAATGTTCTAAATGTTTATTGGCGAAAGTTTTAAAATTTACCATGTGAGGTATCTTAATGTGGCATTTTAAAGAAATGGGGGTGCCTTGGGTGATACCAGCTTGGCTGCACATACTTAATAAGTTGGGTTCTCTGGGCTTTGGGAGATGAATACTGAGGTACTGATGAGATTTCCCGCCAGCGTTTTGCACTGCATCCCAGAGAGTCTTCCTCAGAAGCAAGGGTTTGCCTTGCAGTCTTTGTAGACTGTAAGATATGAACTCAGAGAGTTGGTTGGTGATTGGAGGTTTCCTGGGAGCTACTGATTAATGATTGCTGGAAATTTGACTAGTTCACTTCATCTCTTTGTTGTGTCTGGTTTGGATCAGCTGCCTATGTGGCAGATTCCTAACAACCTCCCAACTGGGCCACAGATGAAACATCTGGAGAAAACCCGATCAGTACCTCCGTATTAATTTCCTGAAGACCAACTATTAAACAGATGAAGAAATGTGATAATTTAGTATCTACCATAAACCTAAAAAATTATACATTTAAGACTGGAATTTTAAGAGATAAATTAAATTTAACCATCATTCAAAGAACAACATATATTAGTTGAACAAATTCACCTACCCATTCCTCCCTGCCTGTTGGGCTCTCCTTCCATAGCCTCTTCTCTGTCCCCTTCTTTCCCTGTCGGTTTTTTTTGTCCCTCTCCTGCCAAAATCTGCTCCTTTTATATCCTCTCCTCTCTCCCCCCTCCTTTTCTCTTCAGTGCACCTCCAGCTGACCTCTCTCCTCAAGAATGCGCTTCTCCATCTTTCTCCATCCCCTTCTCTTTTCCCCATTGTCTTTTTTCCCCTCTCCCTTTCCTGCCAAAATCTCCTTTTATATCCTCTCCTCTCTCCCCTCCATTTTCTCTTTGGTGCAACTCCAACTACGCGCTGCTTCTGGAAGCGCCAATCAGCTGGAGCCTGGTGCTGATCCTAGATGCTCGGTAGAGCCCCGAGAACACCGGAGCTCCAGCTGGCTCTCCCACAGGCCTGTGCGGTGCTACCACTACTTTAGCTCATCCCCCTGCTACACTTTTTACACTTTTTTACAGGTTTTTTTAACAGTGCTTTTCAACCCGTTGTACGTGTACCACCTACCAGGTGCTGAAGTACCACCAGTAGTACGTGTACTGTGGGTTGAAAAGCAATGGACTAGAAAACCTTCTCAGGACCAGATCAGGAAAACTTAGAGAGATCATCGGGAAGAATGAAAAGTCAGTTGTTAATACTAAATGCAGTTAATGATGTACAATGTTTTATGAGTTACCAGAGGAGCTACCATTCTTGGGTGCTCCCACATGAAGAAAACTTCCTAGTCATACAAAAAAAAGCATCACCCCAAAGTTCTAGCATAATCCATTCCAATACCATGTGTAGAATAGGCCTTCTGTGATCAGAATGCTCTTTCTGTTTACATAAGAGTTCCTTCAATCAATCTGAAAAGGTACAAACTGTACCCCTAAGGCACCCAACCGTTCTGTTTAAGAACTGGGTTTTTTTGCATACATAAAACATAATCAGGATTTAAATAAGCAATCTGAAACCAACAGCATCTGTAAAATGGGTAACTCACAGCTTTCTGTTGATCTTTGAAATCGGTCCAAAGTTTCTCTAGCTCTTGAGGAACTGTGGTACCTGACAACTCCAAAGCTTTAATTATATCACCAGCATACCGTGCTTGATCTTCAGTTATGAAAGTATAGGCATAACCCTGTAATAAAATACTAAGTATAAACATAACTGAAAGTATATTGACTTAAATTTATTTTTCTTTCTGTGAAGTTTCCACTACGCTGGGATGAATTTGTGAAGTCCAATTTCCTTCTTCCAAATCAGTTATCTTTCTCTACCTTCAGAGAAACAGATCCACACCAAAAATAATTTGCACTGAAACTTTTAAACAAGATAAAAACTAATACAACTAGTACAAACGAAGAAGAAAAAATTAAAAAAAATCAAAGAAAAAGAAAAAAGATCCAGGAAAGATACAAGAAAAAGATATAAAGAAGTGGCTTCCAATATCCTTCTCAGCAGTTATAAGTAGAAATATGTTTGCACTTCTCTCTTTATAGTTACATCATATTACTCTTTGTATAATTTATGCTATTTACCAGAACCATAAATCTCAATTTTTTTTCATTTTTATGCAAAGTCCTTCAAAGAATAAATTATGTTTTCATATTTTTACATAGCCAGTGAGATCAACTAAATTTTAAGTGTCTGTGAAAGATGTGCAGTATTTAATTCATGGTTTCAAAATAACTAAATATATACCATACAAATGAAGTAAATAAAAAACAATCACAGCATAAAGGGTTGAGTATTAATACTGTCGCAAATTTCTGAGCTGATAAAAATCAATTGAAACAAGCCATTAGTTTCTAAAGGATTAAGCAATATTCCAAAATGATTAAATATGTTTAGTTTTAAATAATAGGATATCATGTATTTCTCATCTTCATTTTATTCTTTTTTAAAAAAATAGATTTAAAAAGAAACCTGAAATCAATGCAAATATAGAGCATGATCCAGAATGCATATCATGTAAATGAAAAAGTGATACCTATCTTCAGTGGCTCAAAAGTGGAATGAGGAAAAATATAATTTTGTTAACATTTTTTCCTCCTGCAACCTGCATAATCAGGAACTGGTCCCCCCTGGTTCAATGGGACATTTCCACACAAGGTTTCACAGAACTGAATACTTAAAGAGATTCACTCAGGATCTTTGCACGTACACATATCGACATGTAAACTATCAGACATATATTATAATTCTACAGTGCAGTCCTATTAAGCACATGGTCAACAATTTTCAATTTGGTTTCAATTGCAAAATCACTATTTAATTGAAAATGAAAGGTACAAATCACTGAGTCAATGCAATTAGGCCAAGGGTTGAAGAACATTAAATCAAGGATCAGACACAGTCTGAGGGCTTCAAGTTATTCACCACTGTTCAATTGGAAAAGAATACATTTTTATTCATATTTCTGCTGATCTTTGAAATCATTCCTAGGTTTCCAAATTTTAGAGCAAATGGTTGCTCAGAAAGTGTATAAATTTGAAAATGGGGAGCTTGATGCAAACAAATAATTATTTTATTCTTAACATAAACAGTGATTTATAATAATAATCTGCAAATCCAATACATCTGTAGCATTCCATATTTTCAACAAAGCAATAACCCATCCTAATGAGACCTTATCTTTAAGTCATTATTGAAAAAAAATTACATACTTTGTTGCCTGCACGCCCAGTTCTGCCTGCCCTGTGCACATAATCTTCATAATGATTAGGACAACTGTAGTTGATTACAAGCATAAGATGTTTTACATCAAGACCTCGAGCTGCTACTGATGTAGCCACAAGCAGTTTGCATACTCCGCTCTTAAAATCATTGATTATGCTGTCTCTGTCATATTGGTCAATACCTGCAGAAGAAAACATAGGCAAAGGATGTTGATAAACATTTAATGTTCAATTATTTTGTCAAATAATTAAAAGACAAGGAATGCCCACTACCTCCATGAAGTGAAAGACAGGGGTAAGAAGCTCTCATCAAGTCTTTCAGCAATCCATCAGCATGTTCCTGTTTATCCACAAATATAATGACAGCTCCTTTTTCCTGATAATGTCCTAGTAGCTCAAGCAATTTCAAGAATTTGTTCTCTTCCTCTATGACAATCTGAAAGACCAGAATAGTTCATGAAGGAAGCAGCAGTTATCACCAATGAAACGTTAGGAAAGTATGCTTTATAGTAGCAATAAACCTAATTCAAACATTATAGTAAACATTCTCAGTGGAATCTTACATTAATTTTACAATAAAAAGGATTTTTTAAAATAAAGAATCCATCATTGGAACTAGCAAACAGAGCAGAATTCTGCTTCGTTTTTCTTGTCTTTGGGAAAAAAGACTGCCTAACTACAAAGTGAGTACTACAAAGCTATACCATTATTTTGTGGTCAAGTCATTCGAAGATTACTTTGCTCATTAAATGATTTATAGGACTGTCACTTAACTCCTGGAACTCCAGGCAGCTCACAATATGTCAACGTTGTACAATAATATCTAAATTAACCATAACGCAAATTAAAACTGTAATGGCAGACGACTATATAAAACAAGGCCACATAAATTAGTCAAATCCATAATAATCTGATTGTTCAACCTGCCTTATCCAACATCCTGGCCAAACGTATTAGCCCATGAAACTTCTGAATCTATATTTTGGACATCTACAGCATACTTGAAATTATTTCTGAAATTATCTCCAATTTCTATATTTACTATGTAGCATAATGGGCTACTTTGAAAAAAACCTAAGCTTTAAACTGTATTTCACATCACCTAAAAAGTGAATTCTGGCTTCTGATTCTAAACTCATAAATAATAGCTGAGCAGTGGTAGTGGCCTCAAGGTAAAGAAGCTCGCCTCCCACTTGGAAGGTTGAGAGTTCAATCCTATGTAGCGGCAGATGTTTCTCCCTCAGGGCACAAAGAGAAAATATCTGTTACAAACTTAGGTGTCAGGAACAGCATCATGCCAGTAAATGTTTAGCTGCACCCAGTTGCCCCGACTTCACCCCATAACAAAGGGATTAAAGGGTCATAAAAAGAAAAAGAAAGAATAGCTATGGATAATATTTAGAAAGCCAGCCTTGGACCAACTTTTTTTTTGATAATACCACAGTCACAAAGTGCCAGTTCCTATTTGAAGATGTTTTTTATAATAGCATATGGTTTCCTTTGATAATTGTTCTGTATGAACATCTTAGCACAGCAGATTATTGGATAAACTTTACAATAAAAATTGTATACAAGTGCTATCAGTCTGCCGCACAAGATACGTATTAATACATCTGAGAGGTCAATGCCTGCAAAATATTTACAAGCAAAGCTTCTTGGATATATAACTTTGTTCTTATGCTATCCTTTGAAGGCTGTCATTAAGACAGGAAATACAAAGGTTACATTTCTACATCTTACCACACTCTGTTCAACATCTGAACAGACAACACTCCGGCCACCAACTTGGACCTCAATTGGTTTGCTGAGAATACGGCGAGCTAAAGCCTCCATCGCTCTAGGGAAAGTAGCAGAAAACATCACGGTCTGGCGATCAGGTCTCACATTGTCTACAATGCGCATAACCTATTAGGAATAAAAAGGTGGGTTAACAGTGAATTTCCCAAATCAGCTACCTCTTGTTTGTCTGAGGAATGAAATTCTTCTATAATGCTCAGTGTCTATACCAGTGGTAGGAAATTATCTACTACTAAGATATTCACAAGTGGTTAATATGTAAACTCTATTCTTTTTTTGTTTGTTTCATAGAATCTTGTACCTAATTTAATGAATCGGATAACAGGCAGCAATGTAGCATAAGCAGGTACCAGGCAATACTTTGGACTCTTCCCTGCCCATTTTGGTACCTATAATCATACATTAAACATTTACTAGACAAAAATAACATTCTAGTAATCAATACCTATGCCATCATGGAGCAGAACATGACATATACTATTTAAGCCATTGTTAGGAAATTTGTTAACTAATAATCCCTCTGGTTACCTGAGGCTCAAAGCCCATGTCAAACATTCTATCTGCTTCATCAAGGACAACATATGTCACTCTCCTAAGATTTGTCACCCGCCCTATAGAAAGGAGAAAAAACAACAAAAGGAAACAAGAATAAATCTAAAAGCTATTTTTCTTCATAAAATATGTAAATAAAATGGTACATATTCTGACTAAAATCTAAAGAAAGATTTAAACATTTATTTATTTTAGAAAAAACAATTCACTAAATGCCTTATCTCTTTTTGCACTGGCAAATGTTTTGGCAATTGTGTACTGATGCACAAGGCTGATTATTTTGTCAATTTCTTCTCTTGTATACCAGTACAGAAGAACCTGCAAAATTCAGAAAACAGCCCTCACCAAAACACATCATAAAACTAAGACTAAGGTGAAGCAACGAGCCACATCAGCCATTATCTGTGAGCGCCACCTAGAAAAAAACATATTAGAGATTACAGCGCATGTGTGGAAAGCAAAATTCAAGTGATAATTGAAGAAACCTTAAAAAATCTTAATGTCATAATTGGAAATACTTATGGTTCAAAATTTAATTTTACACTGAAGTCAGGGAGAGCTTTATTTCCAATTTTCTAAGCAGAAAGTCTCATACTGGTTCATAGAACTTATTCATAGAAACTACCACCATACAAATATAAACAGAACTGCACTATTTTTTCTCATTTACGAATATAGCTTAAAATTAATGAACTCAATCTTAAGGATAGTGACAAATATACCCATGCAAAGGCTATCTTTGCCTTGTGTAATGATCTACACAAAAAGATTTCCTTTAACTTAAACTAGAAAGTTTCAAAGGTGCTGATATAAAGTGTACATAATTGTGTTTGAGAATCAACAATTCTATGCTAAATCTTGTGTCCAAAAGAAGAATGAGCATACATCAGTGATTCTCCATTACTAATTAATATACTATCTATTCCCTCCTTGTTGGTTTATATGGCAAAGAAGAGAGAATATGCATGAATACTTAACACATATGTTTGTTTTTCTTTTAGAACTTAATTCTATGACTTTTTTAAAATAGTAGAAAGCAGTCTGAGGATTTGACCTGAGAAGCCATGAACCCCTAAACTGGAAAAAAAATTAGAGATTTCTGCTGTAGGTTTCTATTGATCTAATATTTAATGGAACCAGAGAGAGTAAAGAAAACCCTTCTATCACTTTATACAAACTGATATCCCCCTTTGAATAAAATGATACCACAGCGAATGTATTAAAAACAATAAAAGCACTTATAAAAAATCTGCAGATGCCCAAGCCGTGTCACTTCTATTTTGCTTAGTGAATATACAGGAGGTCTGAGTTTCACCTCAGCTACTGATGCTTATTGGTTGGAAGCTGGATTGAGTTAGACCTTACTGCAGCATCTTCAAGCAAGTGGATAGCTCTTTTTAAAAATCTGAAGGAGGAAATGCTATTTTAATGTGATGTAAAAGTAACTAATTCAAAGTAAACATAAAATTTCTATTTTTTTCTTTACCTCTAAATGCATTATGTAGCATATTATTCCTAATAAGCAAAATAAAATATGTGCAACACTTTTTTTATTTGACTCTTACCGTACAAGTTTACATTATTTTGGAACAGCATTGCTGTACCTACCTTTGATGACTTAGTCTTTGGAAGCCCAGTTCTATAACTCTTGAAGGAACTTTTTCCACAGAAGTCAAATGTCAACAGTTTAGTAAGAGTTTTTACAGTAAAATACATAAACAAACAATCAAATATTATGTGATAAGCACATAATGTGGCAGTAAAATGTATTGTAAAGCTGCAATATCTCCGTTTAGGCTATTATTTATCAAAACATTTTGAGAAAAAAAGCCACTTTTTAAACTCAAACTGTTATGTTTTATACCCAAATTTAGAGCTGTAAACTTCTTTGTACAAAAAGTGAACAATCAGTATCAACAAGCCTTAGACAGGGAACGTGATTTCAATATAAACGATAGATATCAAACATCTGCTTTTAGAAAGTTAATTCTGAAGTTAAGCTATAATCCCCAAAAGAGTATGTTTATATTAAGAAATACTTCAAGGGTTTCCATTCATTGAATACTTTTGAAATCTATAATGAAGGATATTGAAGAGAATCATTTTTAAGACTAGCTTCTCTATTAGAATAGATATCACAGCTTCAACAGATCTATGAATTTCATTATTAAGGGGGAGGGAAACAATGGTACAAAGAAAAAATATTTTCTTACCATTATTAGCTGCTAACATATCAATCATACGGCCAGGTGTGCAAACTATTATTTCCGCACCTCTTTTCAGTTCAGCAATCTGATTATAAAGTAAATAGAAGACACTATTTTAATGTGTAACATTTATAACAAGTAACATTTAAACTATCTATACCAGTGATCTCCAATTTTTCCGGCTCCGTGCACTGGCAATGGCGGGGGGGGGGGGGGGCGGGGCAGTGGTGGGATTCAGCCGGTTCGCACCTGTTCAGTAGAACCGGTAGCTAAATTTTGCTCCATTCAGAGAACTGGCTGGCTTCCAGAAGTCCATTCTAGGCCTCGGAGGACTGGAGGAGGCCTCCCAGGCCTAGAACAGTCTGCTGGAAGTATGTGGATGCCACTCCCAGAAGTCTGTTCTACGCCTCGGAGGCCCAGGCCTGCATTGAATAAGAGAACCAGTTGTTCAGGTATTTGAATTCCACCACTGGGAGAGGGGATGGTTTTGTGTGCACATGCTGCTTGCACAAATGCAGCTTCGCACGTATGCAAGTGGATTAGCCCATTTGTGCAACCCAGTTCCCAACAGACTGCAGCCTGGCACCAGACCAGGGGTTGGGGACCCCTGATCTATACTATTAATATATGGTTTAAAATATGCTTCCCCGTTCTCAATTATTAAATTGATACATGTCAGAGAAATATACTGCTACCGTACAGAGAGGGAACTGGGTGCTCACATCCACCGGGTTCCTCTACCTAAGCCCACATTTTAAATAATGCCCATTTATTTAGCCTTATACCACCCTTTACCTAAATGAATTACCACTGAAAAAATGTGTAAAAGCAGTTAAAGAAGAACGAAGTTTTCACTTTCTGCATGCTGCCATCCCATTGTTTCAAATCAGTAATTTTTAAAATATAATTGTTGTGATATGTAGACCTATCTCCAATATTATTTTGCTACCAGGTAACATTATCAGTCACCAGGTAATGTGAACCTTAGATTGAGAAAACCTCACTATTCAGGTTTTGTAGCATCTGTCACGACAACTGACTAATTCAAATCCACCATTCTCTTTAGAATATTGTAAAGTTGTAAATATTCTTTCTTTATGGAAAGTTGGCTAAAACAAATCTGTATGTTTTCCAGCCCCTGTGAATATACAAAGTAAAACTGTGCGTTCAAATTTTAGATTCAATTTGAAAATGGTACTTTGAAATACAAACATTGCACCTGTCTGCAAGGTAGCTGGGTCTTTTCCTAGAATCAACCGAAGAGTGCAGAGAAGCCCAATATTTATATTTGTAATTTAAGCATATTTTTGGAATCTGATGCAAAAATAATCTGATTATTTTGGAAAAAAGCCTATTTTTGTTTCTAGAGAAAGAATATTTTTCTGATAATAAAGCACTATCTATCTAGGCCTTCCTATATCTCTTAACCATCAGAAGCAGCCTGAGGAAGTAGGGTAGATACAAGGACAGTTGGGAAAAATTACTGTAGGAGTTGATTTGTTTCAGGTATCTAGTCCAATGCTTTTAAGCACAGAAAACAATAATGAAACTATGAAGGAACTACCAAACCTGACTGCAAAAAAGGCAAACGTTGTTTATCACATAGATGGCAATATAATCCGTCATCCTATGACAGCTTTGCAGCATTTCAGATTCAATCTATGAAAAATGCTTCAATATGTCACCTTATTTTCTAAGGTTCAGATGGCTGCCTTTATGGCTATTTAAAATGTTCCACATAAGTGCTGCATTGGTACTGCATGCTCCAAAGCACTTTTTGAAGACTGAATCCAAAGTTCTGGCAATCCTGGATTCTATAAATATGATGTAAGTTTGATAACATACCTGTTCGCTTATTCCCGTTCCTCCATATACACATACGACTCTAACCCCAAGGGTCTTTGAGAATTTCTTACACTCCTTTGTAATCTGTAGAGCTAGTTCTCGAGTAGGTGTCATAATGACAGCTGGAAAAAAAAACCACCCAGAACTTTTAGTGCAAAAGCCCTCATCATGTACACTCTAGCAATTTCGATAAAACTGAGACTCTCCTCAAAGATTTCTGTACATAATGTAGTGACAAGAAAAAAGGCCTTGTTTTGTTATACTTTACAGAACTCTCTTTCCACTAAAACAAGACCATCACCATTTTTTTCAGCATGAAGTTAAAACTGTGGTTATTTTCAATTGATTAGCTTGTGCTCTGCATTGTTTCAAAAGCTGTTTTGTGATTGTATTTTGTCTCCTTTTAGGAACATTTTAAGAGCGTGTGGTATATGGATGGCATGCATATTTGCTTTATGACAAGAAGGTGGACAGGGCTTTTATATCCCATATTCTTAGAAGTGCTTTATTGCGTGTCGGGAAAAAGTATTATTATAAGTTAAATTATAAAATACCGATTTGGGGAATCCCTGGACACGCGATAGAGGGCGTATCTATGGGAGTGAGTTTGGATATGGTTTCTTATAAGGAATTACTTAGATTGGAAGGGAATGATTGGCAACTTAAATCATTAGATGAGTTAAGACAAGAAAACATAAGTCACTCTTGGTTTCAATATACCCAATTGAAAGCTAGGTGGAAGTTAGATCAAAAGGTTGGCATCACAATTACAGATCAAAATTTAGTAAAACAAATTAGAGACTTAAATTGTGCACATATAAAGAGGATATATAATGCTTTAATTGAATTGGATTCGGAAACGGAATTAGTTAAAGATTGTATGATGAAGTGGGCACAAAATATTCAGGAACCAATTTCGCTGGACACTTGGGAGATAATTTGGGTCAGAAATGTTAAATTTACTCAGGCTCAAAACTTAAGAGAAAATTTTTAGAAAATGTTTTATAGATGGCATCTGGATCCCAAGAAGTTGTCTAACATGTATCCTAACTTACAGTCTAAATGTTGGAGATGTGGTAGTTTAGAAGCCACCTATTTTCATATGTGGTGGACTTGTAGAAATATAAAAGCTTTTTGGATTAAAATTTGGTGGAACATTCAAAAGATTTTTAAGAGAAAGATAAAGTTTTCTCTGCAATTGTTTTTATTGGGTATTGTTGTAGATTGTGATGTTAAAGAAACTAACTTGATGTTGAATATGATAACAGCAGCACGGTTACTGGTGGGACAATATTGGAAGAAGGATAGTTTGCCTACTATAGAAGAATGGGTGTTTAAAGTTTCGAATCTTGCAGAAATGTCTAAGATTTCTGCTTATTTGAAAGATCATTCACAGGAAAGATATATTTCAGTTTGGAGGAGATGGATAGATTATATTCAGAATAAATATGGGACTAAAAAGTTCCATTTAGCTTATGAGTAGATTTTAGAGGGATATTGTTATTGATCTTAGTGTTGGTACTTTGTATGTATCTATGTTAAAGGGGAGTTAAAGCACATTATGAATTTGGTTAATTGTATATTATGCATAATTTTTATTTAGAATATGATTATTATAACTATAATCCTGTATTTAGCTCTGGGAAGTGAAGTGGGGGGGAGGTGGGCGGGTATGGGGGGGATTTGGGGATATATTGTAAAATCTTGTTTTTATAAAACTCTTTAATAAAAAAAAAGAGCGTGTGCTCTACATGAGTGATTGGACTAACAACATCCGTACCTATTGGACCTTCGCCTTCTTCTAATGATCTCTGATCCATGATGTGTCTGAACATGGGCAGCAGAAATGCAATAGTCTTTCCACTTCCTGTTTTAGCAATGCCAATTAAATCACGTCCACTCATAATTGCAGGTATAGCTTGGGTCTGAATAGGGGTGGGCTTTTCATAGCCATGTCTTAAAAAAAAAAGGTATTTTATGGACATGAACAACATCATATATGGTTCTACAAAAGTACCGATTTTCAGTTTTAATATCACATATTTTAGAAAGTACAGCTACAGATTAGTGAAGAAGTGATAAATACTAGGAACTATTACATGTTCTGATACCTTTAGATCAGACATGTCAAACACAAGGCCCGGGGGCCGGATCCGGCCCGCGAAGTGGTTTCATGTGGCCCGCGAAGCCATCCTGGAAACAGTGAGGGAACGGCCCCCACTGCCTTGGCCCTGGCCCAGAGACCCTCCCTTCTGCCAGAGACCCTCAGATCTGTCCCACTCCTGCCCAGGCCCCCATAGGCACCCTTGATGCGAACGATGTAGAGCTGGCCATGCCCACCCAGTAGGCCATAAGCACTCTAGCCATGCCCACCCAGTAGGACACGCCCACCCTGGCCATACCCACCCGGCCCCTTGAGGGCAACCGCAATGCTGATGCGGCCCTCAATGAAATTGAGTTTAACACCCCTGCTTTAGATGATGTCAAGCTGTAATTCATAGAAACTGCAGCCAAGCCTAGGAGATCCTGAGGATTATACTTCAGCAACACCTGAAGGATCCCAAGTTCTTGATTTCTGGCACGTGGGTTTGTAAAGCAGAAACTGCCTTATAAAATACTTGACTGAAGCTAATAAGTGTTTAGCAATATATGAAGCCCTGCACCCCTCCCCCCATTTTTGCTGTACACTGCAAATCTCTTCACAATTTTTTCTAATCCTAAAATATATAAGCTGTCTATTTCCATACTTGCTTGCTTACTTTTTCAGGGAATTCAGGATTTTCATAGAAATACCACACTGGACCCAGGTTTTGATCGGCTTGGGACATCCTTTACCCTTGACTATAATTCCTTCCATTTCCAGTCTGTATGTATTTACCTCTGCAACATATAACCTGAATTAATATATGAATCGCTCATTTGTTGACATTTACTAATGTGTCTTCTATATGAAGAATGCTACTTAATGTTTGATCACTTTTTTACAAGATGGCATATTCAGGTATCTTTACGAGCAATATATAACAACGCATTAATATAAAACTGATGAAACTCATGCAATCAGCATCATTATCTACAACCACTGTGCATCTTCTTTTGTAATACAAAATAATATTTAGCAGCTTTTTAATTAGATAGCCTGTTAGCCTGGTTAAGACTACAGTAAACCATAACCCGATTAGATTGATTCTGGATAAGTAAAGTAGACACTCTCTTATGGCTTGCACAAGCAATGCCTAAAAAAATCTTGGCTTTGCATTTCACGTGACTGCAATTACTGTGGGAAGCTTTTAAAACTCTGAGACTAAGCAAATAACGTTGAATAATAATTCCCTCTCCATACTCTGTTTTTTAAATAAGAAGGAAAACTGAATATTTTTATTAGGGCAGCAGGCATTTGGGACTTAGGCAGGAAAGAAGAGAAAGCACCTACTTTGGGCTCTTCAATAAGGAAGCTGTGGGCAAGGATCTCAAGCTGACTTTCCCAATATGGGAAAAGGAGCTAAAGGCTCCAAATCGTATGAATCAATGGCTCATAGTACAAAAGAAAGAAGCCTGTTTGTGGAATGGCTATTTTGAATCCAAACTAATGACTTCATAAAACATTCTGACTGTTTTTCAATAGAAGTAATTTGTTCTCCTGTTAGATTTGGGAAAAAATCAAATATTATGCAGATCCATGAATCTCTGCTTCCTGGCTATGGGAAGACTTATTTTCCCCATTTTTTTTTACCCTGTTGCGATTTCATTAGATGCTAAAAAAAATCTTGGCTTTGCCTTTCACGTAACTGCAATTACTGCTGGAAGCTTTTAAAACACTGAGACTAAGGAAATCACTTTGAATAATAATTCTCTCTCCATACTATATTTTTTTAATAAGAAAGAAAACTCTCATTAATCTTTTCACATGTAAGAGCAGGAATCTGTAGTTGTGGTGTAGAATATACCACACGTATTAATAATAATACATTTGTTTTTAGACCAATGTTTCTCAACCTTAGCAATTCTAAGATGTATAGATTTGCACTCCCAAAATTCCCCAGCCAGCATGCTGGCTGAGATAATGGCTGGTTAAGGAACTTTGGGAGTTAAGTCCACACAGTTCAGAGCTGCCACAGAAAAACTGTATTACAACACAACAAAGACAGACAATCCAGAAAAGACAGCAGCTCACAGGAAGAGTGTAGAGGATTCTCTGCAGCCTCCTACACTGTTCAGGGAGCTTCCAACCTGAAAAATTTAAGAGGTACCAGACTAGAGGGATAAAGAAACTGCCACTTCCTCATTTAATGAGGAATTAATTTAATGAGGAAGTAGAAAATTTCTTGAGATGAACCCAATTCACAATGTCTCACAATTTAATTTACTGAATTTAGTATCGGTTTCTTTGACACTGCTTATTA
Organism: Vipera ursinii; assembly: GCF_947247035.1. NCBI lineage: Eukaryota > Metazoa > Chordata > Lepidosauria > Squamata > Viperidae > Vipera > Vipera ursinii. The sequence continues at coordinate 87,583,404 of NC_139513.1, forward strand.
CCTTCCAGAGTCATTTTGGCTAGCTCAGGAACTTCAACATAGAAATTTTTCCTGTAAGGCTCATATTCAATCTTCCCATGATCCACTGGCTCCAGCAATTTCCTATGTTTCGTCTGGTAGCCTGTCAGTGCAGTCTGGAGATCAACTTCCTCCTCTTCAGAAGAATACTGGTGAGTTACAAAGCAAGAAAAGTGATCTTTAGGAAGACTTTTTTTTCCTGCAAAGCTTTTCTATATATTTTTTAAAATGTTTGAAATTCTACAAGGCTACACATTATAAAACCAGAGAATAAAAAAAAAACACAACTAACCAAGTAACTACAACAGCATGACAGTAATGGTTTACAGAGATTTGCTCATTCTGAAACTTGTGTTATAATGACCCACTAGATATTTCATTAACTTATATATTTAAAACTTCAGCTGCCTTTTACAAAGTACCTTTTCCCAAGATAGCTTGCACGCTTCTTTTCTTCCAAATTTACAGTTACTAGCTTTATCCTTCCTTGGTATCTGTACTTTTACTATGAAAACTACGTGTCTCACCTCTCTCGTTTTTGCTTATAACTGTTTTCTGCCACTGTCGCATTTCTACGTGTTGTCTTACCACCCTGGTTCCACATGGCTACTGGGTAACTACCCATTTTGCAGAAGCTGAGGTAAGGAGAACTGTCCTGGCAGCTATGGTGAAAACAGCACTCAACACGTGTTGTGATTCAGGGTCAGCCTGTGGGTTCGGCAGTTGGGTCGGACGACTCAGAGGAGGAGGGGAGTGTTGAAGACCTTGCTGAGGGGGTTGAAGATCTTGCTGATGAGAGCCCTCAGCCAGGCCCCTCCCACTTGGTCACCACGGAGACCCAGCTGTGTGAGCCTGACAGCGTGGATGAAGATGACCCACAGCTGGCCCTGTTCAAGGACGCCCTACGCAGGAGGCAGTCAAGTAGGAGTAAACAGAGGAAGGCAATGGGGCTCCTCGGAAGGAGGCAGAGAGAAGCCATGCCCTGAACTCTATATAAGGGGAATGTGTGGGAGGGCTGGTTTGCTGAAGGCAACCGCTTGGATAGTTCCTGTTTCTTAAAGCTCCTGTTTCTTGGTTCGTGTCTTGTTTGTTTTTGTAGCTATAAATTTGGCAGGCGTAATTCCAGCCTCTTGCCTTCTTGTAAAAGGGGTTGTCCCTGCCTTTTCTGCAGGGCCGGTAGCAGGCTGGTACAGAACAACATGCTCCCCTTTTAGAAGGGGAAAATACAGCCTCTTCAGTTGCTCTCTCTAGAGTTATATTGACCAACGGAGGAACATGAGTAGCCTGTGCAGCAAAATTTCATTTCCCATAATATTAACAGTATTTCTGATTATGGTGAGCACGATCCTTCTGCTCCCTTTCAGGAATGCCTCATTCTGAAAAAAGTATAAATCTTAAGCATTCACAATACACAAGTAACGACAAAACAAATTATTGGATTCCAATGCAAATATGTTCATTATTATATAGATTGGGAAACTGAACAAAATAAATTTATTTGTTTGTTTGTTTGTTTATTATTTATTTATTTATTTATTTATTTAGACTTATATACCGCCCTTCTCCCATAGGACTCAGGGCGGTTCACAAGGTTTTTTAAAAACAATACAAGATGTTACAAAAATTAAAAACAATTAAAATGATTACACTAACCTTGAACTAAAAACCCCAATTACAATTAAAATACAATTAAAACCCCAGTTAATACTCTCAGTCCAGGCCAGAAAGCTCGAAGAGCCAGGTCTTCAGGTCCCGGCGGAATGAACAAAGGTCAGGGGCAGTCCTAAGCTCTACAGGCAGCTGGTTCCAAAGGCCCGGCGCACCCACAGAGAAGGCCCTCCCCCTGGGTATTGTCCGCCAGCAATCTTTTACCAGCAGTACCCTGAGAATACCCTCCCTGTGGGAGCGCACAGGACGAAGGGAGCTTGATGTTCCCTCAGATATCCCGGACCCAAGCCATTAAGGGCTTTATAGGTCATCACCAGCACCTTGAATCTCACCCAGAGGGCAACCGGAAGCCAATGCAGCTCGCAGAGTAGAAGTGTTACATGGGAGTATTGGGAAACCCCCATCACAACCCGCGTGGCTGCATTCTGCACCAGCTGAAGCCTCCGAGTGGTCCTCAAGGGCAGCCCCATGTAGAGAGCGTTGCAGTAGTCCAATCAGGAGGTCACGAGCGCATGAGTGACTGTGCGCAGGGCATCTCGGTCCAAGTAGGGCCGCAACTGGCGTACCAGGCGAACCTGGGCAAAGGCCCCCCTGGTCGTGGCTCCTATATGGTCTTCAAAACTGAGCCGCGAATCCAGGACGCCCAAGTTGCGAGCCCTATCGACGGGGGGGGTAACACCTCACCCCCCCATCATTAAAGTTGGAATGGACTGGTTAATCCAAGATGCCGGTATGCACAGCCACTCAAGTCTTGGCAGGATTGAGACGAAGCCTGTTTCTCCCCATCCAGACCTGGACTGCCTCCAGGCAACGGGACATCACGGCGAGGGCATCACTGGGTTGGTTCGGGGTGGAGAAAAAAAGTTGGGTATCATCAGCGTACTGATGATACCCCACCCCGAAACCACAAATGATCTCGCCCAGCAGCTTCATATAGATGTTGAACAGGAGGGGAGAGACAACCGACCCCTGAAGAACTCCACAAACGAGAGGCCTTGGGGCAGACCTCTGCCCTCCCGTCAACACCGATTGCAAGCGGCCCAGGAGCTAGGAGGAGAACCACTGCAAGACAGTGCCTCCCACTCCCAACCCCCTGAGACACCGCAATAGGATACCATGGTTGACGGTATCAAAAGCCGCTGAGAGATCTAATAGAACTAGGACAGAGGAGCAACCCCTGTCCCGAGCCCGACAGAGATCATTCACCAGCGCAACCAATGCTATCTCCGTGCTGTACCCGGGCCTGAAACCCGATTGGTACGGGTCCAGATAATCAGTTTCCTCCAGGAACAGAGGAAGCTGATGCGTCACCACACTCTCAACAACCTTCGCCAGAAAGCGAAGGTTGGAGACAGGACAATAGCTGTTTAAAATCGCTGGGTCCAGGGCAGGCTTCTTGAGAAGGGGCCTCACCACCGCCTTCTTCAAAGCGGCGGGGAAGACACCCTCACTCAAAGAGGCAAATAATTACTGCCTGGAACCAGCTTCGTGTCTCCTCCCGAGCCGCATAAATTAGCCAAGAGGGACACGGGTCCAATAAACAGGTGGTGGAACTCAGCCACCCCATAATCCTGTCCACATCATCAGGGGAAACAGGATCAAACTCAGTCCAGATAACATGCTCAAGACCGTCCGATTCCTCCATATCAGACTCTGAGTCCAAACCGGCCCGGATCTGAGCGATTTTGTCCATCAGATGATGACTAAACTCCTTGGCCCGCCCCTGCAAGGGCTCCTCTCTCACCTCCTGATTAAGGAGGGAGCGAGTCACCCTAAACAGGGCGGCCGGGCGATTATCTGCGGACGCAATGAGGGCAGCAAAGTAATTAGCCTTCGCTGTCCTCATTGCAGCAAGATAAGACCTTATGAAGGTTCTTAACAGCAATCGGTCAGATTCGGAATGGCTGGACCTCCAACTGCTCTCTAGACCCCGTCTCCAATGCTTCATCTCCCGGAGCTCCACAAAAAACCATGGAGCCCAACGGGATCTGCACCGGGTCAGTGGTCGCAAGGGTACAACACAGTTGAGTGCCTCAGTGGCCGCTTTTTCCCAGGCATCAACCAAGACATCAACTGGGCTGTGAGTGAGGGCGATGGGTATAGACCCAAGCGCCATCTGGAACCGTTCTGGGTCCATTAGGCGCCTGGGGTGGAACCATCTGGTCGGTTCCGCAGCCCAGCGGTGGGGGGTGGTATAACGGAAGACCAGCGGCAGAAGATAATGGTCGGACCATGACAGGGGAACAATGACCGGTGAACCCCCTCCAGGATCATCCAACCACTGTCTGGACAGGAATACCAGGTCGAGAGTGTGACCCCCCACATGAGTCGGGCCTTGAATTACCTGGGTCAGGTCCATGGCCGTCATGGAAGCCATGAATTCCCGGGCTGACTCCGATGCCCCTCCCAGGGAAGGCAGGTTGAAGTCACCCAGCACTATAAGCCTGGGGAACTCCACCGCCAACCCTGAGAGGGTGTTGAGGAGCTCGGACAGGGCTGTTGCCACACAGCTGGGCGCAGGTATGTAAGCAACAAGCCCATCTGAACCTGGGGGCCACATCTCAGGAGGAGGGTCTCACTCCCGCCAATCTGGACAATGGTGGTCTCCCGTGGACATAGTCTCTCCCTAATAACCACCGCCACCCCTCCACCCCTACCCTGAGCCCGTGGCCGGTGTAGCACACGGAAACCTGGGGGGCATAACTCGGTCAGAGGGACTCCTCCCTCCGAGCCCAACCAAGTTTCCGTAATGCATGCCAGATCTGCGCGCTCCTCCTCGATCAAGTCACGAACGAGGGGGGCCTTATTAACAACGGATCTGACATTAAAATAAGCCAGCCTAAGCTCAGGGACCTGATCACCCTCATCCCCGGGCGAGAGGGTGCTAACCGGAGGGTCGGAGTGTGCCACCGCATGAAGACAGCGGGGGCGCGATCCCAGATGTTGATGCAGCCCTCTGTGCAACCACCTGCCGCCATTCCCATGATTTAAACTAGCCATCTCTTAAAACACATAGTTTTTCCTGGAGTTTCACATGAAGTAATACAACACAATTTAATTACCTCCATTGCATCCTGATCATTCACCATGAGTTCTCCTTTCTTCTTTTCAGTCTCTGGAGAAGCTTTTTTGGTTTTCACTACAGTTACTACTTTTGTAACTGTTGGACCCGATTTCTTTAAAATGAAAAAAAAGGGGGGGGGGCATCTTACTGAATTTGGAAGCATACAAAGCAAATCAGGAAGATGAATTACTTTAATACTCTAATTTTGAATTTATGTATCATAATATTCAAAAAACTATTTCAAAACCTGAATCAAACCCAATTTACCTTTTCACTTCCAGCTCCACCTTTTACACTTCTCATATTAAACTTCTTGACCTCTTCTTTTACTTCTTCCATATATGCATCTAGTGGATCTAACTCTTCATCTTCAATTTCATTACCTTCTTTTTCTCCTTCTGCAGTTTCTTCATCGTCATCTAATGTGAAATATATTTTTAAAAACATGTTGGGATACAATCTGTCCATACATAGGTAACTCATACTTCTCTAGATACATTTTGATGGTAAAAAAGGAGTCTTCTGTGTATAAATAGCGACACTGATTTTCTGCACAGCCTAACTACTGAATGTGGAAGTTTTTACTTTTTCTACCTATAAAACTAAATACAATTTTTTAAAAAATGAAATAACAGACTCAACCTCTCTCTCTCCATAGATGCGCAACCATTGTTTTCAGACTGCCACTTGTATATTTTCATAGGCCTGCTTCTATAAAGCCAATACTGCTACATGTTTTTGAATCAAATTCTAGCGCTATTTTCCATTTCTGCTTGTGAGCAATACAATTTTAGACCCAAAATATTTTGTTGATTATTTTTTTACCTTTCCTTTAGAAGCTCAAGGTCATGTGAACACAATCCCTTCTCCAACTTTTCCTACATTAACCCTATGAAGTAGATTGTATTAAGAGCACGTCTCTGGCTTCAAATAACCTAATGAGTTTTTCTGGGACTTGAATTTGGGTCTTCTTGGCACAGTGGCTCCTTGCTTAAATCTCTGTCACCTAATAAAACTAAATCAAGGAGGTCTTGAGAATAAAATTGACCCTCTTTCAAGTTCTCTACACAATACAGACTCAGTGCATAAGAAATAAAGTGTAAAAACAGCATGCATAAACTGTTCTATGGACAGAACACCTAGTTTCAGAAGGTTTGGGAACCAAAACTTGCAACTTTGGGATGCCTTCATTTGTGGAGGACTGGTTTGCTCCACAAGCAAGAGTTTGAGAGAAGCATTTAAAAACTCCCAAAGTTTCAGCAGCTTCAAGAAGGCACGGGGAGGAGAAGTTGGGAAGTTAAGACAGGGATGTGCAGGCTGGTGCAATCAGCCATGCTACATCAGCAGCTGGTAAGTCAGGAGTGAAGAAAGAGGGACATGAACTGACTCACACTAAACTTGTTCAACTCACCCTGACTGGATTTTGTTTCATTCCAAATCCATAAAAACAAAAAGCATTTTAAATTTCAGTTGCCTTACCAATGCTGATCCAAAACAATTTGGTATAATCTCTAGAAAGCAAAAGGCTGAAACAAAATATTTTCCCCATTTCATGCACTATCTTAAGAAACACTGTGGCATATTGTCTTTGGTTATGTTCAAAAGAACCTAGCCTCTTTTCTTCACAAATCATTTTAATATAAAGACATTATTACCATCATCATCTTCTAAACTCCATTTCTTCCCCTGCTTCATCTCTTCAATTTCTTTCTTCAGTTCTCCTATATTTTCCATTGCTTTCTTGCGCTGCTCTTCTCTCCATTTTTCTACTCGTTCTTTTCGTTTTCTCATTTCCTCTTCCAATTTATTTTGATCAAAATTCTATTACAGGAAAAAAAAATCATCCAAAAGGTAGTAACCAATTTCTAACATGGCTTAAAGAGAAGTGAAACTGATCTAGATCCTAGAAGCATACAATTAGTGAAAGCCTGATTATCAATTCTATCCAGTACAACAACTTTTTCAGACACTGAACTTTCTTTTCTGTAGAACTAAAATGTGGTAAACCTACATTCTAGACCAGTGGACAGCAAAGGAAAAGGAAATACATATATACAACTATTTTGTTAATTCGACTAGTATGGGTAGAAGCAAACTAGGAGCTCTTTACAAATTAGGTAGAAAAACCTGTCTTTCTAAAAGGCAACATGGTTTTGTTGAAAGATAATCGAAAATAAGTAACAAACGCCAGGAAGATCAAATAGGTTAACAGGGTGTAATTAACAACACACAATGCAAGTTATTAGGATTTTAAAATATATAATTATGAAATCAGTTATTGTCTGGCTCCACCCCTTAGAGACCTTTAAAACAGATGCATATTTTATAATTGGTTTTTTTGTGCCATTTCTCATTAAAACCTAAGAAACTCTGCAGAACCTTCAAAATTATCGTTTTAAAAATGGCTTGTTACTCTTTATACACTTGGAACTCTTTCTGTACTTACATTTACATCTTTATCTTTTTCTTCTTCCTTGTCCTCTTTCTCTTTTTTCTTGTCTTTGTTAACTTCCACACCTTCTATCTTTTCTGTAGAGCGTGATCTGAAAGACATAGAAACCACAGCGTATTGTAGAATGCTTTCTATTCTCCTGACAGACAATACCGATGAACAGAAACAATAGTTTTTATTATACTTTGTTTCACTGAATGAAATGAAACTGAATATAATGAATGAGTCTTAAGTTTCTGAACTCTTTTTTCTGACCTTCTGGCAGGCAAGACGCTTTTATTTCAGTTTTTAATTGAGATTTAGTATTATGTCTATGCCTAGACAAACTCATTTATTATAAACCGGGTTAGGGAAATAAGGCAATTTTAAATTGTGCTTCCCTAAAACTGGAACAAATTCGTTTCCCTCTTGCAGTGTTTAGACAGCATATTCATGGCTTAATAGAGCTGCCCAAATCTTTCATAGTTTACGTGTAAAACAATCTTTACAACCCGTGGAAAATTTCATACTCAGGCTTAAAAATTGCAGGTGTTAAATCTGTAGGCACTGAGAAAATACAGTCTTTAATTTATGACCAGTTGTTTAATGATGGTTCAGTTACAATGGTTCTCCCCAGAGCTAATTATGACCCAGTTCTGATGTTACCTCAGCCGCATGTATACATCTCTGTAGTGATCATGATGGCATTTTGAGCACTTGGCAACCGGATCACCTTTATGGCCATTTGCAGTACTGTGGCCACATGGCTGCAATTTGTGGATTTTGTTTTGCTAGTTTCTGGCATCTACTTTTGGTTCCTGGCAAAAAACATGCACTGCAGAAAATGGATTTGCTTTCCGATCACTGTGCTTGCTTAACGACTCTATAATTTTCAATCCAGTCATGGGATTCCTCAGCTTAAAACCACAATGACATGACTATAATTCCAGAGTTAATTACAGTCGTAAGACAAGGACTACCTGTATCCCACACACACCGTTGCCTTCAACTATTTTGTATAAAGAGTTCCTAAAGTTCGGATGCAATCTTAAATTGCAATTAATCAAAAATTGAAAATGAAGAGAAATTTCTCTCTCTTTCTTTTGAGTAGATGATAAAATAAAATTCTCAAAGACAAAATTTAGCTCTTAGGAACAAAAAAGGTGGCCATTCTATCCAATGCAGAGTTAGCCAGACTTAGGTCCATTGATTTTAAAGAATTTAAATGCATCAAAATCTGCCTAGAAACCGCTTTATGTATACTTATATTCCCCCCCCCCCACGGGACACAAACACACAAGTTTCACTGAGTTCAATGGGATTTACCATAAAATATGTCATTAGTGTAAGCAAGAAGTCTACCAACAGTACATAGATTAGTTTGTCAAGTTCCTTTTTCATAAACAGTCATTCCAAAGATCAGAGAATATTGCAGAGCAATGTTCCAGACTGCAGTTCATGAGTAAGGTTATGGTGGTTTTTTCCCCTATTCTATTCAATTATACCAGTGGTTTTCACCAGGTGACCCCTTGATATTTTACCATATTTCAAGGGGCCACCAGTAGAAAAATATGTAAGGAAGGGTATGGCATATGCCAAGGGGCCACAAAAAAGCAAGGTAAATACTGTCTTGTTGGCAGTGAAAACACACAATTTAGTGTCCTGTGTCTGTATCTAAGACATGGAATTGGGCATAATTGCCAGCCAATTTATTTGGCAGATGGTGGAAGCCCTCAGCAAACAACTGACAAGGGATTGTGCTACACTACTAAAATTATTATAAATAAAAACATATGTTCTGTTTACAAACCAAATGTGCAAGTGGGGATCTTCTTTCAATGGTAATGGGACCGGGACAGGGGAACCACAGGAGAAAATCAAGGTTGGAAGGGGGCTGCAGGCTGAGAAACACTGATTTGTATTACTGTACTCACAATAAGCATAAAACTAGGTGTACCAAAAGGATACTCTCATATAGTGAACCAGGTGTAGCAAAAAGAGATTTTTGGCATATCAGAGTACGATATACAAACAGCATTCCACAATAAAAGTTCATAGCTACATAGCTGGAATGTGATCATAACAACAGCTATATTATTAGAAAAAAAATGCATACACCCAATTACCTGTTTTCTACTTTCTTGCTCTTGCCAGGGCTGGAAGATCGAGACCGTCTGCCTCTGCTTCGGCTTCTAGATCGTCTTCTCTCTCGGCTGCGTGATCGCCTTCTCTCTCTACTCCTTTCCCTCTCTCTACTTCTTGAGCGCCTGTACAAAGCAGATGTGAGGTAAGTGATTTTTTTTTTAGTTCATAAGACATCACTCACTAAAAGGAAGTAGAAAATACTCATTTCAGAAAATAAAACAATGAATTCCAATAAAGGAACAATGAATTCTAATGAATTAAGAATCAAAGCCAATTTTTACACTGACAAATTGTAAAAGTGCAAAAGAATATTCCTTCTTCATGTCATCAACCTTTTTTAGAAAAATGTTCAGCATTTACTGAATTTTTCCTTGCATGAGTCTATTAAAGACTGCGACTTACCTCACCCGTTTTCTGTCACGCGATCGAGACCTCCTCTTGTCCCTGCTCCGCGATCTCTCACGCCTGCGGTCTCTGTCTCGACTCCTAGAGCGCCTGTCATCTCCACGTTTTGCTCTTTTGTCAGATGGAGAACGACTGCGGGAACGGCTACCAGAGCGCCCTCGTGATGAGGAGCGCTTTCGATAATGCCTACAGTTGTATAACAACAGAAGGATGAAGACAAAGAATACAGAAATTTCAGTGTAAAGGATGTGATAAACAGGTGCTCAAGACCACGATTAAAATTATTCGAAATGCTTCCAAACTATACTGTGAAAATATGTCATCATTCATTTTCAGTATTTGCACTATTGCATCAGTAAGAATTGATGTGGTATTCTTATAAGAGGGTTAGTCTGAGACTGAGACCAAGACTGAAATCTTTACAAACTCTTGAGATTCTCTGGGATAGCTTTTTTCTAGCAATCCACTTGATTGTAACCATTAACACTACTAACTGGGAAATACTAGTTATGGAGCCTTAAATTCTTCTAGGAGTAAATAAAATGAAATATAAATTGTTAAACAGAGGATATTATGTTATACATTCCAGCCTATTAATTTCTGGATTCAAAATAATAAGTGGAAGAGTTAAGAAGCACAATGGTAATAGCAAGGAAGTAGCTGATAAATTTTCCATGAAGACAAAGCGAAACAAATATATCTCCTGTCAGTTAATATGTATATATCCCCCACACTTTTCTCTTTGTATAAATACTATTTCTGGGGAAGGATACAATATGCTCTAGGTTATCGATAGAATTATAGAAAATGTAAAGGTAAAGGTTCCCCCGCACATGTGTGCTAGTCATTTCCGACTCTAGGGGCCGGTGCTCATCTCCGTTTCAAAGCCGAAGAGCCAGCGCTTGTCCAAGGATGTCTCTGTGGTCATGTGGCTGGCATGACTAGACGCCAAAGGCGCATGGAACGCTGTTACCTTCCCACCGTAGTGGTCCCTATTTTTCTACTTGCATTTTTACGTGCTTTTGAACTGCTAGGTTGGCAGAAGCTGGGACGAGTAACAGGTGCTCACTCTGCTACGCGGCACTCAGGATTTGACCCACCAAACTGCCGATCTTCTTATCAACAAGCTCAGCGTCCTAACCCACTGAGCCATCGCGTCCCTTTATAGAAAATACAACTCTATAATTAGCTACTTCCTCAGCCCAATACAACTTCCAAGAAATGTTGCTCACCACTCAAGTGGTAGCAATGTGCTCCAAAATGGAGGAGAGGAAGAATATATTTTCAACCAAGTTATTGAGGTGTTGGTCAAGCATGTATTTTACCTCTAGCACACATGAATACATAGGATATGTGTCAACAATGCTCAAATGAAGTACAGTCAGATTCTAAAGTACAGCCAAGTTTGCTAAGCACAATGTACCCAAAATATAAATATAAATTTTTACGCAAGTAAAAAAAACACATCCTCTTTCCTATTTAACTATCCTCTTAAAGCAGGGGTGTCAAACTCACCGCATCACGTGACGTGTCACGACATATCGCAACTTTTTTTTTTGCATTGCCAGAGCTGGGGTGGGCACAGCCTCCGTATGATGCAACCAGCCCACGGGCCAGCGGTTTGACACCCCTGCCTTAAAGCCTTTTGCAAAGCAGAGAGTGCTGAGAAATTAAAGACAGTTGCTTCCTACTACCACAGAAAAGAGAACAATGTTGAAACTTCTTGTGCTATATGGCACTTTACATAAAATTGGAAACTATCATACACTAAAGAAAAAAAGCATCATGAAAAGCCTAACAGACATCAGAACTGAATTATCACACACATATACTGAAAGAGGTGGCAACTATTTGATCAATACAATCATTAATCATTTACATAGTACATCTGTGTTTAGAAATTGTGAGAACAAAAAGTATTATTTTAAATAGATTAACTCACTGTTTTTGCTTGGACAACTGTTGCTTTGTTGATCTAAGGAAATGAGAGAGATTAGGTAAGCAAGGTGGTATCTTCTACTAAATCAGTTTTGGATGATTTCAGCATGAAACCGTTCAAACCTGCCAGCCACGGTTGGGCTCTGTTATTTTATACAATAATGAGTTTCCCCTATGAAGTATTCTGTGCAAGCTATTTCAAGTTTATTATGTGATTGACCAAACCTCATGTCATGTAAATCATTTACATATTACATTTGTGTTTAGAAATTGTGAAATCAAAACCTATTATTTTAAATAGATTAACTCACTGTTTTTGTTTGGACAACTGTTGCTTTGTTGATCTAAGGAAATGAGAGAGATTAGGTAAGCAAGGTGGTATCTTCTACCAAATCCGTTCTGGATGATTTTCATACCTGCCAGCCGCGGTTGGGCTCTTATTTTATATAATAATGAGCTTCCCCTATGAAGTATTCTGTGCAAGCTATTTCAAGTTTATTATATTATTGATCAAACCTCATATCATGTAAATCATGGATATTTTTCAAGATTGTGCTATGCAACTGATTTTTCATTATTACAATTATTGTAATAATTGTTCAAGAAGGATCTCACTATTAGAAGGAAAACATAAATGGTGGAGAGGAAAGTTGTGTTCTCAGATATTTGATCCAGTTGTTTTGAAATTTATTTATGTGATTATTCTGGCAAGCAGCTGTGAATGACCCCCCCCAACCAATACAAAAAAAATCATAAGAAACATTTTTAAGCCTTATTATACTTCAGTGCACAGGAAAATAAATCTAAGAAGCAGAACTAATGTATATGTATATCCTGTATATATATTCATATTTTTTTAAAAAAGTGCATTGCAAAGAATGGCAGAATAATGTTAGTACAAGGGCTTGAGGAGTCTTGGTGAATTAAGCTGTTGCAATAATGCAATTTTTAAAATAATAATACAGTAGCCTCTTTCACCAAGAGCAATCTGGCAATATTTTCCTAAACCTGGCCCTTGTCACGTATTGTTCTTCTAATATTATCAATCATAAACCGTTCCACATGCCATCCTAACTCGCCTATGCTAGACAAATTGATAAATGTGCACAACTTGACAAGGATTAGAGTGGAAAGCCACCGCGAGGCAGGAAACCACCAAATGAAAGAAAATTTGCGGTAAGACAGCGTTTCCCAACCTTAGGAACTTGAAGATGCGTGGACTTCAACTCCCAGAATTCCCCAGCCAGCATAGCTGGCTGGGGAATTCTGGGAGTTGAAGTCCACGCATCTTCAAGTTCCTAAGGTTGGGAAACGCTGCGATACGAGATGTTTGAAGCCCAAATTACAACTGTACACGTCGTAGCCTTTTTAAGGGGCATCAATACGAGACACGCCGGGGGGGAAACGTGACAATTGACTTGTCCGAATAAAAGTCGCATTTAGACCGACGGCCTAATTGGACTTGAAGGCCCAGAAAGAACGTGGCCCATCGAGGAAAAGGCCAGTGGCCAAAAGCAAAGGCAACACGGACGATCCTTATCAGCCATGTTGCAAATCGCCTGGTTGAATGCTTAGTCCTATTTCGAAGCGCCCGTGTTTAAACTCGCGGCGTTATAAGCAGTCCACTCTTGAAATCCGGCGGCCGCTCTAACGTCCGACGAGGCTCCACCCGGTTTCCTCGGCCTTCTCCTCCTATCCTGCCCCCGGCTCCTTCCTACGTCCTTCCCTTCGGCCCCAGGGACGGTGGAAAGGCCAAACCCTGCAAGGCCGCAGTAACGCGACGGCCAAGCCGGCTCCTGAAGTCCGCCGCCCCTTCGCGCCTTTTACCTCGATTCCCGACCCATGGCAGCGGCCCCGAAGCCGCGAAGAGGGACGGCGGCTTTCTCTCCCGGGTCGGCTCCTCAAAGCCAAGCGGCGCCTACGACCATTTTCCGAGAAACGAGCGAAGCGGAAATGCATCAGCGACGCCGAAAGGGGAAGACGAAGAAGAAGAAGAGGGCCCAGATCATCGCCTACAGCCGGTCTACAGCAGCCTCTTCTGCCCGGCGGAGCGACCAACAGCCGCTCTCCGGAGCTCTGCAGCCAGCGCGGCTGCGTATCCCGCCGGAATTTTAAGCGGGTGGTAGCTTTGTCCTTCCAAGATCACTGCAGATGGGGACTGTAGCCAAGAAATTAAAAGACGCTTGCTCCTCGGGAGGAAAGCCATGGCAAATCTAGACAGCACACTAAAAAGCAGAGACATCACCCTGTCAACAAAAGTCCGTATAGTCAAGGCTATGGTCTTCCCAGTTGCAATGTATGGCAGTGAAAGCTGGACCATAAGAAAGGCTGAGCGCCAAAAAATTGAAGCCTTTGAACTATGGTGGTGGAGAAGACTCCTGCGAGTCCCTTGGACTGCAAGGCGATCAAACCGGTCAGTCCTAGAGGAGATCAACCCTGACTGCTCTTTAGAAGGCCAGATCCTGAAGCTAAAACTCAAATACTTTGGCCACCTGATGAGAAGGAAGGACTCACTGGAGAAGAGCCTAATGCTGGGAAAGATTGAGGGCAAGAGAAGAAGGGGACGGCAGAGAATGAGGTGGCTGGATGGAGTCACTGAAGCAATAGGTGTGAGCTTAAATGGACTCCAGAAGATGGTAGAGGACAGGAAGGCCTGGAGGAACATTGTCCATAGGGTCGCGATGGGTCGGACACGGCTTCGCAACTAACAACAACAAGCTTTGTCCTAAGAGTGCTTGAGGTACCATAACTAACTTGCCTACAAACGGTAGCCTGTGTTGTAGCCGGCTGTGTTTTTCAGGAGAAAACTGAGCATATCTATGCTTTAATATTTATTCATAATCAGCTGCCAACTGGTCCCATGTTTATTTGTTCTACAATGGAAATGCATGAACGTCTGATCCTCGACGTGAAAGGCGAATCCTCTTTGGTTTCATACTTTGGAGGGATTTGCCTGGAATCACCATCTCTGATGACGACTCTCGGCGTGGCTTTACGTCGGAACGATTCGTCTCTGCCTGGTTTTGACTCCACTATGGCTTAAAAATGTGGATCAGAAACAATTTTTCTCTCTCGGCTCGGTTTAAAAAAAGGGTTATACAAAAATCTACCGTCAAAGCACGAATCATACGTGAACATGCAAGAATTACCAAAATACAGAGGAGATGGATTGAATATATTCAGAATAAATATGGGACTAAAAAGTTTCATTTAGCATTTGAATAAGTAGTGGACCTACATGATGTATAACTAGTTAGTAGTTATTTTATTAATATTTTGACGATGGAGAGTTAAAGTGCGACAGAATTTAATGTTTTATTGTTATTAGCATATTTTAGATTATGCTTGTTTGTATTTTTATACCCTGTATTCAGCTTTGGGAAGTCGGGGAGGGGTGGGTAGGGAGGGATTGGGGAGGGGGGAGGGGGAGGAGGGGTTTTTTTTGTATTTAAAAATGTCTTGTAAAACTTTTCAATAAAAAAAAAAGAATTACCGAAATACTGTTGGGGCAATTGGTTGGGCAACTTGGGGCCCTGCCACAGCGCAAAAGAAATGTCCTCTTGACGTCACTTAATTTTTGATGGGATCCTAATCTGTGGATCAATTCATAGAACAAATTTGTTTGAACCCAGTGTCATATGTGGTGCAAAATCATGGATTTGAAACGTTATCTTCATTTGTTAATATTTTTGTATGTATCCACATAAAACACAAATGGTAGGGATTTTTTTTACTGCAAGGAGGTATTGCAATTAGATTCATTCTTTTTGGTCCCACACTGGTGCCAAACTGGATCTGATACATGGCTTCACATGATTTTACGTATAATCCAGCTGAAATCAATGTTAACCGACAAATCAGAACATTTTGCACAGAACCAATCACCAGAATCATAGATCTGAGGATTTTTACCAATATAGTACAAAAAACTTGGACTCAGCACACAAATCCTTCTGGGCGTTAATTGTATGCAACTTTCCAGAAAAATCGCCAAGCTGTTCTCTTTCAATAGGCAGACAGGGAAAATCACAGTTGGTAGTTTGGTATTAAAAATGGCACAAAATCAAAGAAACTAGTTTTCTAAAAAACTAATTGCACATGTTTTACCTGAAATCATAGACTATCTTTACTAATATACTCTTCTATTATAGTCAGTTCTGGCAATGTCTGACATTCTCATGACAAGGTAGTATCTGTGACATATTCTCAAGAATCTTCATGGTATTCACCTTAAGATGGCTCCCCAATCCTCGGTCCATGGATCAGTACTGGCCCATGGCATGCCCACAACTGGTCCACACAAACAAGCAAAGTCCCATCTGTGGGATCCAGGCAGCACATAAAACCATGCATTCTCTGGTTCGCAGAAAAACCTTTCTCCAGAACCGGTCTCTGGTGCCCAAAAGGTTGGGGACCTCTGCCTTAAGAGATCATCAAGTCAAAGTAGATAGCAGATTTGAGGAATGAATTCTCATGGATCATATGGAGGATAAAGGATAAAGCTGTTCTTATATAACAAGTTTAAGAAGAAATGTAGAAATAACTTTCCAAACAGCTTTGTTTTATAGATCCAGGAAATGTTCTATCTAGCAGGCAGTAGGCAGGCAATGTTAAGTTCAGCTACAAAGGTTTATTTCCTTAGTCCTCTTGAAACCAAAATGTGCACTAAATTACTAAATCAGAAATAAGGAAAGTTAACAAAATCTGATCCTTGCAGACATTTTAATGTATATTCAAGTAATGCCAAAGCATAAATAATTATAACATATAAAGCTTCAATGCATTTAACATAATTAATGCAACAGTTGCAACAATTTGATTTTTACAGAGAAAGTCCAAATTGTGGAAAAGGAAACACACAAAGCAGCTTATTTTCACCATATACATATTTTTAGACAGCACAGAAGAGCTGCTCCTTCATTGTGCTTGGAGAAATTTATTTTTAAATCACCAGGCTCTCTGCCCAATGGTTTTCCTATTTGCATTTAAATACATAAAATATATTAAAAATAAGGATGCCAAAAATCCTGCAAATTTAGTGATGCCAGCAATTTCCTTAGAAAGGAGCCACACTTAAGAGGATATTTTACACATTTTTCAATGTAGTACCTATAGATTTGGGTTTTTTTAAACCTGAATCTTGTTTATATGTTTTCTACCTTTTTTTAAAAAAAAAAGTGTAGATGGGTGAATAAATGTTTTGATGTTGTTTAGAACAGGGGTCTTCAAACATGGCCCTTTTATGACTTGTGGACTTCAATTCCCAGAATTCCTCAGCCAGCATGCCTGGCTGAAGAATTCTGGGAGTTGAAGTCCACAAGTCATAAAAGGGCCAAGTTTGAAGACCCTTGGTTTAGAACATCAAAACTTTTGTTTTTATGGAGTAGGCATTTGGGAAAAATATGCAGATTTCCATCTTAATGTGCTGGCCATGAATTTTCTTACTTTTTCTTACTTTTATCTGTTTTATCTTCTGTGGAATGAGTGCATCTTCTAGAATCACTATCCAAAAACACAGTCTACCGTGTACCTGGATCTTGGATAAGATTTCACTGTCAAAAATGAAATTTTGTAATTGACTATATTTACCATGGCAGTCATTGGGCAAAAATGCCTGAGATACTATCAAAATATCAAGAGTTGGGATTGATAGTTGTATACTTTACATTGTTTTTCAAAGTAAAAATATATCAAACAAGATCTTAGATTTATGCTATTTTATCGATATTTGAAGGTCCATCATCAAAAATATTAATTATAGGAATTTAGAAAAATTAAGTGTGCAGAGTAAAAACTGAAAAATAGTTTTTCCAAGGTAGTATTTCCAGCATAGTTCATGTTGTAAAGACAAATTTATTTTTTAAATTAAAATTTTAAATTAAATGAGACTGCATTGCCAAAATATGCACATTTCTTTCTGTGTATTTCACCCATGACTTACTCTCCAAAACACTTTTTCCATTGAGCAATGTAAAATTTGGTTCAGTAAATGCAATCACTGAAATTATAATGTAAGGAAACTTATAAGTCTATTATAAAGGAAGAACCAATTTAACTTTCTATCAAATATTTAAAAACCCAACTGTGTCTTAATTTAGTCTGCAAAATTAAATTATCTGTAATAACCACAGACAAAGCAAAGGAAATTTCTAGTTAAGTCAAGCTACTTGACAGCAGACACTTCAAAAATTAAAATCCAAGAAAAAAATCAGCTCATTTATCAGAATAATGAAAATATTCCACTGTATAATTTCTATCTTAGATTAATTTCCAAATCTTTGCAAGATAGAACAACTTATGGGTACTGAGAGTGGGCTACATATATGTAACAATGACAAGATGTAGGGAAGAACTGTAACATAAGAAAGGATTGCAAATATATGACACATCTTCAGCTTGTAACGGAGTCATAAAATCTAATGCAAATTAAGATCAACTAATAGTCTGCCATATTTTATGATTTATAGTCATTGTGATTGGCTACATAAATGTGAGATGAAAACATGTGGTAAATTGCTTATATAAATACAAAACAATAAAAGGCTACCAATTTTAAAACTATGTTAAGGCTTGACAGTGGAGAAGGCCAAGAAATAAAACATTTCAAAAAGGAACATCAGAATTTGCTAAATTCAATGAAAAATGCTTCAAGTATTTTATTTTCAGATGGGTTTATAAGAACCAATTTATGTGATATTTTTAAATTACCATTCTAATATAAACAAACCTTATTCTTTGCTACCTGTTTTCTAAAATATTATGCATATTAAATACTTGACTAACATTGGGGTAAAATACTAATTTGCACCTACTTAAGCTGCAATATACCTTGGTGTTTAGGTAAAGATGGTAAACATCACATGCACATATTTTTGAAAAGATACCGAGGGCTTGACATAACTTGTAGTACAAAGAAAAAAAAGCTAAATTGACTGAATAGTCAGCGATGAATAAAACTGGTGACACTTAACTGTTCAAAGGGCTAATAACCCAAAGACCAGTATTTCAATCTGCAGTGTCCATTTAATGCAGCATATTCAAAATTCATGTCAACAAAAGTAGCAAGATTCCAATTCAAACAGGAACATATATAAATGTCAAGTTAGATTGTGCTGCTGTTTTTAAATTCACCTTTCTATATTATCAACAGAACATTACCACCTGTAATGAAGAAGACAAAAAAACCAGTTTGACCCAGTCTAATTACATTCCTAAAACCAGAAGCTTATGAAGTTATCAGCATTTTTATCAGCATATGCCACTTGGCTCAAAAATATGAACTAATATATTGAAGTGGTATACATTAACACAGAGATCATTCTGGTTGGATCCACAGTAGATCTGTTTCCATTGGTGGAAAAGATCAAGATTCAAGCATGGGCTTCTGATGGGAGGAAGAAAGAGAAGCATTACCCATTATCCCATTGAACTGTCTGTGCCATTTTATATTGCAGAGGGTACTTATCCCAGTGTTTTGAGGGGCACATGAAATGGAGGAACTGGTCAAAATAGCTTTCCCACCTTTTCTTTAACAGGGGCTTCAATGTAAATTCTGCAGACAAGAATTCTGGAACAAAGCCATAACATGTAATTTGGTCAACAACACAATAGCTCAGCTGTCTTGGGGTTTCATGTCCAAAGAGAAACATACAACAATGGGAAAACGAATGTCTTCCCTAGTAGCAGGAAAGGCCCACTTTTGAAACAATGTTACTGTTTTCCATGTTTGAGACCACACATATGAAACCTAACCTGTAATAATTCACCCTCATAGTTGGGAATGTGGCTTTTCCTTCATAGCTGTTAATTCAAGTACACTGAATTAAGAAAGAAGAAAGAACTGATGAACATTTAACCCTGTTTGTATATTTACAGAGGTGTATGAATGAACTCAAGACTAAATAGTCCTGCTGATGTATTGAATCCCACAGCTATTACCATGGCACTTCTGAGCCAAAAAACAAAAGCAGTTCATGACAGAAAATGAAAGTAAAGAAATAAACACAAAGGTCTGTAAAGACATCTCCCATTTTGCTGTAAGTGTCCATGGAACGACTAATTACTTCTGCAGGGATTCCAGACAGTAAAAGAGCAGCAGTTAATACTGTAGTTTTTGTCTTCTTTTCACTCTGTGCAGAAAAAAAAGAACAGTTTAATTTTTTCAGAATTTTCATCTTAAAGCATCTTATTTCATTTTAAATGTTATAGAACCTATCCTTCTCCCACAACTTATTCCAAACATCTAAAAGGAAACAATTAACTTAGGATCGCCCAAAGAATTCTATGGTTGACTAAGAACATGAATCTCCCAGGTCTAAGTCTATCACATCAGTCATCACTAAAGTGAATCCTCCACCCTTGGTCACTCCAAGTTAGAAATGTTGAGAATCTGTTTTTTCTAATAAAACACTTACCTTGGGGAAATACTTTGACAGTCCCATATATGCAAGTTGTAAAGTAAGGAATGGAGCAAATATTGACTGTAGAGAAAAAATAAAAAATTATATACTTTAATAATCATGAGAAATCATACCAAACAGATGCTTTCGAAGAAAGTGTCTATTTCTTGTAGAACATCTCAATGATTTAACTAAAAAATGAAAGAAAAAGCACTTTTTAAAAATGCTGCCATCAAGCATATTGCATTTAAGAGTAACTCATAGGTATTAAAATATATTTAGTCACTGCTACAGAGATGGGTGGAGGGTGGTTATCTAAGATAATATTAAATATTAATACATTAATAATTAAAACCAGACCTATCACTTATTTCCAACATAAAGCTCTTTGAGCATCCAGTGCATAATATTAAAATGCATTAGTTAGGATTACTTTGAAGGGGTGTTTGTCAGCTGTGCTTTAGGACTATCCAAATGGTTAACAAAAAAGAAAGTACACAGCCACTGCTTTCTACCTGGATTTCCATCTCCTTGTAATGCTTAACTAATACCAAGAATGAAGTGCAATAATAAGTAACAATTCCCTGACACTGTTTCTAGTACAATTACATTGCCAATCAGGCACTTCACAAATGGTGCACATTTACAACAGTCACAGCATCCCATGGTCATGTAATTGCCAATGGTGAGCTTCACAGCTGGATTCTGACAAGACAACAGAGAAGCTGGCAGTTAAGTTGCAAGTTGTGGTCACAATGTCACACTTAACAATCATAGTAGAACTGACATCGTAAGTCTGGCACGATCATCTGTTTTGCTTAATGACTGCATAACTTAGCAATGGAGTAGCTGGTCCCAACTGTGGTTATTAAGTGAGGATTACCTGTACTAACTTACTGTAAAGATGCTCTGAAGAACAGACTTTCTCACAGTTCTTAACAATTACTGCTAGAAACAATAGATGGTTTTATGGATTTAGCCATGGGAAAATAATTGTTCAGCATAAATACCCCATACATGTACTACTTTACAGCCCTGTGAGCAAGGCAAACAAGGCAAAAAAAGGGAGTGAAATGAAATATTTTTAAAAACAAAAACTTACCAAATATTTGCATACAAAAACTCTAACACCAATGGCAAGGAGTGCACAGCCCACCAATCTAAAAATGTGAAAGGAATCAAATTCCTCCACAACACCTCCATTTTCTTGACTTGGCTTCTCATTCATCAGCTGGTTTCTGAGCTTCATCGCTTCATCAAACCTTGATAAATACTGATCTAATCCATGGCGTGGTGCTCTCTGTGGAACATCCAACAGTTCCCCTCTATTGCGTTGCCGGAGCTCACTGCTGTCATCACTACCAACTTCATGAGTTTTGCTAAATAAGTCTATTTTCTCTCCTTTGTGCTCTGCTAAACTGCTTGTGTGGTCAGCCGTTCCTGATAAGCTGCAGACTGTATCACCAAGCACAACCCGTTTGGAAACAGGAGCAGGAAGGGAAATTGGTTTATCCTGTTCCAGCTGAAGCTTAGTTTCTGAATGAGTGTCATCATCTAAAGAGGGCAGAACAAAAACTGAAATCATACCACAAATTTGAAGTTGATATAAATTCTTAGAGGCGTAGGACAAAATATAGGATGTCAACAAATGATACAAGGCTTCAGTTAACCGGAGTCGTCTTCTACATAACCATATTTAAAATTCATTCTTTTCCATATGCACTTCTTTAAATATAATTATCAATTGCCCATACCCATAACAGATTCAGAAAAGTACAGGAGTTCCTTGACTTGAAGGTGGAAAACGGTGATCATGAGATCCTGGGACACTGAAATAGGATAAATATATGTCAGATACCAAGCACCCAAACTTTGATCACTGAGGGAAGTGTGATGGTCATAAAGGAGAGGACCAGTCATAAGTCCCTTTTTTCAGTATTGTCATGACTTCAAATGGTCATTAAATGAATGGTTGTAAATCAAGGACTATCTTATTGTATGTGTCAGAATCCATTTATATCACATTCATAAATGTATGTTTAAAACATTATCCCCCCCATGGATCCTGCCATCTCCCGAAGAAGGAGGAGCGCATGTGGATTCAGCCTGCCTTAGGTTATTTCAAAGACCAAGGGAAACCTTTTGAACTGGGGGAACAAAAGGGAGGGTTAGAGAAGAAGGCATCTGGCCTGTGTCTCCATTTGAATCTGTAGAGGAAGAAGGCAATAACCATAAAGATTCAAAGTTCCCTTTTTCCCACGAAAGGGATGACACGAAGTAAAATGATGGGGGGCTGACCAAATGGGGTTGAGGGAAGGGGGGTTGAACCAGGAACTCTTTATAAAGTTTCAATTTGTAAAACAATACCAAGTCCTGTTTTGTATTTCCACAACGAAGCATGTCCTAGTAAAAATTCCTTTTGGACTAGAACTGACTCCAAGAGTTTTTGTTTTCCTAAGACGTGGATTGGGGTGGGTCCTGACAGTATGTATGTTCAACAATATTTTCTGCATAGAATATATGTTTGGGAATTGTGCCATATGTAATGAATCTTTTAAACATTATTAATATAACTTTTTCTAATCCATTTATAGCTCTCAGAGACATTAACAAATATATTTATGCAATAAATTTTAGAAGTGCATACTAATCTGAAAAGGATGAAAATTGTTGAAATATAAAAGAATACACAGACACTCATATTATTTTTTTTACAATTCCCTCATTTTTTATTACTCCTCAAAGAATCATATGCCCCACAGTAAATGTTCCATTGTCAATAATAATGAGAAGCCACAGAAATTATCTATGTACATCTTAAATGTCATTATAAAGCAATGTGTAGAAAAATACAGTGGCACACATCTTTCAATTGCTCAAAAGAAATGAGTAGATCTCCCCTGTAATAAACATCTCTCAACTACAGTTTCACATTGGCTTATTGGAAAAAATATTTTAAATATTAATGGTAATCATGTAACGTACTGCCTAGAGCAGGGGTGTCAAACTGCCGGTCCGCGGGCCGGATGCATCACGAAGAAACCGCGCCCACCCCATTGCCGGCAATGGGGAAAAAGCTCTGATAGTCACGCGATGTCACATGGTGTCGTGGGTTTGAAATGCATGTCTGGCCTAGAGAGTTCGACTAGTCACTCATTCTCACATCCTGGTAACTACAGAATTAAGATATCCCCTAACCATGCTTAGAAAACCTAAGGAAGTCATATTTAGTGCATCACCAGCCCTCAATAAAGTCATCTTGAAATGATACCTCTTCTGTCATAAGGAATACGTTGGCTTACACAATTCTGATCTTTGTAGATATAGACAGATCATGGTATTTGAACCTATTTTCCAAGGCCTTCATGGTTGCTCCAACCTATTCTGTGGAATATCTCTTGACTGCCGATTTCTTTACTGTTGATGGTTGATCCAAAAGGCAGAGGCTATCCATCACTGCACTATCTTCTAAGGCAGGCATGTCAAACTCACAACGTCATGGGATGTCGCGTGATGTATCGTGACTTTTTCCCCATTGCTGGCAATGGGGTGGGAGTGGTTTCAGTATGATGCATCCAGCCCGTGGGCCAGCAGTTTGACCTGACTGTTCTAAGGATGGTTATTCTACTTATGTCATTAACTTGGTCTTCTTTATATTTAACTTTAGTCCCATTTTTCCACTAGGGTACAAGTAATCCTCCACTTACAACCATTTGTTTAGTAACTGTCTGAAGTTACAATGGCACTGTAACTTATGACTTAGGACTTGTTTTCACACTTATGACCACTGTAGCATCCCTATGGTCACACGATCAAAATTTGGGCACCTGGCAACCTACATGTATTTATGGCAGTTGCAATGTGCCAGGGTCATGTGTTCACTAGCAGGCTTCCAACAAGTCAAGGGGGGAAGCCAGATTCATTTAAACCTCGTATCATTCTGTTAAAACCCATATGATTCACTTAACAACTGCAGTGATTCACTTAACTATGGCAAAAAGGTCATAAAATGGATCAAGTCACTTTACAAATATCTTGCCTATCAATGGAAATTTTAGCTTCAATTGTGGTTGCAAGTCAAGGATTAACCTTGCTTGATTTTTATTACTACAGCTTGCAAATCCTTTGCATTTTCAGCTGCAATGGCAGTGTCCTCAGCATAGCATGCATTGCTACTGGCAAGACTAAGAATGTAATAATTCTCTTACAAATCTCAACTCCTTTGCCAAATTTAATATAGAAATTAAGATACTACCAATTACGCTAAAACGCTATTTACTAATGTAAGGTTTCCTTGAACGGATTAACTCACAGATCTTGCGCTTTTATTAAAGCCATTCAAATTTGATTTTTTTTTTGTTTCCAAAATGAGAATGCGGTTCCTGAACAACCTACAGTATAACTATTTACAGACTATCAAGTCTACGTGACTGTGCTGGTCCCATTTAAACAAATAACGGGTTTAAAATATATCAGAAAGCAACTCAACATTTCCTTCTACATTTGAGCAGCTTGAAACGCCAAATATCCGGCCGCTAACTAAGTCAGCCGTTTCCAGTGTTTCCAAAAAATAAAGTTTTCCTGCAAAAAAAAGCCCGATTTTAACCTCGGGAGATGACCAAGCGAGGACCGGGCGTGGGGGTTTGAGAAGATGAGGAAAAGGGGAGCCCGCCGTATCCCCTCCTCCCTCCGGCCGCGGCTTTCCTCGCCGGAGCCCCCCGATCCCAGACCACGCCCCGTCCTCACCCGCCTTCGGCCGATGGAAGCCCATGATGCGATTGATCCGCTCCTCCGAGTTCATCAGGAGCTTTCGCCTGCGCATCTCGGCCCGCCGCTGAGAGGCGGTGAGTCCGCTCAACGGTGGGGAAGATCCGCCGGCTCCTTCGTGGTGGCTGGTACCACAGCCCTCTCTTTCCACAGGATCCGGCTCCATGACCCCTCGGTCGCCGAAAGAGCCGCAACCACCTCAAGGCTTTCTCTCCTCAGGTATACAATGGAAATCACCAGGCCCTTCTCCGACAGCCGCTCTCTAACGCGCAAGCGCCGCTGGCGCCATTTGAAGACCGCCTTCAGATGCTGAAACGAGCGACGCCATCTTGGATGAGGCTCTCCCTTTTAGAGCGAGCGCGACAGCGCGGCGACGACGGCAAGTTGAAGGCAATTGTACGGAAGCTGCCGACCCTTAGCAAAGATGGCGGAAAAGGCTTCGGGAGTGAAGCGGGTGAAAAGGGTGAAGTTGTGTATGATCTCATCGGTTAGGTTAGGAAAATCATAATTGCCTCCGTCATGATGAACTCCGGGCTGCTTCATGTGGGGCTCCGAGGATTTCAATTGGGCAGCCACTTAACAGCGGCAGTTGATGGTTAATCCCCAAAATAATTAAGGAAGTACCGAAATTATTTTCTATTCTAATCCCAAAAATATTTGCAAGGAACCGGCAATAGTGCCGCTAAGCTAAAGTCAAACCACAAGGTGATTTTTTTTTAGAAAAGTGTTATTCCTTAGCCTGGTGATAAATATTAAAGGCCTATTTTAATGTAATAAGAGGCCATGGATAGATATTAGAATTTTTTGATAACGCGACCGAATTATGAAAGAACTTGATTCAGAATTTAATAAGCTCCTAATTACGGTCTTGTCAGTACTTAGACAAGGATTTTGTTTGCCAAGTCTTTGGTTTCCATGTATTTATTTTAATTCGGGCACTAAAAATTATTTTGCTCTTCATCTTTAATACTGAGCTTTTTTTAAAAAAAAAGTGATTTTGTGCTAGACTTAATAGAATAACAGTTGGAATGGACCTCGGAGGTCTTCTAGTATTTAGTCCAACCCCCTGCTCAGGCAGTAAACCAGGTGTAGGCAACCTCGGCTCTTTTATGACTCATGGACTTCAACTTCCACAATTTCTGAGTCAGCATAGCTGACTCAGGAATTCTGGGAGTTGAAGTCCATGAGTCATAAAAGAACCGAGGTTTCCTACCCCTGCCCTATACCATTTCAGACAAATGGTTGTCTAGAGCATTCACAACTTCTGGAGGCAGGTTGTTCCACTGATTGTTCTAACTGTCAGGAAATTTCTCCTTAGTTCCAGGTTGCGTCTCTCCTTGATTAGTTTCCATTCATTGCTTTTTGTCCTGTCCTTAGGTGCTTTGGAGAATAGCTTGACCCACTCTTCTTTCTGGCAACCCAAGATATTGGAGCACTGCTAGCATGTCACCCCTAGTCCTTCTCTTCATTAAACTAGACATACCCAATTCCAGCAACCATTCTTTATGTTTTAGCCTCCAGTCCCCTTAATCATCTTTGTTGCTCTTCTCTGCACTTTTGTTAGGGTCTCAACATCTTTTTTACATTGTGGTGACCAAAACTGGATGCAGTATTCCAAGTGTGGCCTTACCATACTTGGTAAGTGGTATTAACACTTCACTTGATTCTATCCCTGTTAATGCAGCCTAGAACTGTGTTGGCTTTTTTGGCAGCTGCAACACACTTCTGGCTCATATCCACTAGGACTCCCAAGATCCCCCTCAGTTACTACTATACAGGTACCACCTTAGTGGTGGGAATCAGCCGGTTCGCACCACTTTGGCAGAACCGGTAGCTAAGTTTTGGCTGCCTAGGCCCAGAATGGACTTCCCGAAGCGGCATCCACACAGACAACCAGTTGTTTACATATTTGAATCCTACCACTGTACCAGCCCACTTCATGGATTACTGCCTTGTGGCAAAGGGGCTTGCGTAATTCAATGAAACTATGAGCTATGCCGTGCAGGGTCACCCAAGATGGACAGGTCATAGCAGAGAGTTCTGACAAAATGTGATCCACTGGAGAAGGAAATGGCAACCCACTCCAGTATCTTTGCTGTGAAAACCCCATGGACAGTACCAAAAGGGAAAAAGATATGACGCTGGAAGATGAGCCCATCAGGTCGGAAGGCGTCCAATATGCTACTGGAGAAGAGTAGAGGGCCAGTACTAGTAGTGCCAGAAAGAATGAAGCGACTGGGCCAAAGCTGAAAGGACGCTCAGCTATGGATGTATTGTGGTGAAAGGAAAGTCCAATGTTGTAAAGATTTTTTCTCCATAGGAACCTGGAATGTAAGATCCATGAATCAAGGAAAGCTGGACGTGGTCAAACAAAAGATGACAAGACTGAACATCGACATCTTAGGAATCAGGGAACTAAAATGGACAGGAATGGGTGAATTTAATTCAGATGACCATCAGGTATACTACTGTGGGCAAGAATCCCTCAGAAGAAATGGAGTAACCTTCATAGTCAATAAAAGAGTAGGAAAAGCAATACTGGGATACAATCCTCAAAATGACAGAATGATCTCAGTTCGAATCCAAGGCAAACCATTCAATATCACAGTAGTCCAAGTCTATGCCCCAACCACCGGTGCTGAAGAGGATGAAATTGACCGGTTCTATGAAGCCCTACAGCACCTTATAGAACTAACACCAAAAAATGATGTCCTTATCATCATGGGGGATTGGAATGCTAAAGTAGGAAGCCAAAAGATAACCGGAATAACAGGCAAGTTTGGCCTTGGAGTACAAAATGAAGCAGGGCACAGGCTAACAGAATTTTGTCAAGAGAATACGATGGTCATACCAAGCACTCTTTTCCAACAACCCAAGAGACGGCTCTACACATGGACATCACCAGACGGTCAATACAGAAATCAGATTGACTATGTGCTCTGCAGCCGAAGATGGAGAATCTCTATACAGTCAGTAAAAACAAGACCAGGAGCTGACTGTGGCTTAGACCATGAGCTTCTCGTTGCAAAATTTAGGCTTAAACTGAAGAAAGTAGGGAAAAGCACTAGGCCACTCAGGTATAAACTAAATCATATCCCTGATGAATATACAGTAGAGGTGACATAAATTTAAGAAATTAGATCTGATAGACAGAGTGCCTGAAGAACTATGGACGGAGGTTCGCAACATTGTACAAGAGGTAGCAACTAAAACCATCCCAAAGAAAAAGAAATGCAAAAAAGCAAAATGGCTGTCTGAGGAAACTGCAAATAGCTGAGGAAAGGAAGGAAGCAAAAGGCAAGGGAGAAAAAGAAAGATACACCCAATTCAATGCAGAATTCTAGAGAATAGCTAGAAGAGATAAGAATGACTTCTTAAATGAACAGTGCAAAGAAATAGAAGAAAACAATAGAATAGGGAGGACCAGAGATCTCTGTGGGAACGGCCAGTTTTTGGCCTCCTAACCTTCAGCTTTCCCAAACGTTTCTTATCGGCCTCTATGTGAATTACAGTGATGAGCACACTCTCCTGGTTCGCACAGGATGGCATGTGGGAGGTTTGGGAAACGCTATGATAGAGCTTTCACATATATCTTTAGTATCTTGTTTTTGTAATGATCTCATAGGCACCTGAGTAGTTCTTACTACGTATCCAATTATCACTATGTATCCTATTTTTTTTGAGATTGATGGGGTTTATGTAATGTTGTATTTGGTATTCAGAAAAAGGAGGTGAATAAAGTTCAGCGGGGAGTTGCTCAGGTTTTTTTTTTAGAGAGACGAGGCTGCCTGGCTGGTTCAGAGCATCTCTATCGACACGGTCTGAATTCTTTTAACTACAGATCTCTTCAAGAAAACTGGAGAGCTGAAGGGAATGTTTCATGCATGATAAAGGACCAAAATGGCAGGGACCTAACAGAGGCAGAAGAGATTAAGAAGAGGTGGCAAAATTACACAGAAGAACTATATAAGAATGAGCTTAACATCCCAGATAATCATGAAGTGGTCACTGACCTCGAGCCAGACATCCTAGAATGTGAAGTGAAGTGGGCCTTAGGCAAGCTGAGCAACAACAAAGCTAGTGGAGGTGACAATATTCCAGCTGAGCTATTCAAAATCTTAAAAGACGATGCAGTAAAAGTGCTACGCTCAATTTGCCAGCAAATTTGGAAAACTCAACAGTGGCCACAGGATTGGAAAAGATCAGTTTACATTCCAATTCCAAAGAAAGGCAGTGCCAAGAATGTTCAAACTATCGCACCATTGCACTCATTTCACATGCTAGTAAAGTTATGCTTAAGATCCTACAAGCTGGACTCCAGCAGTATGTGGATCGAGAACTACCAGAAGTACAGGCAGGATTTTGAAGAGGCAGAGGAACTGGAGATCAAATTGCCAACGTACGCTGGATCATGGAGAAAGCTAGGGAGATTCAGAAAAACATGTACTTCTGCTTCATTGACTATGCTAAAGCCTTTGTGTGGATCACAACAAACTGTGGCAAGTTCTTAAAGAGACGGTAGTACCAGACCATCTTATTTGTCTCTTGAGAAACCTATATGTGGGTCAAGAAGCAACAGTGAAAACTGTACATGGAACCACTGATTGGTTCAAAATTGGGAAAGGAGTCCGGCAAGGCTGTATATTGTTGCCCTGCCTACTTAACTTATATGCAGAGCACATCATGAGAAAGGCAGGGCTAGATGAATCAAAAGTTGGAATTAAGATTGCCGGGAGAAATAACAACCTAAGGTATGCAGATGATATCACTCTAATGGCAGAAAGTGAAGAGGAACTAAAGAGCCTCTTGTTGCGGGTGAAGAAGGAGAGTGCAAAAGTTGGGTTGAAACTTAACATTAAGAAAACCAAGATCATGACATCCGGCCCTCTTAATTCCTGGCAAATAGATGAGGAAGAAATGGAGGTAGTGACAGATTTTATTTTCCTGGGCTCCAAGATCACTATAGATGGGGACTGCTGCCAAAAAATTAAAATTGCTTGATCCTGGGGAAGAAAGCCATGGCAAATCTAGACAGCACACTAAAAAGCAGAGACATCAACTGCCAACAAAAGTGTGTATAGTCAAGGCTATGGTCTTCCCAGTTGCAATGTATGACTGTGAAAGTTGGACCATAAGAAAGGCTGAGCGCCAAAAAATTGAAGCGCTTGAACTATGGTGCTGGAGAAGACTCCTGCGAGTCCCTTGGACTGCAAGGCAATCAAACCGGTCAGTCCTAGAGGAGATCAACCCTGACTGCTCTTTAGAAGGCCAGATCCTGAAGTTGAAACTCAAATACTTCGGCCACCTCATGAGAAGGAAGGACTCACTGGAGAAGAGCCTAATGCTGGGAAAGGTTGAGGGCAAGAAAAGAAGGGGACGGCAGAGAATGAGGTGGCTGGATGGAGTCACTGAAGCAGTAGGTGTGAGCTTTAATGGACTCCAGAAGATGGTACAGGACAGGAAGGCCTGGGGGAACGTTGTCCATAGGGTCGCGATGGGTCGGACACAACTTTGCAGCTAACAACAACAATATTGATCTGATTTACATGTCATTCAAATGTAGTTTATATTACTTTTCATCTTTTTAATTTTCCCCAGTTGTCACATTAAAAGTTAAAATTTGGTAACTTTTAGAGAGAGATGAACACAAAGGCTTTCATAGGCCACATGCTTCCCTACAGTTCATGTGTTATATTTCTATTTTCATATTTTGCTCCCCCCAATTTCAGAACTATATTCCACCTTCAGTACTCTCTTGGGGACAACACAAAAGATTTACAGTTAATCCTCAATTTACAACTATTCATTTAGTGTCCATTCAAAGTTACAATAGCACTGAAAAAAGTGACTTATGACTGTTTTTCACACTTACAATATTGCAGCATCCCTGGAGTGATGCTCGACAAGTGGCATGCATTTAAGATGGATGCAGTGTCCCAGGGACATGTGATCACCTTTTGCAATCTTCTGATGAGCAAAGTCAATGGGGAAGCCAGATTCACTTAACAACTGTGTTACTAATAACTACAGTGATTCACTTAATTGTGGTGAGAAGGATTGTAAAATGGGGCAAAATTCACTTAACAATTGTCTTGTTTAGCAATGGAAATTTTGTGCTCAATTGTGGTTGTAAGTCAAGGACCGCCTGCATAGGGGAAGGATACATAGGATTATAGGGGAAGAAAAACAATGACCTATTGAATCTATAGCTGAATCCAATCATATGTGTTCAGTTAAGTTTAGCAACCTCAGAAACATAGTTCTAAATGTTAATTTTTGCCTTTGTTCCTTGATATGAATACTTTTCCTCTTATATAGTATATGTAATGTGTATTTTCAAGGCTGAAGGAATTGGTAATAATTTATCATAACTTTGAGACTAATCATTGTACAAAGATCCTTAAATATAAGCTTTCTACCAAGTATATCTTTGCAGAAGAGAGTAGGGTCTTGACAGCAAAAGAGGGGGGAAAACAGTGCAGGTAATAATATACTACATATAACTGATAAAAATCCTACAAGCCAAACTAAATTCCTCATGATTTTATAGATAGGTGTTGATAACGAAGTGATTTGCTATTGCTTTTTTGTGAGATAACTTCCCAGTCTAACTTTAAGCCTTAAAGTTAGACTAATTATAATGAACAAGCTATTTCATGCTATCTAAGAAAAGATTGGCTGAACTACCTTTGTGAAAAATAATAAAATACTTACAAAAATGTTAATCTTTCATGATTAACTGAAACAATGAACAATTAATTCTAAGCTAATTTAATAAAATGCTATACTATTCCAAATACTGAAGTTTTTAATTCACTTTCCGAAGTTTTTATGTACTGGTTATTGTGGACAGGTTGATATATAATATTTTCTGATATTGTGCTTTATCCCTCAGAAAACGGAAGAGCCTAATATGATTAGTGAAATTTTAAAAGTTACATTAACTGGCTTAAAGATGATTAATTGCAATTTTCAGAGGAGTGTTCTAATTAATGGTCAGGCCATCATGTTTTAGTCAATGACTGAGAGATTCTTTACATTATAATTCTGCATAATTACTTAAACTAATTGCTGAATATGAAATTACCACATCAGAAGAATAAATAATACTTGCTTCTGGTAATAATACATTAAAATGCTTGTTTTTCAATCAATTCACAATTTGCACTGCACTGAAACAGCATTAATCCCCAGGTCTAATCATTCATAGAAGTACCTCTTTATGTACTGAAAATCATTTTATTCATTAAATGATCAGCTAGTCTCTGCATATTCCATTTTAGTTTATAAAAACACTGATAAAATTCTATGGAAATTCTAAAATCATTTTATTCATTAAATGATCAGCTAGTGTGTGCATATTCCATTTTAGTTTATAAAAACACTGATAAAATTCTATGCAAGCTCTTTCAATTAATTTTATTGAGTAGCCAAATTTGATAAATTAGCACAGCTAAAATAAGCATTTGCATGTGTTACAAATGACTTTTTACAGGAATAAAACAGTGAAAATTACAAACTGTAAAAAGGGGAACAAGTAAAACTTTGCCTTCAAGTGAGAAGAGCAAGGTTTACAATTGCACACTAAAGATCAATGTCTGAGTTCAGAAAACAAGGATTAATATTACAATATTTTACACTACTTTACAAAATCAAATTTACTGTAAGAATTTAATATGTAGTTAGTGAAGAGAAGTCTTGTCACATTTGATGGTCCCCTAATATTCTGAATGATATATATATATATATATATTCTGTTAAATTAACCTTGAATAAACAAGTTTTTCTGCATTATTGCAAAACAATCAGAATTTATTCAAAGCAAATTAAATTACAGAAAAGTAAATGCTAATATGTTGTTGCATGATCAAACCTAGAATATTGGTAAATCATACTAATTATTATTTAAAACCTTGAACTAGAAAAATAGAGAACATCTGCTGGTGACTGCCATGCTGAGATGGGAGCATCAAGGCTACTCTTGC
Source organism: Vipera ursinii (assembly GCF_947247035.1). Taxonomy (NCBI): domain Eukaryota; kingdom Metazoa; phylum Chordata; class Lepidosauria; order Squamata; family Viperidae; genus Vipera; species Vipera ursinii. The sequence continues at coordinate 87,616,224 of NC_139513.1, forward strand.
TTACTTACATTATTAAAGAACCTAAAACATATAAATTGTGATTTAACATTTATACATGGGTCTGCCCTGGGTTTCTTAAGAAGTTGAGGAAGGTATCAATTTTCTCCTCACAAAGAGTTAGAAAATTCACTTCTATTTCAAAGTGCATGAACATTTTAAACAGTATTCTATCCAAAGAGCATAATATGCTCACAGGTAACATTTTTTTAGAGTCAGTTAGGGATGTATTCTTGAAATATGTTTATCAGGTTCCATAAATCATTCAAAGTCCATTATCTTTATTTCACATGAAGTAGACCTGTGTCTATATCATGCCTTTCCCTCCTGTCCATGCAGAAGCTTTTTACATACAGAAAAGTTAGGCACGATGCTGCTCATAACAATTTTACCATTCAAGTTCTACAGAATCTGATCACACCAATTCTCCGCTCCAACTTGAATGTCTGAAGCAAGGAGGAACCCACAGCCAGCATGTGCTAGGTACATGCTTCCCTATGTCTAATCTTTGCCTATCTTTCTAGAAAGCTGGCTTATGCACAAATGTTTGCCTATATTTTTTGGAGAAGAGCCAATTAATTCTCCGCCATATATTGTATTTTAAAGCACCTGACTGATTTCCAGAACTTACAAGTGCATATCTCGTCATGATTATTATATGGTTCTGAATTAGATTACCAATATTAAAAAAAAACATTTCAAAATAACTAAATTTAAACAATTAAATCATTTATAAGGTTCCTGAAGTCAGCAGGTAGCTCTTTAGATATCTGAATCATTTTTAAAAAATGTTCCCCTTTCTTTCAGTTGCTGAGCAACTGAATTTATACTCCAAACAAACTAAATAGATCATGATGCAGACATTATCACTATAATATTTGTTATAATTGCTATTCCAGTTGGCTGTTGATAAATACCACAGTTCAAGAAAGAACTTCACTGGCTTTTTGCACATATGATCTGTTACCCATTCCTCAGATGGGTGAAATTGTATAAATTAAAGCAATGACCAACAAATCAATGCAAATGATTCCACCAAAACCACCAGCAGAAAAATATTCTATTCAATTTTTCTTTTTCTTTCTTTTTTTTTGGGGGGGGGAGTGAGTGAAATAAAGGGCAATGTAGAAACCAATGATTGCCATAATATACCACCACAGTTCCTTCTGTTTTACAAATGTCAATACACTTATATTATTAATGACAATAAAAGTTATCTAATCTAATTACTTAAATTATAGCAATTTCCAGGAAACCATAAAACTAAGATTTCTCTTTTATAACTGTCTAGTATTCGAACATTCTGAACTGAGCAGGGTTCCTGCCTATATTTTTCCCATTAAAGCCTTAAAAATGCTTGAATAGCAAAAATTTTATTACTAAATCTGATGCTCCTCTGGATCTCAACAAGCTATTAAATACACCTCCAAAGTATTATTTAACCAGTAAAGATTTTATCAAAATCTCAGCCCATTACAAAAAGGTGACTGAAAATGAATAAAACAATATGAAAAGAATGGTTTTTGGTTTACTGTCTGTTCCCCTGTTTACTTTCAATGAATTAAGACCAAACACATGCTAACAGCCAAGACTAGGATCAATTATTGTTGACTATTTTTTTCAGCTGCATCAGATCTTTTTAAATTTTAATTCTTACTGAATATAATGTAATCTCATTAATCTTTTAAGATCTAGAATACTGATACATCCTAAAGGTATTCAAATGAATTATTTGATATTCATTTTAAACCCAAGTAGACTTCAAGTTTACTTTTGTTCTTATTGTAATCAATGTTTAAAAGAAATGGAAACTTAGCTCATTAAAACTGCAGGTATTTTGTTCACAATGTACTTTTCATTGTTCCTTTAAAAAGGCAACTTTTAACGAATAATGTATTGTATAATCAAGACAATATAGTTTCCTGGAAACTCGTCTTGGAGTTTTTAATTCTAGCAGCAAAACACAAAGCAGAAAAATAAAAGTGAAAGGTAAAAAAGTTAGTTTATAAACATTTCTCCAATATTGCCTTTTAACGTATACCACAATTACTTACTGTGAAACATTTTTGCAGTAAATTAAAGGTGTCCAACATATTCAAATTTATTTTAAAGTTTTAATGTACAACTACACAATAGTGTACTTAATGATTCCACAGTCCTTTATTTGCTTTTCTTTTTCCTTTTTGGGGGGGAGAAGAGGGGGAATCACAGTGAGATTTTCATCAACTGCACCAGGTCAACAACTTATAGGAGCATTACAGGAATAAGAGTTCTTCATGGAGGTACATTCCTTTGAGCAGATGGACCATTTAAGAAAAGAGCTCATTTATTTATTTTTTGCTGAATATGCAAAAGAAATTCATAATATGATAATGCAGATTCTGTTCTGTCCTCTATCATATTTTGTAGGAAACTTGGTTTCCACGGACTCTCATCCCTTCAAAATATAAACAGAAGGCCATTATAAGTACATGATTATATGCTTTATTCCTTTTAAAACTATTCATAATGATAACTGATTATACTTAATTAATATTTATTGTATGCATACAGTTAATGTGCAATATTTATACTAAAAGAACTTTGTCTATTTTAGACAGTCTAAATAGCTAACAATCCTGCAAATAAATATTAACAATTTCATAATTCCATTTGCATCATCTTCACTGCCCTCTTCTTTTATTCCTTTCCATAGTGTTACTTAATACCATACTTTTGGCTGGTAGGTTTTTTCCCCCACTGAATATGCTTTCTGTCTCTGCAAAAAAGTGTCTTGTTGTACCAGATATGAACTTAAGAAAGTTTGCAACTTAAGGTACTTACCTGCGTGAAGTTGTTAATGTTCAGAAAGACAATCATGCAAAATTTTGTTCAATCTAACAAATCAAATTTCACAAGCATTCCACTTACCTTAGAATATATAATATAGGAAAGAAAGGCCTTTGCTCCCTTAGCCAGAAAATAAAAGCATGCATTCTAGAAGATTCAGCTGTGTTCAATTCTGGAAGATGCGTCTGTTAAAAACAAACAAAAATGGGGGTAATCATGGAGCAAAAACTATTATAAAATATATTATGTATTCAGAATACTGAGCAGTATATATATCATGGACTGATTCTAACTTCACTAAGCTATCTCTGCAGAAGTATCCTTTTTCCTCTCTTTCAGAACACAACAAAGTAAATCATTTTTCATGAGACAGAGCACTGGAAGAACACTTAAGCAAACTTAAGATAAAGCAGTCCTTGACTATGACTTTGTTCATTGACCAAAGTTACAGTGACACTGAATGAGAGGAATTTAAAGACAGGCCCTTGGAGCTCTGATTGTTGCAACTCCCACAGGAATTGGACCACAATTTACAATGTTCCTTGTTGGTTTCCCACACACAAAGTCAATGGGAAAGTCAGAAGTCACAGTCAGGTAAGGTCTTTGTTTAATGATAGCATCTCGGACTGCCAGAATTGCCAATGCTAGATGAGGTGGTCAAAAGATGTCACACTTTGACTGCATTACTTAGCCACAGTAATTATGGTCTCAACTGCTGTCGTAAGACCAGGGCTACCTGCGTAGAAAACCTTAATATACTACATTAAGTGGGAAAGGAATATCTATTAAAGCAGAAAGTCTGTTCATTCTGAATGTGATGTTACACACAAACAAAATGGAAATGGAATTTCATGTATTTTAATGAACATAGCATGGCAAATGAGATCTTACAATAGACATAAACATATAGTGCGTAGACTGTTTATTTAATGACAACATTTTTTGGAAAATTGACTTTAGTTCTTCTAAATTATAAGGTGCAAACTCAGGCATTCATAAGGGTATCTAAAAGCCAAAATCACAAAGGCTCTTTGTAGGTCTATTTCAATAAACGCTTCAGTTTGCACAACTAGTATTTTGTTGGCCAAGCCTTAATCCAGACATGTCAAACACAAGGCCCGGGGGCCGGATTCGGCCCGCGAAGTGGTTTCATGTGGCCCGCGAAGCCATCCTGGAAACAGTGAGGGAACGGCCCCCACTGCCTTGGCCCTGGCCCAGAGACCCTCCTTCTGCCAGAGACCCTCAGATCTGTCCCACTCCTGCCCAGGCCCCCATAGGCACCCTTGATGCGAATGATGTAGAGCTGGCCACGCCCACCCAGTAGGCCATACGCTCTAGCCACGCCCACCCAGTAGGCCACGCTCACCCAGGCCATGCCCACCCAGCCCCCTGAGGGCAACCACAATGCTGATGCGGCCCTCAATGAAATTGAGTTTGACACCCCTGCCTTAATCCTTCTGGGTAGTTCTAAAGAGTCACATTACCTCAAGGAACAGAGGTAGTTAATATCCTGACTGATACTTCATCTTAAATTTGAGTCAAGTTCAGGTTTTGGTAACTACATTCCTGTCGTTTTCCTGGCAGCAATATAATATGGAAATGGCTTCTTGTTACCTTATGACTTTATGTTTAACTTTGCCTACTCTACAATCTATTGTTAGCATTTCATGCTGATCTCCCATTCAGCTACATACCGGGTCTGACCCTATTTAGCATTGTGGGTGCGCCTGCCCTTTGGAACCAGCTGCCCGTAGAGCTTAGGACTGCCCCTGACCTTCGCTCATTCCGCCGGGACTTGAAGACTTGGCTCTTTGAGCTTTCTGGCCTGGACTGAGAGTATTAATTGGGGTTTTAAATTGGATTTTAATTGGGGTTTTATATTTATTCAAGGTCTAAATGTAATTATTTTAACCGTTCTTAATTTTTGTAATTGTTGTATTGTTATTTTAAAAAACCTTGTGAACCGCCCTGAGTCCTACGGGAGAAGGGCGGTATATAAGTCTAATAAAGATAAAGAAAGATTTTCAAGACCAGGTTGCTGCCACCTGCTGTAAAGATATTGTCCTACAACTCTATAAATCCTTAGCTGTTATCATATTGGCTGGGATTGATGAAAGCTGTAGTCCAAAACTATGAAGAACTCAGGCTGTCTATCCTTGCTTACCATGATATGTTCTTACCATATTGTGTGGTATTGATGCATAGTTTGGGGCTCCAAGTACTTGGCTTATGAAGTTCTGTCCACAATTCTTGCCAATCCATAAGAACATGACCTGTATATTCAAACACAGAAATTAGTAAATAATGTAACCATTAAACCTTTACCTCAAACCAGACTAATGAAGTACTGTTATGAGGGTTTATTTGTGGAGAATGAGATACCTCCTACTAATGCTTCTAGTATATATAAAATCCTACTTACAGAGCCAGCATCCATAAGAAAAGCACCATCCCGGTTTAGCTTCTCTACAGACAGCTGAAGAATGGGTGGCTGAGGTATTGTTCTGTCACCAATGTTGAGGGCTCCCTAAATAGATAAAATAATTTCTAATAGGCAAGTAAAGCAGTAGATCTTCAGTATTACAAACATGGGCTTCCATATCCTGACATGTATCACATCTAAAACATACATAAATCTGTGACATAAAGAAAAATATTCCAATCTTATTTTTTAAACAATTGTTAATGTTTCCAGATAGAATGCTTTGCAAATTATGGACAATTTCTGTTCCTTGCATTATGAAAAGTATTTACATTTGCAGGAAGCATCTTAGTTATTCTTGAAAGAAACTCAAAGTTAACAATGTTTGTATATAATAATTTAATTTAATTTAATTTATTAATATTTCTATACCGCCCTTCTCCCGGAGGACTCAGGGCGGTGTACAGGGCAAGAATAAAACACAGAAATTTACAAAAACTAAAAGATGATTAAATACATGCCCGATTAAAATACAATTGATACATAGTAAATACCCCAATACAAATGATAAAAAAACCCCACCAATCCCCCCTCAGGCCAGGCTGGCTTGCTCGAACAAGTATGTTTTCAGATCGCGGCGAAAGGAGCGCAGATCGGGCGCCGTCCGGAGCTCAACCGGTAACTGGTTCCATAACTCCGGGGCGCCCACAGAGAAGGATCTCCCCCTGGGGGCCACCAGTCGGCATTCTCTGACCGGTGCTACCCTGAGGAGGCCCTCTCTGTGGGAACGCACAGGGCGCAGGGAGCTTGATGCCGGCAGCAGATGTTCCCTGAGGTACTCCGGCCCCATGCCATGGAGGGCTTTGAACACCATTACTAGCACCTTGAATCTCACCCGGAAGACAACTGGCAACCAATGCAGCTCACGGAGCAGAGGTGTCACATGGGAGTATCGGGAGACTCCCAACACAACTCTCGCGGCTGCATTCTGTACCAGTTGGAGCCTCCGGGTGGTCCTCAAGGGAAGCCCCATGTAGAGAGCGTTGCAGTAGTCTAGACGAGAGGTCACGAGCGCGTGAGTGACCGTGCATAAATCATCCCGGCTTAGATAGGGCCGCAACTGGCGCACCAGGCGAACCTGGGCGAAAGCCCCCCTAGTCACAGCCACCATGTGATCTTCCAAGGTAAGCCGCGAATCTAGGAGGACTCCCAAGTTGCGAGCCCTATCTACGGGGGGTAATAATTCACCCCCCATAGAAAGAGATGGAATATCCGAACAGACCCGGGATGAAGGTATGCAAAGCCACTCGGTCTTGTCGGGGTTGAGTTGAAATCTGTTCCTCCCCATCCAGACCCGAACCGCCTCCAGGCAACGGGACATCACGTTGAGGGCATCACTGGGGTGGTTTGGGGTAGAAAGAAAAAGCTGGGTATCATCAGAGTACTGATGATACCCAACTCCAAAACCACGAATGATCTCACCCAGCGGCTTCATGTAGATGTTGAACAGAAGGGGCGAGAGGACCGACCCCTGAGGGACTCCACAAGCGAGAGGCCTCGCGGTCGACCTCTGCCCTCCTGTCAACACCGACTGCGAGCGTCCCTGGAGATAGGAGGAGAACCACTGTAAAACCGTGCCTCCCACTCCCAATCCCCTGAGACGCCGCAGCAGGATACCATGGTCGATGGTATCGAAAGCCGCTGAGAGGTCTAATAGGACTAGAACAGAGGAATGACCCCTGTCCCGAGCCCTCCAGAGATCATTCACCAGCGTGACCAATGCCGTCTCCGTGCTGTGCCCGGGCCTGAAACCCGATTGGTACAGGTCTAGATAATCCGCTTCATCCAGGACCAAAGGGAGCTGATGCGCCACCACACTCTCAAAAACCTTCGCAAGAAAGCGAAGGTTGGAGACCGGACGAAAGTTGTTCAATACAGCTGGGTCCAAGGCAGGCTTCTTGAGGAGGGGCCTCACCACCGCCTCTTTCAAGACGGCAGGGAAGCTACCCTCACTCAAAGAAGCTGATATAACTGCCTGGAACCAGCTGCGTGTCCTCTCCCGGGCTGCATAAACCAGCCAGGAAGGGCACGGGTCCAATAAACATGTGGTGGAGCTCAGTCTCCCCATAATATTCCATTTGTTAAAATAAAGGAACATGTACCATTTAAATTTAGTTCGGATCTGTTTGTAATATCAGATATTCTACTTGCATGTATTCAATTTTAATGTCCTTTGCAATTTACCCATCATAATTTAATATCTCCGTTCATTTAAACACACACTAAAACACTTGATTGTGATGGCTAAATAGTTTGTATATCCAGCAGAAAATTAGACACTTATAAAAATAGAAACAGCTTATAAAATTTCTGGTACATGCCATATGACATATACACATGCCAACTGATAATCCAATTCATAATTGTCATAATTTATACTAGATCTTAAAAGCTAACTGTATTTACTCTCAACATCTGTCATAACTGCTACTTTCATAATTGATGCCTTCACCTATCGTGTCAAATATTGGTCCCTATTTGCAAAGTTCTGTATTGTCAATATTCACATGTAAATAATCCTCAAGGCTTAGATAGGGAGAAGAAAAAAGTTTTCATTTTTCCAAACCTCCAAGACGTGAGGTCTGGAAAAAGGAAGACTGACATAGAATATCCCAGAAAACTGCTCCCTGAATCTGAAAAGCATGGACATGCATGCCTTTGTTATAAAATATGCACAAAAGTCAAATGTTTTAGTACAATTTTATATAATATCTGAAATTAGAAAGATACATCCAATGATTTCCAGAAAAATTTAGAGGAAGAACTTACCTCATCTGTGAGATTGTCAATTCTGTACAGATTGGGATGCATAATAAGCATGAGGTACACTAATGGCTGGCTTTTCACTTGACACATTGTAAAGATGCGTTCATCTAAACGGGTATTTGTTTTACTTTGGAATGCTTTCTGTAAGCCAAAGTAGCAGCAGAAAAACAAGACAACTTAAGAGTTATGCCCATGTCAAGACCATCATTTTTAACCATACATTTTTTTACTTCAAGTATACAGGAAGTCTGGAAGCTTATTCTCAACACAGCATTGTTTTTCTAAATTTGTTACTGCATATAAATATCTGGAAAAAATAATTAACTATGATGCTGTAAATGGTCATCATTAACAAAATTTACTTAGCCAGCTTCTATTTCTCAGGCAATTTCTGTTTTTTATTTTTACCTGTTTTAAGAGAGCCAGGATAAACAATGGAAACAGACGCAATGCTGCAGGAGCCATAAGACCTGGTTGCTGAACGGTTAGGACAGATGAGCGATATGCAGAAAGAGAATCTATTACAGCATTCACCAATGCATCTCGAGCATCATTCAAACTTGCAGAAACTGACCGATCAACAGCTGAAAAGAAACAGAACACAGTCCACTTGGCTGTCAAAAAACACCAATCATAATAAAAAGTATTATCAATAGATATTAAAGTCTCACTCACTCAATCTCTCTCTCTCTCTCTCTCTCTCTCTCTCTCTCACACACACACACACACACAGATCCAACTTACCAAAAAGAATACAAAACAATACTGCATAACATCAATAGCTCTTCATGCTGTGGCACAGTTCCCAAATCTTTTAGATACATTTTGTAAAGCACCTTTATACGTTCTAGAACAATCTCAACCAAACCATTCATTACCGCCCATGTTTAAACTTTGTACAATGATCGTATCAATGAATCAAAGAATATTGTGTAATTCAATCCAACAATTCAGCACATACCCATATTGGCTAGAAGGCCTGTTATAGCTTGTACATCAGCTCCTAAATAAACATCACTCAATTGGCTTACAACTGGTAAACACAGTGTGTGGACACGAATTCTTCTTTCACCTGTTAAAAAAGTAGGTTTTTAATAGCATTAAAAATAAATCCAGGATATGCTTCCAAACTACGATAAATTAATTCCATTGCAGACATGGGGTGAAATGCGTTATTCAAAGTAATTCATCTTACGAACTTAAATACGGGCTGCTCTTTTCTAACCCAATTTATGTAAAAGACATTTTACTTCCCACTTTTTTCAAACCCAAAGTACCATTTAACAGTGAAAGTCGTAAGTATCTGCCAATAAGTTCTTAATCATGAAAACTGCCAAAGTCTAAAAGCTTTAATAACAACCATTTGGTGTGGAGGGTATGATCTTGAAATGTATACTGGATGCCACAGCCTGCTTACCTTTACTAGATGTATATAGGAGGGCTGACTGAAAACAGACCACCTGCATATCTGTCAAGCTCTCCTCTACGGACATTTGGACAGCATATCCAGCATCAGGATTCACGTTTGGTAGAGACAATAGATCAGTTGACCGTACAAAGAAGTTGCCATGGAAGGTGTGAATTGAAAGGCCTGTGAGGAAGAATTATGTTTAAAACGTTATAATTAAGTTTATAATTACTAGCATTCACTTTTCATTTTCAACAGATTAGATTTAAGCACTGTCACTAAGCATGTGTGGGAAATGAAATTTCTGTATGGCAAACACTTCCCATTGTCATAAAGCTTTTATAGTATTCTCAGTGTAGTGAGGAACAGTATTTCTTTGTGCACATAGAGGACATTTTACCACAAAAAGAGCAATCTAAATGTAGACACTCTCTTGAACTGCTTAACTTGATTAGAATATTCTTAAATAAGTTATGCAAATATACTATTAGCATTATCATTATAATATGGCATTATGTTTTCAAGAATTGAACTGAAATCAAAATATGTACTTTTTTACAGTAAAGGAATAAATGTAGACTTATGGCTATGTTATTTTGAATCGGGAAAACATTTGAAAATTGTGGTTAAAGTAAGCTTAAGTTTACTAAAATCACATTCATAAATACAAAAGCAAGACCATTCATGTGTGCAGCTGTTGACTCAAGATGTTCTCTTCCATACAACTCCCCAAATTCTTTTTTTTTAACCAAAAAAGACCATTCAAGGCATAAATTTACACCTTTGGATTTACAATGCATTTTTTAAAAAATCCTCCTAGAAATACCAATCTGTTATGATGGCCAGACCAGATTCTCCAAAGACCTGAGCCACTTTATTTAACAATTTGCTTCTTATGGATTCTCTTTCCTTGCCATTAATTTGCATTTCTCTTCTTCTTTGTTAGTTATGACTGTATGTGCATAACCTTACAAAAAAACAACCTTGGCTTTTGCACATGTCATATGTGCATTAATAGATAAATTGCATGCCTTAGCCATAAAGGTATGTCATATCCAGCCTTGTAAACAGAAGGACACTATGAATTAGGCTACTAAACTGTTAATTGTACTTTTGGATCCTGCTTGGTTAAGTTACTTTTGTACTGGTCTTGAACCGTAATAATAAATAAATTTAACAATATAGCATGTTTGGGGGGGTGACGAAGTGGGGGGGGGAGATCTGCTTCCATTGTAACCATCCAATATATAAAAGACCTTGTCACTGGGGAACAGGATGCTACGTTCCCATGATCTTTCAGATCAACAATCTCAGATGATTTACAGCTATAAACAATAGGTTTATAACATTTTATGACAACTCTTTCATAAAAACCCATACATTAAGACCGTAAAGAAAGAATAATAAGCAATGCTGAGTATCAAACATCATTTGTCAGAATTCCAAATTTGGGCTACTTAGAATTTCCAGTTTTTACATGCATCTTTTCACTTATTTAAGCAGTTATGACAAAGCTTTGATTAACACTGACATACTAAATGTCTGACCTTTGGTACATCTTATCCTCATGACAGCTTCAAAGCCAATCTTCCTAGTCAAATATCGCTTTAGTTCTTTCTGTAATTTTTCCACCAAGAGAGGATTGTGTTGATGATGGTAAGCTTGATAATAATAGACACTACCAGCAGAATACCTTGATATACATCCTAAAAAGAAGTAAATTTATTTCATTTTTGGACTTAAGAGTAATATAGTATAAAAAAATAAATGTTTTCCAGTAAGAAAAAGAAACATGCATATGGTTTCAAGCACTAGGCTCACTGCTGAAGTGGAATGCATTTCTTTCCTAGAGAACAGATTTTTTAAAAATGATGAACTGAAAACAGGTTCAAGTACATTAATGAAATTTATTGCTCCGCATTTTTTTTTAATCCTATTTATACCCCGCCCTTCTCCGAAGACTCAGGGCGGCTTACAATTTAAGCACAAACCAATGTGCTTAGCAATAGCCTTCATTCTATGTATGTAATGTTTTAGTTTTTACCATTTAAAATCTATCCATGTAAAATTAAAATCATTACTCCATTTTACAATAGCACATGAGAAAAGTGTTTTATGCCTTTATTAATCAGGCAGGAAAGAATGCAAACCAGTAGAACAGGGTTTCTCATGCATATAAATTAAGTTTTATGCAACAGTTTCAATAAAGGATGACCATGTTTTATTGTAATCATCCCGGCGTAATCTACATCTTTAAACAAAGCATTCCTAAATGGCGAGCAACAAGAGTATCTTACCTAATGAAGCCAAGTCAGAGTACTGCCCACTAAGAAGAAACAAGTCAACAGCAACCTGCTGTCCTGAGCAATCCAAGGCCAATTTTTTATAGAAGTCAGTAGATGGTGTCAGAGGAACATCCTGGTAAAAGGCAAAATATGCACTTGAAGGGGTATTTCACTCGTGTTCATGCCATCAGCAAAGCAATATTGATTAAAGCACTGAAGCAGCTGCCTCCTCCCAAAGGTTTAGCACAGCCTTTTTATGCTAAATTGCCTCTGTATGCATGTCTATGCACTGAAGATGCTTTCACCAGGAATGCCAGGTAAAGGGAAGTTGCAGCTGTGTGGATGGTTGAAAATTGATGCTTTGCTCACAGTCGAGGACAGCATTATTCAAAGGATTTACACTGGCTACTGCCCAATATAGAAAAAAAATTATAGTGATGTTCAAATCAACGCAAGGATTTTGTTACAAAATGGATTGAGTCTAGGTTTCCCAGTAGTCAATCAAAATTGAAAATGACTATATATATATATATATATATATATATATATATATATATATATATATATATATATATATATATATATATATATGTTTCAAATGTTAACTCTTTAGATTACCTTGCTAGGCCCCAAACATGGGGCAAATCTTTATTTCCTGTTTTCAGCCTATCTTGAAGGCTATCGAACAGGCAGTAGTCACACCGGACAATTCCTATATTTGTGTAAATTACTAACAAAGAATTAAAGGGAAACTTTATGACGACTAATAAGTCAGAAATGCATCTCAGTTTCCCTTTAATTCTTTGTTAGTAATTTACACAAATATATATATATATATATATATATATATATATATATATATATATATATAGGGACGCGGTGGCTCAGTGGGTTAGGACGCTGAGCTTGTCGATCAGATGGTCGGCAATTTGGCGGGTCGAATCCCGAGTGCCGCGTAACAGAGTGAGTGCCTGTTACTTGTCCCAGCTTCTGCCAACCTAGCAGTTCGAAAGCACATAAAAAATGCAAGTAGAAAAATAGGGACCACTCCGGTGGGAAGGTAACAGCGTTCCGTGCCGGCCACATGACCACGGAGACGTCCTCAGACAAGCGCTGGCTCTTTGGCTTTGAAACGGAGATGAGCACCGGCCCCTAGAGTCGGAAACGACTAGCACGCATGTGTGTATATATATATATATATATATATATATATATATATATATATATATATATACACACACACACACACACACACACACACACACACACACACACACATATATATATATATATATATATATATATATATATATATATATATATATATATATATATATATATATGTTTCAAATGTTAACTATTTAGATTACCTTGCTAGGCCCCAAACATGGGGCAAATCTTTATTTCCTGTTTTCAGCCTATCTTGAAGGCTATCGAACAGGCAGTAGTCACACCGGACAATTCATATATTTGTGTTAGTAATTTACACACACACACACACACACACACACACACACACACACACATATATATATATATATATATATATATATATATATATATATATACACAGTAAAAAGGCATTCAAGAACTAGTTTGGTGTAGTGGTTAAGACATCAAGCTAGAACCCAGGAGATTGTGAGCTAGTGCTACCTGAGGCACAAGGCCAGTTGGATGACCTAGGGCCAACCACTCTCTCTCAGCCCTAGGAAGATGACAATGGAAAGCCACTTCTGAAATCTTGCCATGAAAACTACAGGGATTTGTCCAGGCAGTCACCAGAGGAAATACTGACTTGAAGGATACTCATGCACACCCCAAAAAAGTTTACCACCTGTCTTGCAATAAATTCTACAGTTGAACTTTATTCTACTTTTAGGAAGTTTTCTAATATGCAGTCAAACTCTGCCTCCCTATAGCTTAAACCCGTAATTCTTGTATTCTGTAGTGATACAGAACATTTTCTGTGCATTATCTTTTCAGATATGTAAATAGTGGTATTATATCTTCCCTTAGTCTTCTTTCCTCAGGGCTACATATGCCTAGTGCCTTCAAATGTACCATCATACAACAGTTTCTGCTCTGCTGATCATTCTTACTGGCATGTTTTGAACCTGTTCCAGTATCTCTGAATCATTCTTAAATGATAGTACTTAGAATACTAACCAGAACCCAATGCTAAATCTGACCAAAGCAGAGTAAAGGAGAACTATAGTTTCCTGTGGTTTAGAAGATACTCTTCTGTTGAAAAATTTGCATTTTCGCAGCCCCACTGCAGACTAGAAGTATTTTTAAAAAAGAACAGTTACAATAAAAAATAGATTTTAAGAGTCACTTAAGAATCAGGCGTAAAGTTTGTTTTGCTAACCTTTGTGGATCCTTTTTGGTTAGACTCTTCCCGTGGTTTGAGGGCACCTGCTCCTAAAGATGGAAGCTGAGTTTGGAAGACAGTAATCCGACCCCCAGTAGGTGACATAAGTTTAAAGGCAGCCTGTAGTGCAGGTCCCAAAGCACTTTGGGTTTCCAAAGATTTAATAAACATCTGAGGCAAAGTTCTCAATAAATCTTGAATCAGCTGAAAGAAATCAAATTTTCATCTTTTTATGTGCCATATTTATTAATCTTTATACTATCTAATAATTGAAGTTCACACTGCAGCTTAAAAAAATAAAACCTAAATAAAATCCATAGTAGTACTAAGTGAAAAGTTTTTGTCTTGTGTTAAAAATTTATGTGCCAAGGTACCACCACTCGAAATACCATCCACGATCAGGGCTTCTCCAATGAGAAGACCTTAAATTAATCACTCAGTGGTTGGTTATTTTGTTTATTTATTAAAGAACTTACAATAGCATCATCTCATCTGACAGAACAACTGAAAGCTTCAAAAGTTGATTTTAGGTTCCAAGCTTATGAGTGTAAATAATAACTGATCAGATGCTAAGAGCTTGAAAAGTTAGTTATACAGGGGGGTGAGAGTGTGGGTTACACAAATGAACCAGAAGATCAGTAGTTGCCCTCTGACTGTACCAATCTGGTGTAGATGACTCAGGCCCAGTCTTGTCCAGTTATCTAGGAATGGCTTGATCAGGTGGCTCTTGAGAAGTGGACAGGAGCGCTGGCTGCCATTTGTCCCAAAATCAGGTATCGAACATTTTAACTGAAGTTCTTTTGTTCTCAGGCCAAAATAAGTTTTAGATTTTATTACATGGAATAGGCAAAATAATATTTCAAAGTCAATTGCTTAAAATATACTTTTGCTTCTACTTACAACGTATAATATTCCTCTTACCTCTTTGCTTTCGTTTAAATTTACTAATAGGTTTTCCGGCATGGGTATAAACACATCTACAAGATAGATAAAAGAAGTATTTAATTTATTATTTATTTTTTATTGTTGGATTTAATGACTGTTCAGTTATGATAGCCTTGGAAATGCTGCTTTATAGCCCGTAAAGCACTTCCGCCCATCATAAAACATCTAGCTGCCTTTCTCCCCACCTCACATGACTGTATTTCAGGCACTTGGCAACCAATTACAGTGGTCCAGTCACAGGACTGCAATTTGCAAAGTTTTCTGCCAATTTCAAGCAAAAAGTGCCCATTAGGGAGAATGGATTTGCTTAATGACTGGCATAAAAACAGTAAAACAAAATGGATTCAATAATGTGATGCCACAATTTACAACTACAACAACTTACAGCTAAAATTCCAGTCCCAATTATGGTTGTAAGTCAAGGATTACCTTAATACTTTCACCTAGTTTCTCTACAACACAACCCTTTGAGGTGAGTTGGACTAAGAGAGAGTGACTAGCCCAGAGTCGCTCAGCCATCTTTAATGACACCTGTGATTAAAACTCAGGAGTATCCCATTTTTACTTCAAAAGCTTAATTACTATGTCAAACTGGCTAAATATAAAAATATTTACTCTTTTGCACAGCATGTTATCCTCTTGACAACAATCTAAAGTTGCTTAAGAGATTATGAACTCTTTTCCAACAGTAATCGCCAGAAGAAACAACGCCCCACTAGCATGTGGTTTACAATGGGACTTCTTCAGATATATCTGTAGAAGATAATTCTAGATACCTGTCACTTTAACAGATTTTTATATACATAGGAAATATCAAAGCAGAGAAATAGAAATTTAGAATTCTGGTGATCTTTTTATTTTGGTTTATAGACATAAACTACAACTTGTCCTTTAGTTAAAGGCAAAACAAAAAACTTTTTCTTATATTCAGGACATAATAGGACAAAACCCTCAAGGCTTACAACTAATAGACAATTGGACAGGACTGTGCAGTAATTCAGATTAGATTCCAAAAAGGAGCTTTGGAACATGGGAAGGACAGGACATTGCTCCCCTTGCGATTATTTAACACAGCTGTGTCTGCAGCTGCTACATTCATAACCCACATTTTCCAAGGGACCGTTTTTTGGAACTAAACCCAAAGCGTTGCACAGTCCTAAAACTTGATGACCTTTATATATTTTGTATTTTGGCTTTTATCAACCATTGCAAGCATAATTAATTGAAAGAAACTACGCAAATTATAATTTAAAACACATGGAAACCACTAGAATGTCTACCTCTAAACTAAACTGGTTCCTAGCTTGCTTCCAAATCCAATTCAAGATGTTATCACCTTTAAAGCCCTTTATGGCATGGCCCAGGTTACCTGAGGAGCTGTTTCACCCTGATGAGATAAGCCCACCCCATCTACGCCAGAAAAGGCATGGTGCAGATCCCATCAGTCAAGAGATTCCTCCTCATGGGGTTCAGAAGAAAAGCCTTTTCTGCCATGGCTCCTGCTCTTTGGAACATTGTGCTCCCCAAGACGAGATCCGCACCCTCCTTTTGGCATTCTAAAAGGGCCGGGAGCAAACGGGCAGTACCACAATGGAGGCACATCTTTCTGGGGATGGGTAATGGACTACGACCCCATTTTTCCTCCATGTGAATCTTGCTTCCGACCTCCCCATTTCTGTCAATTTTAACTAATTTAATGTTATTTTTTATTGTTTTAATGGTTTTATTGTTTTTAATGATTAGAAAAGGCAAAAAAGTGGCATATGAGCTGAATGAATAAAGCTAATTAATTAATTAATTGAGCTGGATGTGGAAAAAAATTACTGAGAAAAAGTGACTTTTTAAATTTCCATCACTTCCCAGAATAAATCTAAGATGGCAAAACCTCTATATTACCCCAAATACAAACTATTAGAGTCCTGAGAGATCTTCTACAAACTAATAGTATTTATTTCCTGGACCTATAGCCTATTTTCTGAAAGAAAATCTGCAATGAAAATTTTTTAATCCTAGGGTTTAAAAAAAAAACAAAAATAGAAAACAGCATAAACCCTGTTTTTCTTGAAGACTGAAGACGTGCAGTCTTCAACACTAATGATTGAGGCATATTCTATCTAGACGGAGTGTGTTTCTAGCTGTGTCTTTGACTAAAGGACATTTGCTCTTTTTCGTTGCTTGCTCTCCTAGCTTACGGTATGACTGGGAATCATTTTTAACAGCAAAGTATCAAGACTTGTTATTTAACTTTTTTTCCTTCTTTGAAAACAGAAAATGCGTTGGATTAATGTTCCAATTTAGCATATGACAGAAGCCACAAAGCATACTTCATAAATTTAGTATTCGAGATTATTTCTTCTTACCTTCAATATCTGAAATGATTAACATTTGAGGCTGTGAGAGACCTTCCTGGAGGCTATAGAAATGGACTGTGCTGTCAAATGTTATGAAGCCTATTTTTGTTCTAGTGTTCCCTGGGAGTCTAAAAATGAAGCAGAGAAATTGAGCACCAGGCATTAAATATATAAAGTGTGCACATTTAAGTTGAACATATATATTTTCATACAACATTTCATGTAACGTGTAAAATGTAAGTAAATAAATTATTCTTCCACGAACAGCTAGCTATAAAGCTCTCATTCAGACTGGTTCATTGTTAAGTTTCAAAGTAGTGGAATAGAACTTTACGGTGACAATAAGATGACAAAAAACGGAAACACAGAGAATCACCAAGGGGAGAGATTCTGGAATGGAGAAAAATTCTACCTTCATTACAGAAAAAGACATTTTATTTGTTTCTTATGAACATTGCAAAATACAGAGTTCCTTAAGCAAATTATCCTTTCAGATTATACATACATTTCCTATAGAATGTACTTCAGTTCAACACACTGAAACCTAGTAAGAAACCACAAACAGCCGAAGTTCTTCAGCTGTTTTTACAAGAAGCATTACTATAAAATATTTTTGCATATATTTTACAGTATACAGAGCAAGGTAAGAGCGACAGAAGCAGAATAGGTCTTTCAGCAATTCGTGTAAATTTGTTATCTATGTTTCATAATAGCTATATACAAGATAAATTTTAACAATACAGAGCTTCAAACTGCATTACACTGAAGCTTCAAATTATCTGAAGCTGATGCAATGAAATTTGCATGCAGCAGATGGAATTTTCTGTATCATGTCTTCACTAAACATGTTGAGCACCATTCATTTCTTCAGTAGAAAAAAATAAGCTTGCATCTCCTTTAGCAATAGTAATTTCAACTAAAACATTTTCTCTAGATGTTAGACCTGCTCATTGACTTTTAGGTATTTTTGTACATTCCTCTTCACAGAATTTCTTTACCTAATTGGTATTTTTTTGTTTCCTTGCATTAACTGTTTGCTTCAAGTCACACTACATTCCCATTGTGTTAAGATCAGAGGTTTGACAAAACCATGCCAAAATATCATTTTTTTCCTGCTTCACCCATTCTTATTATAAGATGAGCCTCAAATCACACTGCGAATCATGCTACTTGGATTACAGATAATTCTAAAAGGTCCCTAAACTTTCATCACTGCAATTTTGTGTAAATTTATCTGTATACTGATATCATCTTGCAACGAGCTAAACTCCTGTGTTATCCTGTTTTTCAATTCAGTGAACATTCCTTAATGACCAACACCCCCGTCCTCAAATATTACCATAACTATAATTTGATACATTATGCATATGTGTATACTGGCATTGAAATACTCCAATCCAACTTAATGATATTCTCATGGTGGGCTCAGACTTGAGTCAAAGGAGGGAAAAGACAATGAGCAGCCAGCTTCAGAAGTGCTGACAAACAACAAGCAGCCAGCCCAGATACCACCAGACCGATCGCTGCCTGAGCAAGCAAAGGAGGTAGGTCCAAAACAGCACACACAGCTGCTGAAGACGAGAGTGCAGAATTACCTCCCTAACCCTAACCCCTGCACACAACAGCTTGGAAGGCTGCAAAGAGAGTGAGATTCCTCATGCAGAAGGAGTCTCGCCCTAAGTGAGTTGCACTGGGGTTGTTTCTATTAAAATGGAGCAGCAAGCACAAGCTGTCCCTTGACAACAACCACCCTAACTCCCACTACCTGTGCCTTGACTTGTAAACCTTGCAGTCCTGACTTTGATCCTAAACTGGCTGATGAATCTGCGACATGCTTTGACCCGCAGACTCCACCTGATACTCTCCTGTGTGCTGCTTTGATTTGGAACACTTCGGGAGGGGGGGGGCTTTATGCTGCAAGTGCATCTGTTTGCAACTCTCATTTAGTAAACAGAACAAAATCACCCCTTTGTGCGTGTGTGTGCTTGGCCTGGGACCAGAGAGATATTAATTTTAAAGGTTACATTGATAGCTTGAAAAGATGCAAAGGACTCACAGATCTAGATTGTCCAACAAAGTCTTGCAGACAGTATCTAAGTATCCTGTTTCTATTGCATTATGTGACACATCAAATACAAAGAGGTACACAGGAGGCTGAGGTGGACGTAGCTGAAAAAACAAAGACACAATTATAAACATTTAAATGTCCCTCGAGGACCGCTGACTTTTTTACTTGGTTGCAAGGTGGTCTGCATTTTTAATACCATAAATATAATGCACTTTTTACATATTACGATCCATTTTTATTAATTCTCTATTGTGAAAATGAGAGGTTTTCATTGTAGCAAGTGTACTGAATTCTGCTTTGTAACTTGTTACAAAATGAAAGAAAAATCATGGTATACCCCACATTTTTTAAAAAAAGATAGCACATGGTAGTATACTGGATTCGGAGATTTAGAGGACTGAGGACCACTATGACATAAAAATATATATTTATGGTAAAGATGCAATACATTAGTGCCAATATTTTTTTCAAATATTGGACAGTGTGGATAGAGGTTGAGGTGCTGATGACCCCTAAGTTTTGGTCCTCCTTAGACACAGAAATTGGTGGAGTGAGAGCTTAATGCTCTCTATGCAGCCCCTTATAGTCTGAATGATGGCAATGACAAATTACTCCCACAGTTTTGTCACAAAAACTACATGAACCTGTAGTCTGACTAAAAGATGCTTCCTCATTGAAAAACAGCTTTTTTCTGGTGCAATGTAAGATCAATAAGCTTTCCTAGAACTACATAAGCATCAACAAGGAAAAATGAGATAACAAAACTCATGGAACAAGACACAGAGGTCCATAGAGCACAATTTGTTCCATAAGCAAGAGCACATTGCTTGACTTTTGTTTTCTCGTAATAATCCTTCATAGTATATGCAAAGGTGCTTTTGGAAGTTTGAATAGTTAAGAGCAGTTTTTAATACAGAAGGAAGCTTCTCATAAAGAGCTTGAGAATCCAACCAACTACTTGGAAGCTCCAAGATGTAGCGAAGTTCTCTAAGATGTATGGTACAAATATCCAGTCACTTTGTCTCAACTGAAGTACTACTGTCTATTATTTCTGTAACAGCTACACAAGAATGGATAAATAAAAGTCAAATAAAAGGAAAAAAATGCTGAGATACAGTAGTTCTGCACAAGTTGTGTTTACTATGACTACACAGTGTATAAGATTGGGAAGGGAGGGAGGGAGGAGAGGGTGATCTCACCATGTATTCAGAAGGAGCCATAAACTCAATAGTGGCATTTTGAACTTCAGGTCTTTTATGAGGTTCTCCATAAACTCTTGTCACAGGATTATACATAAACTCTTCAGGAACTATAGGAGGAAAATTACACTTTACAAACCAGCGTAACTCTAAGGTTTATAGTATTTTATACAATATTTTTCAGCCTGGTAAACTTTTAAAGAAATATTTATTCCCATAATATGTTCAACTATCTAAAAGCAGCTAGAAATTAATCTCATAAATGTATCTTACCGGAATCAAACAACTTACGTGTATGTATACATGTGCACACTTAAGAACTTAATATGAAGTCAACTGATTCGTTATTAGATTTAAACTAAAAAAAACTCACCATCATTCACTCTGTGGCACAAGTTGCATTTCCATCTCCTCTGATCAAGGAAGCTGACAAAAGGATTGATATACGTTCTACAGCTGCGACATCTCACAATTGTACTAGAAGTTACTACAGGCAATTGCTGAAAAGAGGAATGTGTAAGTCATTTGTTTAAGAACATTTGTCATCAAGTATAATTTAATTCTTTCTTTTGACATAGGACTAAATAAATATAAATAATGAAAATAAAATCAGCCTTCACATGTATGCTTTGCAATGGTAATTCTGATTCCAATCTAGTATTTTTTTTCTATAAGCTTCTAAATTAAGGGGTGGCTTTAAAGTCATGCACCAGAGGGAAACATGGCTTTGCAGTTTTCAAAGTTGCAGACTATATTCCTCTAATGATGAAGGCAATCTGCTCTTATTTTGAAAGCAGGAAGGGAAAACTGAATGTTTATAAAACATGATATATTACCAATAAATGCTAATTGGACTTGGACATTTGATGTGTGTTAAGTGCAACACGCTTAACAATATATGCTTATCCAGAAGATGAGGACAACCTATATAAAATGTTGTATGTTGCATTCAAACACACAGTTATGTAAAAAAGAAATATATTAGGAGGAGACAAGGCAAACTATCTGTTTCATCTGTAGCAACTGATGTCCCATTTCCCACAAGGTTATTCCCAAGCCTAGTAACTCTTTATTATTTGCAAACACAACCATCACAGCAGATTAAAATCAGGGAAGAAACGTTACTAAAGATACTCCCAATTTTGATTAAATATTATCTATTGAAATGCCTGAAAAGCTAAATATAAAAAACTGAAAGCTTTAATACTGTCAGTCAATCAATCTTTAGTTCAGTCAGTATAAAGTTTCATCACTATTAAAGCACTGCACATTCTTAAAAGGCAACTTACTCTTAAAAGGCAACTTACACAAAATTCCACTTTTGGTAGTCATCTCATCTGAATTTTTTCTAATTTTCAATTCTCCCTCTTATTTAAAGGACTTAAATTTCTTTAAACAACTTGTAATATACCCAGATCAATAAGCTAAAATTCCTAAAATTTAGGAGAATCACCCAAAAACAATCCTAGATTTTGGAATTTTTTATTTGTAGAAAATCCTGCAGTCAGAGTTTACCACATCTGGCCATCATAACAGATTACATAAATCAAAGCAAATTCATGGAATTAATCTCTGAGAGAACTGTTGGTAATATATGCATGCAGAACTCTATTATCATCTAGAGAAGTGTTTTTCAAACTTGGCAACTTTAAGACATGTGAACTTCAATTCCCAGAATTCTGGGAATTGGGTGCAGCTGTAGAATTCTGGGTGTTGAGCTCCATATTTCTTATATTATGAAAAATATTGACTACAGTAATCTGAATACAAGCTGTGTATTTCTGAAAATCAACACCCTAGTATTTTCAAACATTAAATAACATACCGATAAATCTTTGAAAGGGTGAAGTAGAAGCCCTAGGGGAAGTTTGGCTTTATTCAGTAAGGCCTGAGTCTGTGGAATGTTAGTCAAGGTACACCGGAACAACCTATACGGAAAACCAAAGGATTAAAAAAGTACTAATTAGATGCCTCAATCTCCACAGTCAGTTATTACTTTTTTCTCACTTAATTTTCAAGAAAGGGGACCACCCTATATCTTATGCAGCACTCTGTTTAGGAAAAAAAAACTTCTAACAAGTGCAAACTTTTAAATAGTTTGTAGGATTGCAGGAAAGTGCTATAACAATATTTTTTTCTTTCCTACCATGTTCTGCAAGTGCAGGATCTGGGTCAACCAAATGCCAACCAATTTGGCTGCAACAGGAATTGACCAACTGGCTTGTCACCTGAGCCTGACGTCATGGGCTAAGTGTGTGACTGGTCCAAAGTCAGCTTTCATGCCTAAGGTAGGACTAGAACTCACAGTCCCCTGGTTTGTAGCCTTGTGCTTTAATTGCTAAACCAAACTGCTTTCCTGCTACAGTGATATATTAACTTGTAAAGTAAGTAGATATCCTGCCCAAATTACAAAGGAAACATTAGAAAGTAATACTACACTTTGAAAAACACACTTCTGGATCAATATTTTATACTAATTTATTCACCACTGGAATCCAAAATGGTCTTTGTTACTGCTGTACTTTTTATAGCTACAGTACAGTATAGTACAGCCTTTACTTTTAACAGAATATTTCTGAGGCTAGAATACTGACCCATATAAAATTTGAATATTCAGAGACAAACCCAAATCAAAAACAAAAATATGTGAGAGGTTAAGTTGGAAACTGAGGAGGAAGAGATGGAGAAAATAGCAAAGCTGACTTCAGGTTTCCATTGCTTTGAGCAGATTATTTCTCACTGAGGAAAAAATAAATAAATCCAATGCTTTGCTCTGATGAAGACTTCATAAATTGCTAACGAAGGATTAGATTCTGTTTATAAAAAAATAATCTAAGTGTTAATAGATGAATTAGATTTACACACAAGACCATGTGTATATTAAGCACACAAGTATGAATAATTTCTATATTTGTGTTGACAATCATAGTCATGTGGGGTGGGTCATCCATAAATCTGTAGATAAAGGGGGAGGATACAGTTTTTGTTTTAAAAGAACAGTTACTATCAAACATCAAAACAAGATTCCTTATATGATTTTCAAAACTGAAAACTGAATGACTTTAACCTTCAAATGTTTAAATATGTTTACATTTCTCAAAACTTAAAAGTGCATTAGCAATATATTCAAATATAGAAAAAAGTACAGTTACATCTTTTTTACTCAATATTTATTTTACTTCCTATTATAACAGACCACTAAAACTCTAGGACAGCCCATTGAGTGAGTTAATAAGAGCTTTATTTTGATTCAAGCAATTAATTCAGTTCCAA
The DNA here is from genome assembly GCF_947247035.1 of Vipera ursinii. NCBI lineage: Eukaryota > Metazoa > Chordata > Lepidosauria > Squamata > Viperidae > Vipera > Vipera ursinii. Next base: position 87,640,198 of record NC_139513.1, read on the forward strand.
ACTTGTGATGGTAAATCGAGTATTCCCTTAGTTGCAAGGCCATAATTTTTATGTACCCAGGTAAAACGCAAAGCTTTTGCCTCCTTGTCAGTATTGCAGGAATTATCTTCTCTAACTCTTTGGGCTATGAAACTGTTGTGAAGTAATGCCTTGTACAACTGACATCTCAGCAAAACATACCGACACTGCTGAAAAATACTGCTGTAACTTTAATCACCATGTATTAGGATAATACAACACAATAGCTCTTGACTTACGGCTGTAATGGAACCCGCCAATTCCTGTCAGATGTTGTGATGGTCATAAATCAGCTCAGTCACATAACCAATCTGATTTTTTCTGGTGGTTGTTAAGTGAATGTGGAAGTTGTAAAATGAATGTCACAATCATCAAACAAACCCAAATAACTTCTGGTTTTGGCCAAAAATTATCATATAATGCAAACCTATGACCATAGAATGCTGCAAACAGCTGTAAATGCAGCTGTGCTGCCAAAGTGCCAGAAGGGCAACCATCTGACTGGGGATGGGTGGGGGGAGAGGAGAAACTGCCAGAATTTTGGAACCAGGTCGTAACTCCCTTTTTTTTAGATAGGTCACAACTAAGATGAAGGCTACCTATATACAAATTTAAACCTCAATATCATAACCATCATATAAAACTTTATCTATCTGAAAATTACTCAAACAACCCACAAGTGTAATTAGCACACCCCATCACAACACAGCAAAATAAAGTCCATACAGTTTGCTATCTCTTCTGTTCACCAGTGAGGAGAAGAACTGATAACTGCCTGTTTATGAGCTCTCCCTGCTCTCATATTTGAAAAAGATTATGCAAGCTTTCTAATTTTTATTTTAGCTTATAGGGCTCAATCTTAAAATCAGCTGTTAGTTTGTCATTTTAATAACTGAAACCTCCCTACAGAAGGTAAAGGTAAAGGTTCCCCCGCACATGTGTGCTAGTCGTTTCCAACTCTAGGGGCCGGTGCTCATCTCCGTTTCAAAGCCAAAGAGCCAGCGCTTGGGGCTCAATCTTAAAATCAGCTGTTAGTTTGTCATTTTAATAACTGAAACCTCCTTACAGAAGGTATTCAGGTACAATTATTATTCAAAAAGTATTCAGGTACAATTGTTATATATAGAAAGAACCATGTGAACCTACATTTATTTTCTTTACATAGGATTAGTTGGAACCATCGGAAACAAATTAGATTTTTATTCACCAGTGATATATTTTTTTATTAAGAGTTATATTTTTATCAAGAGTTGTGGCACACATCTAAATAATGATATAGGATATATAAACATAATTAAAAGCTAACATTACGAGTATCATTTTTGATGGACTAAAGTTATTTTCTCAGTCTGTTTTTCTTTAAATATACTAAAAAAATGTAGCACTTTAAAACACCCACCAGAAAGACACTAAGAACCTTCAAAATACTAGAAATTGAAGAGATTTTTTTCTTTACAAGCAGTATTATTTAACCTTACTCGGGATTACAGTTGAGCTTCTGAATATCTTCATGCACATTGGGAATGGGTGCTTGCAAGGGGGTTGCAGGAACAATATTTCTGTCTTGAAGAAGGTTGATAGGTCTTAATCCTTCAGGCTGAAGACTTAGTCCACCCATAGATGCAAGTAAGGTATTTGTTCCCAAGCCAGACTACACAAAAAAAAAATAAATCAAATTTAACCTTTATGAAAGACATTTAAATCTATGCACTGACACCATGGAGGTAATACGTAATTCATAAAGCACTTATGATCGTTTATTTGTCATCCTCAATAACAACCATTTGTTTAGTGAGTATTCAAAGTTACAATGGCACTGAAAAGTGTCTTATGACTAGTTTTCACACTTATGACTGTTGCAGCATCGCCATGGTCACATTATCAAAATTCAGACGTTTGGCAACTGACTCATAGTTATGATACTTGCAGTGTACTGGGTCATGTGATCTCCTTTTGTTACCTTCTGACAAGCAGTCAATGGGAAAGCCAGATTCACTTAACAACTATGTTACTAGACATGAGATCAGAATTTGGATGCTTGGCAATTGTCATGTATTTATGACTGCTGAAATGTCCCCAGATTATGTGGTCATAATTTTTAAGCTTCCCAGCTGGCTTTCAACAAACAAAGTCAACAGAGGAAGCCAAATTCACTTAATCATTGCATAATTCACTTAACCGCAGTGATTCATTTAACAAATGTAGCAAAAAGGTCATAAAATGGGACAAAATTCACTTAACAACTGCCTTGCTTAACAAACAGAAATTTTGGGCTCAATTGTAGTTGTAAATTGAGGATTACCTATATTTTATTATAAACTAGCTCACCATTCTATTCACACTTAAAACCAATCTAGATATAAAAGTCCATATTTATTTTTTAATGTATTCCATTAATATTAGCTATTTGCAATTATATAATATTTCCTTGCTCAAGCATACATGGGAAAACTTCCTCTTTTTATTTGAATAATAACTTAAATAGGCTGTGTGGATTTCAAAATTATTTACTGATCTAGAATTATCCATTGATAATTCCAGTCGAAGTCCAACATCCTAAATACTACACTACACTAGCACTAAATTAAAAAATAACGTGTATTGAACTATGCAATTCTATTACGTGGACAACACTGATTATTAAAAAGATTGTAGGAAATAATGAAGGCCAATGTTTAGATGAAGTGCATTTTTTATTTCATAATGAATTATTAATAATTAAGGAAAGTATTGCAAGAGGGATAATTTTGAAATCTGTATAAGAATCGCATTAAGAAGAGAATCTAGTCAACTATAAATGTATTTGTAAAGCACAAATTTGAATGAGAGGGTGGAGCTAACTTGAGTGGGAAAATATAACACCCAATGCTTAACTCCAGTTGGAGGCATATCTCTCCTTACACTATGTCTACAACAGCAGAAAATATTTAGCAATAGTAGTTTAATGCTGCTGAGCTAGTCTTACTCATCAACTTAGTTGGCTTTAACACATTTCTTCCTAGGATTTTTTTTTTAAAGAAAGGACAGAAATATATACCAGAGAAACTTTTAATACAACATAGGGAAATAAAAAACCAGTTCTTTTCCTATAAAACTATAAAACATACTCTCTCTTTTTGTAAAACCAGCCAGTTCTAATCTAGCTATAACTAAGATCTGATTAGTCACAGAATCATGGATTGTGAGAAATATCATGTGGGCAAACAACTCCAACCCCATCTTGTAAATAGGAATCCAAATCAGAATATCTCTGATGACTGTCTAGCCCAGGGGTCAGCAACCTGAAACAGTGAAAGAGCCACTCGGAACTGGTTCCCTCACAAAAGGAAAAACTGGGAGCCGCAAAAAAATGTGCGTACATGCGTGCATGCGCAGAACAGGGTTTGACTGAAGAGTGGAGCCAAGGCGAGATATGTACCTACCCTGCATATTTGAATTGATTGGTTGGACTTTTTTAGTCCCCACTTTTTTTTTTTTTTTTTTTGGACTGCACATGGCAGAGGAGCCGCAGGAGACGGCTGAAAGAGCCGCATGCGGCTCCGGACCCGCGGGTTGCAGACCTGTGGTCTAGCCTCTACCTGAGAACATCTAATGAAGAGGAGTCCACCAATTGTGGGTAATTGGTTCCACAGTCAAACTATTTTTACTGTTAGGATTATTTTTTTCAAATATTCAATTTGAATCTGCATTTCCATAACTTTGTACGCAACTTCCATAACATTATATGCGATATCGTGCATTATCACATGTGCTCCTTCTAGAGGAATACAACTCCATCGAGAGCAAGGATCACCTCAAACTCCTGGTCCTGTTTCTTTGGGTAGCATTTAGCCTGTATTTTCTTAATATCTTGCAAATCAATCAAGACTGACATATAGGTCCTCTTGGGGATGAAGTCACAAGAAGTACCAAAAAATGTTTGGTATCTAGTAATACATATTACAACAGCGGCGCGTATGACTTATGCGCAATATTGGAAGACGAAGGAAATCCCAACGGACTATCAAGTAATAGAGAAAGTATTACTATGCGCAGAGTCAGATCGAATGACATATATTCTCAAAGGGAAAAGTGAATCACTTTTTAATAAAAGTTGGGACTCCTGGTATTCATGGTTACAAAATAGAATATTTAATCTCAACGGGGGAAATACCAGATGATTGTGTATTATTATTTGAGGTATAGAATCTGGAGATATATACAATTATAGATTTCTAATATTTGGTAATTAAAGGTTACTTAGCCTGGGATGCACGAGAAAAAGAAATTAGGAGTAGTATTACACTCCTGGTCTTGTTTAATGTTGTTGTTTTTGTTTTATGGTGTATAGGATGTTTTGGTGTTTTTCTATTTGACACACTTTTCAGTACTTTGTAATAATGTTCTTGTTGTTTTTTATTTAAAATTTGTTTAATAAAATTTATATATATAAAAAAGACTGACATATAGGTGTGGTGTGTGATTTTTAATCAATATGTTTGGTCTCCATGAAATTGCACATTATGGTATAGGTAGTTCTGTTGCTAAGCAAGACCGTTGTTAAATGAATTTTGCCCCATTTTATAGCCTTTCTTGCAACAATTATTAAGTGAATCACTACAGCTGTTAAGTTAGCAACATGATTTAAAGTGAATCTGGCTTCCCAGATTGACTTTGCTTATCAGAACATTGCAAAATCAGAGGATTTTGGGACACTGCAACTGTTATAAATATGAGTCAGTTGTCAAGCATATGAATTTTGATCGTGTGACCCTGGGGACGCTGCAACAGTCATAAATGTGACAAATGGTCGTAAGCTATGTTTTTCATTAGCCCTGTAACTTCAAACAATCACTAAATGAACCGTTATATGTTGAGAAGTACCTGTTTACATTTCTTCTTGGAAGAAACTGAGAATCTCCAGAGACTTTCCCTCCATACTAATTATTAGTGTGCTCTTTTATTGGACAAAATGCCTATATATTCAGAAATCTTACCATTAGGCTGGTCAGGGTGGGATTAAATGGAGTCAGCATAAAGCCAATCATGCTTTCATATAACAGCCTGAATCTACGGCATAATCACTTAATCACTTAATAAGAACTCTAGCCCATTCTTCACCTCTAAGTTATTCCTCAGGAACCATTAATTTACATTTAACATTTTGTTCATTTATATGTTTCAAAAGCAGACTTCCACTTATACAATTTAAATATCTTTTCCCTCTACTCTCTATCTATATAAGATAAATGGTAGACATATTGGCTATCAGGAAAAGGGTGGCTGACCACCATTGCTACCTATTCCACTGTTAAAAAGACTTTCTGGATACAAGTCTATGTACCCATATGATGTCTTGTCTAGTGTATTTCTTGTCCAAGAAATGCAAATTTACCAAGCAGGAACTTCTATGTTTCAATGTAGCACTGAAAACAAGATTTACAGCTGATTTCTATTTTTTTAAAATTTGGATCTACCACATTAAAAGGCATTTTATCAATATCAGCTCTAAAATTTGACCTCTTTAATTGTGGAAGAATAACTTCTACAAGGTCAACGAAGCCTTTGTGGAACCTAAAATAACATATGAGTAAAATTAGAAAGGATTTACCTGAGGGAACTGTTGAGGTCCTCCTGGATACTGCATTCTTGGTCCTCCAGGTGGAGAAGCATTTTGGTAGCCTGGGGGCAAGCTGGGATAAGCAGTCCCAACATGTTTGTTCACTTTAATATTTTGAGGACCAGGAGCATGTGGAGTTGCTGAAAGAATAAATACACTGAATGGTAAATGATCTTAATATTCTAAACTTATGGGTTTTTTTTTACCTTTTTGAGTGACGTATAGTATTTAGTTATACAGTTATATAGACAAATAAATAAAAAGCTGTGTTGTTTTAAAACTTAAAATACTTTCCAAAAAAGTAATATCACTCAAACTAAAACCACAAACATAACTTCTAATTTTAGTTCCCCTCTCCCACCATTGGCAATAATATCTCCCCTAATAATTTAAATCGTCGTAGTCAATTGGCTGTCGGGATAAAGCTTCAGTTTAAGATCTGTTTCAGCTTTGGAGATCCTAAGAATGCTCAGTCTTCATACTAATAAATACACTTATCTCACCATACAGTATTCTCTTTTTTGTTTTCATTAAAGATTGTGCCTTTTCTACTCACCACAGCTTTTGAATGGGTGTAAGTTACGAATGGAATCCTCATGTTTGAACAAAAATCTAATTATATTGTAATATTTATTTATAGGTCTGATATTTGGCACCAATCCAAAAGAACACTGGATGGCTTATACTGCTCTCTTTCAATTAAAAAAATATTTAAAAGAAAAGTCCAAAACAAAGCAAAACAATTAGCGATTGCAGCTGAAATTTCAAAATGTTTCACGTCTGAGGAATATTATAGTCGTTTAATGTAGTTAAACGAAAGAGCTATATGTTCCTTATATTGTCTACCTCTATCCAAACATGCACTCACCAATATAAAAGCAACTGTGGTATAGAAACAGTACAGGATGGTCTTGTTTGTTTAGCTTATCTGTTCTCAAATACAATAGTTTGATGACAGTCTACCTGAGCTATTTTCAGTACCATCACTGGTGACTATCATATCAGAGTTAGCTAAAAGTAGTGTTCCAGTGAAGACTTGGTATAGTTCTCGTAACTTTAAAAAGAAATGTTATCACACAGAAACAAGAATACAGTAGGTCATTGTAATAAAAACCAAATTACAGCAAGAAGCGTTTGTTGGGGGGGAAAAGATTGTATTCAATTAACTTTCCTTTTCATATGATTAAGAACAAATACTTGAATAACTTATAAGTAGTCATTACCAACAGTAATTGGGACTGGGAACTCCAATGCTAAGTAAGACACAACATCGCATGATTGCACCGTCTTATGGCAGGAGTTCCAGCAATCCCAAATGCCACTGCTATGTGAATCCTGTCTGGCTGCAGCACTTCACCATTTGCGATCTCCTATTAACTTTCCCATTGACTTTGCTTGTCAGAAGCTGACAGCAAAGGTTGTAAACAGTGATCATATGACCACAGGCCACTGTGATGTTGTAAGTGCGAGCCAGCTGCCCAGCAACCAAGCTGCAATCACGTGACCATGATGTCCAATAACACCCATTATTACACTTTCTGGAGGACCACATCAAAAACTGCTAATGGAAATTTGGGGACAGTATCATGAAGAAATAGATGGAACTATCGGGGCCAAACACTATTATTCCCGGTTATTTCTCTTGGCAATATTCTCAATAATACCTAGGCTGATGCTTAACTTGGGATTTCAGATACACTTTTTTTCCTGCTAGGATTTCATCTGTATTTTATGGCCCAAGTTCAATGTTTTTAAAGTAATCCAGCCAGTACTCAAAGCTGCAAATTTGCTAGCATCGTTTCTTTTGCGCATGCATTAGCTTCCTTTTGTACATTACTCTGGCAAGCGTTGGCATTGTTTTTAATCTAAGAATGCTGGTAACATGTTTTCAAAGTTTCATAAAAATTCTAAGTTGAATCAGAGTGCTCAAGCATTCAGTTCATCAACAGGCAAAAATAAAAATAAAAATGGTGGTTAGAAAAAGTCATAATAAAATTTAACCACACATTAAAAACAGATTTCTTAAGTAACTTGGATTCGGGGTGACTACTGCCTACGCTTAGGAAGAGCGCAGCAAACTGGATCCGATATTCACAAAGCAAAAAGAAAGCTGAACTATGTCCTGCAAGTGTGATGCAACCAGGGGCCAGAAAATGGAAAGGAAATAAAAACAGCAGCTAATACAACTGCAAAACCAAATTTCCATGCCAGCAATGGCATTTCAGCCACACCATGGAACTTTGAACCTTTTGTGATGTTTTGGACACTGTCTTGTTACAAAAGGTCAGGAAGGAGGCAGTTTGCCACTACTTTGTATAAATACAAGTGGATTGCACAAGTTGATTGAAAGGCACGTCATGTTGTCCAAGATTATTGGAAGAACCATTGTAATGCACAGAGGGTATGCTTTTTCCAGATTAGTTCTCAATGCCCAGAGCTTGAGTATAACTGAATCAGGTGCCGAAAGCATCACCTGAGCATGCTAAAGATTTCCTAACTGTTGACAATGAATCCAGCCATTCACCACAAAAAATATCAAGCACAAAAGATGTATGTTTTATTGCCCTGAAACATTCTTCCAACCAAAGACCGTAGAGTTTTTAAGGAAGTAAGAGCTATGGCAGTGGATGAATTAGATAAAGAAAGGCACAAGAGGACTGAAAAATTCCTATCATCAACCTTCACATTTATACAATTTAAAAAGAGAAAACAAAACAAATATTGGCAAAAAGTTGGCCAAAGCTGCCCAGAGTTATCCTATAGTAAGATGGGCAGCCAATACATTTAATAAACAAACAAACAAGCAGTTTCATCACTCTAGAGTGGGCCAGCAGTTTGAGAGTTGCAAGTTAGTGATTTCTATGAAACTATTTAAAATTGTGGCAAATTGGAAATTATAAAGAACAATAACTATCCTGTGCAATGACCACAGCATAAGACAATCAGACGGTGAGAGTCAGATAACAGCAGAAACTTTGTGACAAGACAGCATGTTGGTAATTAGGAGAATGAGGAAGATCTGTGAATCTCCACTATATAAGTTGTTGATGTTCGACAGCATACAGATAGTCCTAGAATTACAACCATTCGTTTAGTGACCATTTGAAGTTACAACAGCACTGTAAAAAGTGACTTATGACCAGTTTTCACACTTACGACGATTGCTGCATTCCCACGGTCATCTGATCAAAATTCAGATGCTTGGCAACTGTCTCATAGTTATGACGGTTGCAGTGTCCCAGGGTCATGAGGTCACCTTTTGCAATCTTTTGACAAGCTAAGTAAGTGGGGAAGCCAGATTCACTTAACAGCCATGTTACTAACCTAACTGCAGTGATTCACTTAATAACTGTGGCAAGAAAGGTCATAAAATGGGGCAAAACTCAATAAATGTCTCACTTAGTAACAGAAATGTGGGGTTCAGTTCTGGTTGTAAGTTGAGGATTACCTGTAATGTCTTTCAACCTTATCTGATCATGAAACTGCTTTTTGGGAGATAGTTCAGAAATAGCAAGCTACTAAGATCCAATTAAAATTAAAAATGTTTTTTTTCCAAACCAATCGTTAAGTAACTTTCTCCTGTATTAAATGTTACTGCCCGTTTCTCTTATTCTGTAATTAAGGCAAAACTGATTTTGATAGGCACTGAATGCAGTGATGGGATTCAGCCATTTTGCACCAGTTCAGCAGAACTGGAGGGTAATTTTTTGTTGCCCAGGCCCAGAACGGACTTCCGGAAGCAGCATCCACACAGAGAACCTGTTGTTCACATATTTGAATCCCACCACTGACTGAATGTATAGTAAAATGCTGTAGTTTGGTCCTTTACTGCTGTCTGTTTGATGTAGACTCAAACATATGTGTAAGCTTGTGTAAGCCGCCCTGAGTCTTCGGAGAAGGGCGGGATATAAATGGAATTAAAATTGAAAAAAAATATGTAAATGTGAAATGTACTGAGTGCAAAATGAACTACTAAAAACTTTGTTCTGTATGTATTTAAGGTGGATTTACTTTTGTTTATTTTTGTATAGTTGTGTTCAGAAGGGCAACATTTTAAGTTTAATGAACATTCAGATTTAATGTTACACCCTCCTCTCCAACATCCATTAAACTAAATGTAATCCATTCAATAAATATGTTTGCTGATATTTTTAAGACATCTAGAACTGTGATGGTGAAAATCATGTAAGTAGTGCATTTTACTTCAGAGATCACGGAGGTAGAAACTTGGGCTTGTTTCTCAAATGAATTCATTTTTAGGATAAATTGAAGAAAGAAAAATATTTGTAAATTTTAGAAGTCCAGAACACCTTCTAAAAATGCAGTTAACTGAACTGGAGCTGGTCTGGTTCCAAATATCACAAGTATTTATCTGCTTGTTTGGTTCTAAGAGCATTTTCGTTCTTAAGTAAAATTATCCTGAAAAATCCGGTCTTCATTATTCTGCTTCATACAGGTAGTCCTCAACTTATAACGGTTCATTCAGTGACTGTTCAATGTTACAACATCACTGGAAAAAGTGACTTATGACTGTTTTTCACAATTGCAACCACTGCAGCATCCCCATGGTCATGTGATTAAAATTCAGATACTTGGCAACTGACTCATATTCATGACAGCTGCAGTGTCCCAGGGTCATGTGATCACCTTTTGCAACCTTCTGACAAGCAAAGTCAATGGGGAATCCAGATTCACTTAACAACCGTGTTACTAGTTTAACAATTGCAGTGATTCACTTAACTGTGGCAAGAAAGATCGTAAAGTGGGGCAAAATTCACTTAACAAATGTTTCACTTAACAACAGAAATTTTGGGCTCAATTGTAGTTGTAAAGTCAAGGGCCACCTGTATTTACCTTCCAAAAATGAAATATAATTGTGCACTTTGATTGCTAGTACTTACTCACATACAGATGATTATATTAAACAAGAATAATGCATTTTTAGTAGAAATGAAGATTGCAGAACTTTTCTGAGTAATGAGTAAGTCACAATTTAAACAAGTTGCCTCTACTAATGATTTAAATCTAATATATCAAGCATTACACATACCTCACAGTTATTGTAAGGTATAATTTCTATAGATACAGAACATATGTTGGATTTCATTAAGATATAATCTGCAGGACAAAAGTTAAATCATTGTGCAAGACATTTCATTTTATACTACAATCCAAGTGCTTGTTATAAAAACACAACTAAGGATAAATCTTGCAGGAGCAACATCTTTAACAGTAAACGGACATTTTTTATTAATAGTCAACCACAAAGAAAAATGTTTTAGCTCCAATATTCCTAATAGATAAATTTCAAAATTGTTTTACTTTGTTGATACTAACCTAACAATTTCATTGTTAACCAATTACAATTGCAACTGTGGTGGGTCTTATTACAGGTGGGGATGAGACAGCATATAGGGCGGAGGTACAAAAACTATCCATATGGTGTAGTAACAACAACTTGCACCTAAACATCAGCAAGACGAAAGAGATGGTGTTAGACTTCCGGAGAAAAAAAGAGGAACCTGCCCCACTTTACATCGGGGAGGACTGTGTAGAGAGAGTTCCCTCCTTTAAATTTCTGGGAGTCTACCTCTGTGAAGATCTGACCTGGAAAGTTAACACAACCCAGGTGGCTAGAAAGGCCCAACAGAGGCTTCACTTTCTTAGGATCTTGCGGAAGAACAGGGTAGAACAACAGCTAATGACCCTCTTTTACCGGTCTACCATAGAGAGCGTCCTCTCGTATGGTATTGTGGTTTGGTATGCCGGTCTGACAGCCGCGGATATGAAAGTATTACAGAGGGTAGTGAGCACAGCACAAGACATTGTGGGCTGTTCCCTGACACCACTGGATGACATTGCCAGGGCTCGTTGCCTTGGAAGAGTGAGGAAGATTCTCAGGGATGACTCACACCCTGGACGGTATCTCTTTACTCTCCTACCATCCGGTAGGAGATATAGGAATATAGCCAGCCGTACCAACAGGCTGAAGAACAGCTTTTATCCGTGGGCTGTTAGGCTTTTGAATGGGATATAATCTTATGCAGAGTTGACTTGGGAGGCCGGTGTGTGGTGTAGTTGGTTCACATAGTGTGGTGGGATGGAGGGTTTGTTGTCACTGTGTGTTGGGGGGAGAGAGCACAGGGGGAGGCTCAGCTAATCTCAATGTACACATGTTGTACTTTGACAATAAAGGTTTATTATTATTTTTTTATTATTAACTTTGTCTTGAGGTTTCATTTTAAACAAATTGATTACATCCTGTTCCAATCTTCATTAAAAACAATTTTATAGTGCTGCTGAGTTTGGGACGCGGTGGCTCAGTGGGTTAAGACGCTGAGCTTGTTGATCAGAAGGTCGGCAGTTTGGCGGGTCGAATCCCGAGTGCCGCGTAACAGAGTGAGCGCCTGTTACTCGTCCCAGCTTCTGCCCACCTAGCAGTTCGAAAGCACGTAAAAATGCAAGTAGAAAAATAGGGACCACTCCGGTGGGAAGGTAACAGCGTTCCGTGCGCCTTTGGCGTCTAGTCATGCCGGCCACATGACCACGGAGACGTCCTCGGACAAACGCTGGCTCTTCGGCTATGAAACGGAGATGAGCACCGGCCCCTAGAGTCGGAAACGACTAGCACACATGTGCGGGGGAACCTTTTCCTTTACCTTTATAGTGCTGCTGAGTTAAGTATTAGAATATTAGAAAAGTCCATATGACTTTTAAGACCCAGTTATACATAATTTATAAATATATGTTCAATTTTCAATTCCAGAAAGTACATTTTTTCTATACCAAAATAGTTCGTATTTGTATTATGTGATTGTTTTGAACCGGTATATGGCAGGCACAATAGAAACAATTAATTCCCCATTTAATTTACTTTTGAGCAATGGAAATGGAAGAAAGACTATCTTACCCAGGAAACCACCTCCTTCTATTGCATCATAATTATTCTGGACTGATAGTCCATCATTAGCAGAACATGTAGCATCACCTATGAAGAAAATAATCTGTTAGAAATGCACAACACCGATCATAGCTGATATCATAACATAGACCGTTAATCATGATTTATGACATAGCATTATATGTAAATGGGGTCATCATGGCCTATTTAATATACCATGGTTAAAATAAATCATGGTTCGGCAGAATAAATGAACCCAGTCCTTGCTTATGAAGTTAAAAAAGATTGGTCCACAAAAATTGATGCTATACTATTTTTTTTTCTTTTGAGCTGTTAGTTGACTTCTTTTTCTCCTACATAAAGTATCACCACCGGAATGCACCAGTAATCATATTCAACTACTCTTACCTAATTCAGCCTACATAATTCATGTTTTTGCTTTTAATTGGCTGAAAGCAACTTCTGTTAATGCTTACCTTCTTGTATACTTGCTGAGTTCTGTACAGCCTGGGATGCAGTGCTTGCTGGAGGAGGAGCTAATGGGGGAGCAGAGGGATGTGTATAAGCTGGACTTCCAACTGCAGAAGGTCCTAAAGGAGGTTGAACTGGCAAATAAATTAACAGATTAGCAGGCAGTGGAACTGTACCCACAACAACCAGAAGAACTTAAATCTAACACAGTTTCTCAATGAATTTATTTTGATACAGAATCTGTTCCATTTCTTAGTTAGCACAAGATGTGAGCTATCCCTTACAGCAGGGGTGGGCTCTATGGCCTCTTTACGCCCTGTGAACTTCAACTCCCAGAATTCCTGAGCCAGCCACTCTGCTGAAGTCCACAGATCATAAAGGGGCCACAGCTGCCCAATCTTGCCTTACAGTTTAGTGCTAGGTATAAACCAAATCATTTCTGCATATTTGGGAAAAAATATAGCAAAGTAATTGAAGTTTAATGTTATACATAAGCAAAATCATAGCTCTTTTTTAAGTTGCTGACTAAGACCAAACGTATTACTACAGAATCATACAGTACTGTTCTTACAGCTAGAGATGGATTATTAGGTTTCCAATTCCCTTAAATACTATGATGTAGTGACTCGCATACAGTTGTTCTATACAAATATATGTTCTATACAGGTGTATCGTATCATTTTTTAGACAGAGACTAGAAGTACAAAACATTCAACAAGCCCTGAGTTCAGCAACACAGGCCAGTATATCCATTCTATAGCAGGGATAGAAAGTGCTCCCCATCTCGCCTTTTTCTCAGCACCACATCTGTGCTACTCATCTGTGGCAAGATAGAATCAATACTTGCAAGTTCATATTATCAGGTTTGATTGTATATTAATAATCTGTGATTAACCGGCATCCAAATAGCTCCTGTTTAAGGAAGGTAAAATTGGCATTTGTCAAGGCATTTTTTTCAGGCTGCCCACCAAAATATTCAAGCAGCCGCGACTTCACTATATACAGCCCATCTATATATTATATTCTACCATGCCACACAGTTCTACTATAAACATCTTAGCCCCCCAGAATCAGCAGAGCGCTGAAAATTCACTAAACAGCAAATCAGCTGCCAGCTAAGGACTCACATTAAACAGCAAGAAAATTTATTACGGCTAATGAAATAGAACATTATTGCTAATTAGGGTTGGAAATCTTATTTATTTAGCCTACAGGACTGAGGAATCTACAACTCTCCAGATATAATATTCTTTATCTTTGGCTATGCTGGTTGATGCTGCTGAATATTGTAACCAAATTACAACTTGCAGCACCGTCAGCCATCATCGCATTTGAGAGAGGCTAAACTGGTTTTCCAATTCTGACATGAAAGGGGAATCCTTCTGACACAAATTTGTGGAATCCTACAAGTTGAGGGAATCCCATTATTTTAGTACAAGCCCACTTATACAATACTCGGTTTCACATTCATAAGCACATCATGAATACCTGGGATGAAAAATACCTAGGACTTTTCCCTACATGGGATATAATGATACAGTCTCAGAATTGCTTCCTTTTTCTTACCTTGCCTTGTATAGGTGTTTTGAACTGGAGGACCTCCAGCAGAAGAAACATAATGATAGTTTGTGGGCAAATTTGTATTCCCTGATGGCAACAACGGTGAAGTTACCGTGTGAGCAAAATGATTCGGTTGGGAACCTACATTAGGTTGAGTCAAAGGATTCTGCGCATATTGCCAGTTTGAATTAGCTGAGAGATTATTTCCAGAATAAAAACTACCATCAGAAGTTGATACTACAGCAGTTGAGTTCTGCAACAAAGAAGGCATTGGGGCAACAGGACTTGGCTGTGATGTTGTCAAAGAAGATCCCATTGGGGTTCTATTAAGAGTCTGACCAGAAGGTATATTCCAAGATGTACCATGGCTATATTGTCCGGAGGTGGCATGCAAAGGATTCTTTGTTGCAATTTGCTGAGTGTACATGCTTGGAATCAAAGAATTATGTCCCTGTCCATCTGATAAGTGTGATGAATTCATCAATGAGCCTGGCACAGGACCTAGAGGAAGATATTTTCAATTAATAAATGAGATACATTTTTGTTGAGAAACCAAGGGCTATTTCAGTAATTGAAATAAAGTGAGTAAGGCCAACCAATAAATTTGTTGGACTTTATATACTACCAAATTACTCAGAAATCACACAGCTTTATTATTATCTGCAATTCTATAATAAAAGGTCAAGAACTTAAGGTGTGTAAGTGAATCTCCACAACCCCACAAGTATGCACCCTCTCAATAGCAATGGCTTATAACAAGTAATAGGGAAATGATGGAGAAGTCAAAAAAATATCCCAAATGTAGCATAGCTACTCATGAGCACCATCAATCTCAGCATTACAGTAAAATATATAATTTTAAAAGCATGCATTTTTGTCTACAGAATAATCATTACCAAAAAATAGAAAAGAACAATTATCTGCATATAGTAGGGAAGGCTGGAGGCATGATGGTGTTACAAGGCCTCAGAGAAGGGATTGACAGAAAAGATACATTAGCCACTTTCTTTGCCATGTCCAACTAGGTATATTTTCCAACAGCATGCGCTGTTATTTCATTATAGTCACAGGGATTCTATATTTTATCAAAAGAATAACAAAAAAGAAGCTGTTTAACATTTTGTCAATAAAAAGTAACAAAAAGTAATCTTTTCCTCCAAAAGAAGATTCAGGAAAATAAATAAAGAGCCTTGGTGGAGCAGTGGGCTAATGCCTCCTTAAGTAACACCAGCTGCCTGCAATTAGTGCAGGTTCGAGTCCCACCAGGCTCAAGGTTGACTCAGCCTTCCATCCTTCCGAGGTAGGTAAAATGAGGACCCAGATTGTTGGGGGCAATAAGCTGACTTTGTAAAAATGCCCTAATAAGCAGGCATATACATAGAATGAAGGCTATTGCTAAGCACATTGATTTGTGCTTCTTAGATTGTAAGCCGCCCTGAGTCTTCGGAGAAGGGCGGGATATAAATGGGATTAAAAATTAAAAAAATATTAATATGGAAAGTGGGACTAACAGGATGGGAATGTAGAGATCGCTTTCCCACATACCTAGAGGGAAAAAACCCTCCCATATTGACCCTTATTTGGCACAAGTTATACAACTCAACCAGGATCAAGTCCATTTGTTTCAATCATATGCATTTATTGTACTACTAACTGAGCACAAGCATATTAAAAGACCATCTTTAGCTTGTTCTCTTATTCTGTCCTAATACTTTTACATTTTTCAATCTGATTTTAAATTCAAGTACTTTAAAAGCTGCTCTGGATCCCCAAATTAAGTCTAATAAAAACTATTCAACTAATCAAATCATGTGCATGTCTTCAGCCCTATATAATTGGTCAAACGATTTATATAGCAAGCTCTGGATGATAACCAGATAAAATTTAGCATGTTGCTGCAAAAGATAACAAGACTTGGGGAAGGAACGTCATTCTTCATAGTTCTTACACATTTGCACATGGAATTCAGCTTATGTTTTGCTTCTTTAAAGTTTATCTCTCTTCTGCTGTAAGAACAAGTTATTTCTTCAAATTTTCTGCAGCTTGAAACGTTTCAAACTGATGGCCCCCACTTCACATCTAGGGACAACAACAAGTAGGCCAGCATCTTGTATGGCAGCTTCAAGTAGGCCAAGTCTACCGGCAGCTGCACTTTTAGCCTCACACAGAAGCATCCTTAACCACATCAAACAGTGTGGTAGTGGCAGTGGAAGCAGGTCCTGTTCCTGCCTGCAATTTACATCAATCTAAGGCTATGGGTGCAGCTGTGTCTCGGTCTTCCCCCTGTGGATGCAGATGCTTCTCACCCTCTTTTTAGGAGGGATCGCAGCTAACAGCAGGCTCTAGCAGTGTTGGACGTGCGCTCTGATTCTCCCAAGGTGCCCCAGGGAGAAGAAAGACCTTGCAGAGGTAGACAGTGGTGGTTATCTGTAAGCCAACTGCAGGGCAACAGCTGGGTCCAGCTCTGGCAGAACAGAGGGATCCTGTCTCCCCGCCTAGACCTTTCCGTGCTTTCCCACTGCAACTTGTCTGCCCTCATATTCCCTATGCCCTCATATTCTCCATGCAAGAGCCACTCACTACACACCTAGCTCCAAGATAAACAGCAACTGCATCTGTGACTGCATAGCAAACATGGTAGCCAAAGTGAAACAATGAATAAGGATGGATAAAAATGATGGATAAAAGTTAAAATAAAAAGTCAAGTTTAAAAGTAGATTGTATGGGTTTTTTTAAAATTTAACACAAGCACAAAAAGAAGATAACTTATAATATACTATTTTCTTCTAACACGGAAGCAAGAAATGCTAACAGGCTTGTTAACTTCACTTCTCAATAAAAGTGCAACAACTAAGGTTAATGAATAGAGAATATGA
Source organism: Vipera ursinii (assembly GCF_947247035.1). Taxonomy (NCBI): domain Eukaryota; kingdom Metazoa; phylum Chordata; class Lepidosauria; order Squamata; family Viperidae; genus Vipera; species Vipera ursinii. Next base: position 87,657,623 of record NC_139513.1, read on the forward strand.
GATAAGAGGATAATTTGTACAAAAAAGAATCTATGCAAAGATCAAAGAACGGAATACAAAATGCAGCAAAAAGGGAACAGAACACACTACTTCAGTTTCAAGTATTTGAGGAGTAAATTTATTATCCAAAGCTATATTTAGTAAAAATGTATAATATCAATGGACAATTAATCCTATCATATTTGGAAAAGTTTTAATATATCTCAACCATACGACAGACAAATCATTTTATTCAAAATCTGAATTTTCTGATTAAGTACACACTTTCTACAATTGTACCTACCTTTCTTAGAATTCTTAAGACTATTTAAAGTTATATAAAAAATATACAAGTAGTCCTTGACTTTCAACAGTTTGTTTAATGACCGTTCAGTTACAACGGCATTGAAAAAAGTGAGTTATCACCATTTTTCACACTTATGACCGTTGTAGCATCCCCATGGTCACCTGATCAAAATTCGGAGTTTGGCAACTGACTCCTAGTTCTGATGCTTGCAGTGTCCTGGGGTCATGTGATCCTCTTTCGTTACATTCTGACAAGTCTGGTCACACTGTGCCAATTCAAACATCAGATTCTAAAATGTGCTATAACTGTGTAACTAAATACAGCATCAAATTATATAACAAGTGTAGAGGATCTCCTTTGGTGTAAGTGTAAAAGCTTAAATGTTCCCATCATTCTATATCATAATTCCCATAGAATTTTCAGGATCAAAGCCCATTTTTCTACATAGAAAATGGCTAATAATTGCAAAGCAGTGTAAACATAAATTTTCCTATTACTTCAGAAACAAATTAGAATTCCAATTATGTTCCTTTGTACCACTTTTTCCAAACCAATATTCAAAATCAATGCAAATAACATTATGACTTAAAATTTTTTCCAATGCTCAGAAAATCACAGATTGGAATTTCTGCTGTATACAATTCCTAATTCCATTTCCTCTTCCTTTTTACATAGGATATCAGGTCTAATTTTCAGTTTTATGGAATTACAGATAAGTGATTGCTTTAAATAAAATTCGTGAAATCCAGCCTTGAAACTGACAATGAGTACTCTCCTCTACTGGGTTAAAAAGCAGAAGGGTAATAGAATAACAGGCCTGAAACATTAGTGGAGAATGATGGTTTACTATTTTGTCTAGCATAAGACAAATATGTTTCCTGTTTAGGCTTGCCCTGATTGTAAAAACAAGTGGAATTTATAATTCCTTAATTCAGAATTATACATTTTCAATAATAGAGCATTCTCATATCAACTGGTCATCTAGTATCTTCTGAATGTATATTGTTGTATTTAAAACTGCAGTTTACTCACAATTACAGACTTCATTGCTACAGAAGTTTAACAAGATTTTGGGTAACCACAAACTACATTCAGAATTCTGTGCAAGGAAGTCGAATGACTTGGAATACATAATAAGCTGAAAAATATGTAATTAATTAAAAATATAAAGAATTACTTCTAATGTAGCTATTTTAATTGATGCCTGAAACACTAACTAGAGGACAAATTTCTAGACTCTCCAATGTTTTAAATCAGGGTTGTCAAACTTGCTGCGTCATGTGACATATTGTGACTTTTTTCACCCCTTGCCGGAGCTGGGGTGGGCGCAGTTTTCATGTGATGCATCCTGCCAGCAGGCTGGCTGTTTTAAATCATCATAAATCCACAGACAAACACAAGACCTATACAATTTTAAAATAGTTTCAGCTAAAGATAATACATTATACAGGTAAATTTGACTTACAACCATTTGTTTAGTGACTTCAAAGTTACAACCGCACTCAAAAAGTGACATGATAACTTTTCATACTTACAGCCAGTATGAATTTGTGGCCACAAATTTGGACACCTATTTATGATGGTTGCTGTGTCCTGGGGTCATATGATCACCTTTTGTGACCTTTTGACAACCAAAGTCAATGAGGAAGCCAAATTTATTTAACAACCATGTTACTAACTTAACTGTGTTGTTGTTATTAGCTGTGAAGTCGTGTCTGACCCATCACGACCTTATGGACAACGTTCCTCCAAGCCTTCCTGTCCTCTACCATCTTCTGGAGTCCATTTAAGCTCACGGCTACTGCTTCAGTGACTCCATCCAGCCACCTCATTCTCTGTCGTCCCCTTCTTCTATTGCCCTCAATCCTTCCCAGCATTAGGCTCTTCTCCAGTGAGTCCTTCCTTCTCATCAGGTGGCCAAAGTATTTGAGTTTTAGCTTCAGGATCTGGCCTTCTAAAGAGTAGTCAGGGTTGATCTCCTCTAGGACTGACCGGTTTGATCGCCTTGCAGTCCAAGGGACTCGCAGGAGTCTTCTCCAGCACCACAGTTCAAAGGCCTCAATTCTTTGGCGCTCAGCCTTTTTTATGGTCCAACTTTCACTGCCATACATTGCAACTGGGAAGACCATACCCTTGACTATACGCACTTTTGTTGACAGGGTGATATCTCTGCTTTAACTTAACTGTAGTGATTCACTTAACAAGAAAGAAAGGTTATAAAGTGGGGCAACACTCACTTAACTATCTTGCTTAGCAAGAGAAATGTTGGGCTAAGTTGTGGTTGTGAGTCAAGGACTATCTGCAGCATCTAGGACTCTTTCATTTGAAGTAAAGAGATAATATGATAGAAGAGTATAATATTATGCATGGTATGGAATATACAAATGGAAGCAAGTTTTTTCTTTCAACATCGGGACTCAGTAATCTACTGCAGACATGCCAAATTCGCAACATCACATGACATCGCACAATGTATCAGGACAGTTTTGCCATTGCCACCAATGGTGTGGGCACAGCTTCTGGATGACATGTCTGGCCTGTGGGCCGGCAGTTTGACACCCCTGATCTACTATATTGGAATTAAATATGTTGAAATTTCAGGACTGATAAAGGAAGTATATTTTATTTTACATAATGTATAGTTAAAATGGGATTCATTGCTTCCTCTAGCCAAATTTATAGCTAATGGTTTTGATAACAGGTAGTACACCTAAATTGTGGTCTACTTATAGCATCAAGACCAAACATATTGATTAAAAATCACACACTATGCCAATATGTCCGTCTTGATTGATTTGCAAGACATCAAGAATCTACAGGTCAAATGCAACACACTAAACAATACCACTGGCTTGTATTCTTTATACATCTCCATTTGTTGCCCACCAGCTCCAGCACAAGATCCTGCTACAATAAACAATCATGTCATTCCCAGCTAACTTTGTGTCACTATCACTTTATAATTCAGGAGGCCCATACTGATTTATAATTCTACACTTCACATGTAATAGGAAACTGTCACATAATGTAAGCTATGATCACTAACTCCAAATTGGGGTAGAAAAGAGGAAAGGACAAAGTTCTATATTATAGAACCCATAACTTATGGAACCATAAATTATCACCTAGTTTCAATCTTTTAAAAAAACAATTTACAACTCCTGTAAGTATTAATATAACTCTTTCCCTAGACTTACTATCTTAAAAAACAGAATACAAATTACTATCAACATCCAACTATGAAACTATACACTGAAACACAACTAAAGATTGGCTATTGCTCTATTTTTACCAGAAAAACACAGATAAGCAAGCACACAAAAGAGGCACAGTTTACACATTTCTTCAGCCTGCCTCATTTGAGTTTGAGTTCCACAGACAAGGAGACATTGAGCAACTAGTCAGCTGATAGATTTTTTTTTATTCTGCCAGCATAATGAACTTCTTAACCAGGAGGATTTGATTATCATGCACTGCATTCTTTACACCCACTGATCACAGAAAGCAAGCAGCATCCATGCTGTATGCAATTCTCTTCATAACAATGCTTTCTTTTTATAACTGTAGGATATTTTTTACTGAAGAACGCTCAGCGGGAAGCAGCCTCCAAAGGGTAAAATTGATCAATTAATTGTACAGAACACAAACACTGGGGACTTTCGGGGCATCGTAAACCACTCCGTTTTCTAAAGACGTACACTTTCACACACACAGTCAATAGGTTATAAAGCCACAAAACTCGAGCCACAATAATCTGTTAGCTCATTAGGTACTGCCATATATTCTGCTAACCCACATTAACATATTTCCCCCTCCGGGAGCTGCTTTCCCCGTGTCTTCGTGTTCAATTCTGGGAATACTCTCAAGCGGCACCCATTTCATTGTTACCAGTATCACCAGGGAGTGGTCCATGAACCTTACAGAGAGCGTCAATCACTATCTTGGTGGAGCAGTGGGCTAATGCCTCCTTAAGTAACACCAGCTGCCTGCAATTATGCAGGTTCGCATCCCACCAGGCTCAAGGTTGACTCAGCCTTCCATCCTTCCGAGGTAGGTAAAATGAGGACCCAGATTGTTGGGGGCAATTAAGCTGACTTTGTAATAATGCCGCTTGGGGGGGGGGGGGGAAAGCCCTAATAAGCCCTAATAAGCAGGCATATACATAGAATGAAGGCTACTGCTAAGCTTGTAAGCCGCCCTGAGTCTTCGGAGAAGGGCGGGATATAAATGGAATTAAAATAAATAAATAAATAAAATATCTCGGCCCCAAAGAACGGCAAGAAAAGCCTTCGGAGTTGCTACAAGTGCTGATGCTACTGCTACGACTTCCAAGTTCTTCTCCCAGGACCTCCCTATTACTCAGCGCCTTCCAATCGCGAAAGGAAGCCAAGGCCTCGGGGATGGAAACGAGGGAATCCGCCTAGCAAAAAGCCCGTCGTCTTCTCGAAGTGCCTGCCATTCCGCTCCGCGAGGGGCGACAACCGAGGGGTCGACGTGAGCCGCCCCGCGCACGGATCCTTCGCGCTCCTGGCCGCCCTTGTCCCACATTGGCGTGGCACGACCGCCCTGCCGAGAGGAGCCGGAGACACCCAAGTCCTTTACCCAGCGCGACGGCTCAGTGGCCTCACTCACCATTGCTATACGGCTGCGGCGGCGGCTGCCCGGCTCTAGTAAGGCTATTATACGCGGGCCGTCCCGGCTGGGCCATAGCGGCAGCAAGAGGATCGCTTCGCGGGCGTCTCTGAGTCTCGCTCCAGCGCCAAGCCCGGGAAGTGGACGGGGGGGGGGGGCGGAAAGCCCTGCTCTTCACACCGGAAGAAAGTAAACGAGACCGCGCAGGCGCACTCAGTACACGTGGCACTTCCGGAACGGAGGAGCCCGCATCTATAGGTGGGGCTTAGGGCTGAAAAACGGTGGCCTTGGAGGCGCGATAGAGATTTAAAGGGACAGCGCTCTGGGGACGTCAGCAGAGTCAGATTTTGCTTTTAAAAGCGTTGACTTGACAGGCAGGATTCAGTGACGTCCAAGCTCACCCTGCTCAGAATCCAACTTTAAAGGAAAAACTGATCCGTAGCTCCTCGGGACCGTTAACGGGTAAATAAATAGCCGCCTAGGATGCGGAGAGTGAGTTTTCTTCAATCCTGGCAAATCGGCTAACCCAGAGTTTGAGATTTAGTATGGCGTCAAGTTGGGTCAAGTGTTATGATATATACCAGGGGTCTTCAAACTTGGCCCTTTTATGAATTGTGGACTTCAACTCCCAGAATTCCTCAGCCAGGCATGCTGACTGAGGAATTCTGGGAGTTGAAGTCCACAAGTCATAAAAAAAGGCCAAGTTTGAAGACCCCTGATATATACAGTATGTGATATGTAAGCAAACAAACATGGAAAGTTCTGTCAGCTGCAAATTTATAAAATGAAAAGCTTTCATCTAGGACAGTTTTCTAAAATAAAATCGCACTGGCTTCTTAGGGTTTCATAGGCAGGTCCTTTATAGGGGATTTTTTCCCCTGCAACATACAAAAGAGTTTGCCACGCTGCATCATCTGGCGTGATTTTCAAACTTTCCAGTGTAGCTTATGTTGCAACTATGATATTTCTTAGATTCTGCCACCTAAGCAGAGCTGATGTGGCTTAGTTTTTTTTTTACATCAGCAGTGACATCTGCAGAATCTTGTACTTTGTTGCAATACAAGTTCCACTTCTTATGTACATACAGAAAGGGAGGGCTTGTTTTGCAATAGAACACTGCTTTCAATTTTCTTCCCTTGCTCCCACGGAACCCACTACATTTAAGGCAGGTTTAGCTAGGTGACAAATTCTAAAACATGTATTTAAAAAGATAAGAGTATTTTAAACATTTGATATTTTTAATCCAAACAGCAAGATTTTTTAAAAAATTTAACAGTTCAACTGAGGAAAAAATTAATGGGGATGGTTACAAAGGGGAAAAATCAAAGCTGTCTTCTCAGCTCTGTGTACATTGCAAAAATTCATCTTTTAGATGAAACTGCCCACCTGGGGGCCGGCAACCCCATTGTCGGCAATGCAAAGAGTTGCAATATGTTGTGACACATCACATGACATGGCGAGTTTGACACCAGTGTTTTAGATGATTTGCTGATCTGATTCTGCTTAAATACTGTATTCCAGAGTTCTGTTGTTGCATTAAATTGCACCCAAATAATAGGATGCTTTAGCAGAAAAAAACCCCTTATAATTATCTTCACATTTTGGCTGCAATCCAGAGTTAGATTATCTTAAACATATTGAAATCATATGTCAAATAAGTATTCTAAACAAAACAGATAAAATGTCTTTTGAATTAACAAACAAGTCTCTGGATTGCAATGGGATAGAAATGTGTTAATAAATGAATAGACAGATGGAATATTCTGTGCCAAACAAACAACAGTATTTATGAGATTTGTATTTTGGGAAGAGGAGTGAGATATGTTATTACTACTAAGGCACAATGTTCATTGTATCTAAATTTGCTTATATTGGGAACAGAGTGGGGAAAGGACATCTAAAGATGCGGTAACTGCATGACTACACCATCCCTAGAAACACAATTAGTTTACTACCAATCATATGCCAGTATGATTGGCATTGTTTCATATCAAAGTTTTGACAGTATCACATGTTCTTTGTTCTCCAATGGCTGTTGTTTTTGACAGAGCAATGAGAAGAAATTTTTAATTTCATCAGGAAAAAAAGTATCATAGCCCCATTTGCTTTTTGGGTTTTGGGAGAAGCCATTCTTGATAAAAACAACACCTCCATTACAATACCATTTCATGGATCGGAGGTAACGCCTCTCTTTCACCACACTTGCCCTGTTATGGCCAGGTTATTATGGCTGTTTTAAAAGCTGGCAGGTTGGGATCATCTGAATTTGAGGGGGACATTGCTTCACAGGGGAGGTGGAGCAATGTCCCCCTCAAATTCAGATGATCCAAATCTTCCAGACAGATACAAAATCCTGACCATAATGTTACATGAGACTGTTTTAGCTGTGTACTATCGGAATTATTTCCCCCCAGCAGTGTATCTTACTAACTTTTACACTGTTATTTTTTTAAGTCATTTAAAAGCCACCCAGAGTTGCTTAGCAAGCAGATTATCATGGAAAGTGAAGAATTTGTAGGAAAAAAAAGTCTACACTTCAAGTAGTACAAAGATGTTCTTTATTGATTCTACCACAGTCAACCAATCTTTTGAAGTAATCTATAGTAACACGGTGGCTCAGTGGGTTAGGACGCTGAGCTTGTCGATCAGAAGGTCGGCAGTTTGGCGGGTCGAATCCCGAGTGCCACATAACAGAGTGAGCACCTGTTACTCGTCTCAGCTTCTGCCAACCTAGCAGTTCGAAAGCATGTAAAAATGCAAGTAGAAAAATAGGGACCACTACGGTGGGAAGGTAACAGCGTTCCATGCGCCTTTGGCATCTAGTCATGCCGGCCACATGACCACGGAGACGTCCTCGGACAAGCGCTGGCTCTTCGGCTTTGAAACGGAGATGAGCACCGGCCCCTAGAGTTGGAAATGACTAGCACACATGTGCGGGGGAACCTTTACCTACCTTTATAGTAACTAATGTGACAATTCTGATAATGTTGCTTGTCAGGCCAGACTTACTGCCGAGCCAAATACTTAGCCTCATCATCTTCTCTTTCCCAGTTCTCTGCCTCCATGCTTTGCATACTGGCAACAACACCCATTCTACAACCTCCTTTTACAGGCCAGATAAACTGAATGAACAGAGGAAGAATCATTGTTCTTGGGCTCATCAAATAAGCCCTTTTGCCTGCCTTCACATCTTCATTCCTGAAATTTGGACCAATTGTGATGGAAGAAAGAATTTCATACTATCTATCACTCCCTGAAAGCACAAAGCTTATAGCAATAGGTATAGAGATGCCCAACTGCAGTTGGCAGATTTCACAACCTGACAACATCCCAGAGAGCATTCCAGTCACTGTTGCTACTTAATACTATTGGTGGGTCTCCTATTGATCCACACAGACAGAGTGTTGAATGGATTCTATCCCTTTGGAAGATATGTGATACAAGATGAGAGATAACTGCCTATCAGCCTATTTATGGTCTCTATTGTGTTAATGTATGCTGTGGAATAATGAGCCAGTTTGGTATAGTGATCAAGGCATCAGGCTAGAAATGAGAAGACAGTGAGATCTAGTTTCATCTTAGGCACAATGCCAGCTGGGTGTCTTCAGGCCAGTCACTCTGCCCTAGGAAAGAGGCAATGTCAAACCACTTCCGGGGAAAAAACCCTTCAGGAACTACATAGTAAATACTGACTCAAAGGCAAAAAGAAATGCTGTGTTACATCATAACCTATGCTTTGTTGTGGTAACATGAATATGGCCATAGTGATTTGTGTTTTTGTTGATCTATTCTTTTGATTCCAATGGGAAAGACTTTAATTTTCAATGAAAATTCAGTTCCGCTAAAGGTGTCTTCAGTTATAGGATGATTCTTTAGTCTACCAGCCAGCAGTATTCAACCTCAGAATTTTATCTTACAATTTCAATCATACAAGACCGTACGTTGTAGTAAATTTAACAGGTACTTTAGATTATGTTACATATACATAGTTATATAACATAAACAACTATGGCATCACAATAGTAAATACATCCAAGAACTCTAGATCTTGATGAGTCTGATGTTCAAAAGTTAATTAGAATCAAAGCATAGGAATATATATTGTATTAATCCATGGTCTCTTAATTAATTCTCTCTACTCACACTCACTCACACACACACACATACACACACACACAAATACAAATGCATGGAAACCACACCATTCTAAAAAAGACCAAATAGAGCAAAGCGCAATAGGTTAATCACAGGTCAATATTTCAGCATATTAATTAAAAGTGACAGTTGAAAAGGGAAATATACCGTACTTCTTCAAATTTACCATGGAAAGAAATAATAATACAAAAAGAATTATGAGGAATTATGAACATGGCAAGAAACAATAAATAGGTGGAGGCTTACAGAGGGAGATCCAAACTTGAAATAAGGAGGAATTTCCTGACTATGAGAGCTATGAAGAGGTGGAATAGCCAATATCCTTGAGTTGTAGGGGCTCCATGATTGCAGGTTTTCAAATAAAGCTTGGAGACATTTATCTGGAATGGTCAGAAGATTCCTACCTTGGGCAGAAGGTTGGATTAGAAGACTTCAAGTCTTCTATAGAAGTCTTATAGCCCAATCTATTTCAAAGGTTGTTTGTTACGGGGAAAGAAGCAGGAGGTGGGAGTGCAATGCCAGGTAATACTTTTTTAAGGGGCCACAGTACAGTTATTTTTGCTGCAAGCAATATAGATATTTAGGCACTTCCATATAAAACATTTATTAAGCATTTGTCATATACCTCTTCCCCATTTCATTTTTGTTTCTTACAGAACAGTAAAGGCAGAATAAGATAGATAGATAGATAGATAGATAGATAGATAGATAGATAGATAGATAGATAGATAGATAGATAGATAGATAGATGATAGATTAGATCAGCGTTTCCCAACCTTAGGAACTTGAAGATGCGTGGACTTCAACTCCCAGAATTCCCCAGCCAGCATAGCTGGCTGGGGAATTCTGGGAGTTGAAGTCCACGCATCTTCAAGTTCCTAAGGTTGGGAAACGCTGTATTAGATAGACAGACAGACAGACAGGTCATTGGCAGCATTGTCTGGAAGTATCTTCTCTCCTTTACTAGGTTACCTGCAGAACTCTCTCTATTTCGTTCCTAAGATCTACTTATCTAATGCCCTCGAATGTCTATAAAGCAGTCAGCCCGCCTTAAATAGACTGAATTGCCCGCAGGTGGGCTTCCTGAAACTCTGCTGACTGGGTTGCGTGTCTAATTTGTGCGTCCAGTCCTTTCCATTTCAGCCGTGAAGGGCAAGTTCCGGAGGCTGACCCACGGGAATCCACCATGAGGGAGGAGGGGAAAGATCCCAGTCCGCCGCGTGTGCCAGATCGCAGGCGTGAGCCGGTGGCCGGTTCGCCCACACGGCCCGGAAGGAAGGAAGGAAGGAAGGAGGGAGCCGTGGAGGGGCGGAGCGGAGGAGAGGCAGAGCGGAGAAGAGGGGAGGCCTCCAGGCTGCTGTGTCGGTAGTTGTGGATGAAGGGTGCGAATCTCAGGCTCTGCGCAGCGGGTGAGTGGCTCGGCTCGGAAGGAAGGAAGCGATTGGGATCCGGCTGGGGAGGGGGGCTTCTGGATTTGCTCCCTTTCTCTTGATCCTCTTGAACCCTAGCCTCGATCTCTCTCATCTGTCTTTCTGCTTTATTTTAATCCACTTCCCTTGGCCTCTGCCTTTATTTGTGTCTCTCGTTTTCTTAGATTTGGTTGCCCCCTCGCCCCCTCCCCGCTGTGTTCTTTATATTTCACATTACCTGAATTTTCCCACGTTGATTCCATAACTCTCCCCGCCACCATTACTTTATTTTGTGCTTTTGTGCTTTATACAAGTGTACGTGTGTGTGTGAGAGAGGGTGCGCGTATGTGAATGGGATTCCGATGTGGCTCCATTAATATCCACTTTGTTTATAACCTTCCCTAAGCAAATGAGCACCCTATTATAGGAAGGAAGCTAGAGATTAAGTGAGTTGTCACAGAGTGAGTCAGTACAAAAAGAGATCAAAGGTGAAACTAGGTTGGAGATTTGACCTGTGTGCTGGCACATATCCATCTCTCATTACGAGTCACTGTTATAGTACAGATTATGTGCTAAATGCTTGACAGTTTCAGCGTGTTCTAGTTCATCTTGCAAGCAGCCAGTTGAGGTAGGTAGTGATAATGCCCATTTAGAGGCAAAACTTCCAAGTGATTTGCTCAAAGCCTTCATGGAACACTCACATATACAAAGCTTGGAAGGTGGTGAAAGACAAGCTACAAGCTACAAAAATCGGCAAATGTATATTCACATCCTCATTAAAAGCATAATTTAAAATGCCTGTTAGTAATTTCTTCTGGTTGATAATTATTAAGTAATAAACTTAATACTCTCATGAGCTTCCACTGCTATGAAGCAAACAACAGATATCCTTGAGAGGAATGTTGAGTTGTTTGAAAACTATAATTGCTTCCTGGCTCATGGAAGGCTAGTACAATGGAACTGGATTTTTCAAGCAGTTTGGGAGTAGTACGCTTTTTCACTTTCTTTCCCTAGTCCTCATCAGCAAGTTAGATTTAATACCCTAATTTAAGAATAATACTGTTGATTAAGTAATGATTGAAACCACATAAACAATGAAGTTTGATTATGATTTTGGCTTTTTCTGTCAAAAAAGGCAGGCATCTGAAATATACATTATAACTGAATTATATTTCTAAAACTGCATACCTGGATGTAAAGCACAGGTGTCAAACTCGCCACATGACGTATTGCAATGTATCGCGATTCTTTTTGCATTGCCGGCAATGGGGTGGGCGTAGCTTCGGTATGATGAAACCGGCTCACAGGCTGGCAGTTTGACACCCCTGAGTAAAGCACATCAAACTGCAGTTACACAAAAAGAGGAAAACTCTAAATGTAATACAATCTTGGACTCCCACAAAAGAAGGATTAGATAGGAAAAAAGCTGTAAATAATTGGCTGGAAATACTTGCATCTCTGTCTGGATTTATACACACTTACTGACATAAGTCATTTTCTTACATAAAAACTCCCAACTATTCCTTCTCACAGAATAAAAGAAACTGCATTGAATTCAGTTACTCCCAACTATGCATATGCTGCTGTTATGGTAGAAATGTATGTGTTTAGCCCTATTTACTTGGTATGGATGGGAGTAAGTAGAGAAAAAATCCTTGAGGTATATTGAATTAGTTTTTCTTCTCTTTGCAAACAAGTTGATAGAGATCTCAAATACAACAGATCTAGGCAACCTTCGTGTACTTGAATTTGGTGGCTTTTATTTCCACATGAATAAGCTTTGGACTGTTTAACCTTGTACACTCAACAGGCTAGCTCCACCCTTCCCACATTCCTCTTCAGCCATGGAGGATCCTGATTTTCCAGAGTCTTCATTTATGGGGAAAGCCTTCATGGAAAGAAGAGGTTCGCCCTGTCAAACATCTTCTATTTCAGAACTAGCATATCCTGCCTCCCTTACAATTACTGTGTACTTCTAAAAGCATTGTGAGATCACAAACAATTATTTGGGAAAACTTGCCTTCCTTTATATAATATTTGTTTTAATAAGCCTGTTGCTTATAACTAGGCTGCTTAGCTCAAATATATTTTATTTTTATTTTTTAAAAGAAACAAACCTATTGAATTGCTAACACGTGACTAAAATGTTTCTCCAACACCAGCTGTTAAATTCAGGATAGACATTTCATGATACAAGGCTTCTGTTACTCATTTCGAAGTGGGTATCCAAGGTTGCCTAATACATATATTTGTTCCTTCAGACCATGTTTCATCTCTCTGTAATCAAAATTAAGTTGACTCATCCCTTTGTAGGTATATCAGCAATGAATAAGTGCTGTTGATATGTTAGTGGATTGAGTATGAGTCTAGCAGTAATAGTAATTTCAGAAAAAATATTTAAAAGAATTGTGAGCTTTTGTATGTAACATAAAAAATGAAAAATACGTACAGCCTTTCAGTACAGGCGAAAGCCAGAAGGCTGATTTTAAGAACATACAGTATCTACTAATTTAATAATACAGTATATATCATATTTGGTGCTGAATATCTGTCATTTTGCAGATTTTTTAGATAAGGGGACAATATTTTTTTCATTGTTACAGAAATAAACACCATAAAAAGTATTGTTTTCATGTATATTTTGCATTTTGCCAAGTTATGAAACCACTGGGTTTGATTCCTGATACTGCATGTCAAATTCTTACAGCCTAAATTTGCTGTAGCGATATTCCATTGCCACACCAAAGGCAGTCTTATAATCTCTTTAATATTGTCCATCCAATATTATTATCTGTTATCTTTTCCTTCCTCAACCTTGCCAGACATAGTGGTCCTTCCTAGTCCATTCATTATCTGCTTGCATCATATACTCAAAGTATATGAGTTTCTGCTTGGTGATCACCTTAGGAGAGTAATTCATCTTTATTTGGTCTGGCATTAGTTAAATGGTTCTTTTTGCAGGCCACAGTATTCTTTGTATCCTTCCCCAGATACATAACTCAGAGGCAGTTATAAATTTAATATGTTTTATTAAACTTTATAAGTAGACAGATAAAAGATTAATACAAATAAGAAAAATACACGAGTTAAAAAAGAAAATAGTGCAAAGTAGAAAAGAAGGAAAAAAAGGAATATAAAAGATGACTTCTTTCTCTCCAGATAAGTATAAACCATTTCAGTAACTTAACACCTCCTCTAATATTTCAATTTTAAAAATATGACTTCTTCTCCTATACCATTCCTTATCAATAATAAAATTGTGGAAACTCATCATTCAGTACTAATTAGCAGAAGTCTATTAAGAGCTACCAGAAATAGTAACATATACAGTGTGTTTTAACCTTAATCAAATAAATCCATTTTATAATCCAATTTATTATTTTTTCTAAGAAATAAAGCAAAAAAAAATCTCTCATAAACAGATCTTTAAAGCTTTGTTGTTCAATCCTGGTCAAAAAGAAACCACAACATATGTATTTTATCCTGCTAAATTTCACTTTATAGTTCTGTTTATATTTTAAAAATGTGAATTTTTAAATTCCATCAAATAATGTCCACAAGTTGATTTCTTATCATTTTCTCTTTATCTGTTTTCAGAAATAGCTTCAGTAGTTTAGCATGTCTTTTTTGTAAATCCAATAGGACAGCTTTCAAAATCATTCTTCTGATTTATTACTTGTAGGTTGGAGAGGCATCTCTCTACTTTTTCTCTTTCTCTGTATCCAACTTTCATAACCAGACATTACCCCTGAAAGAACATTGGTTTAGCTATTCTAATATGATAATACTTATGTGGACTCTGATATACAGAATATGGACATCTTGTATCTTTTTAAATATATGAATTCTGCTTTAGAAGTTTTGTAAGTGATATAGATTAGGTTATGCAAGACATAACTCTGTAAAACTTTTATTACATTATATGTTGGGCATCAAGTTTCATAAACTTTAAGGATTTAATGAAGTATGAGTGGCAAATTGTTACCAACTGTATCTTCTGCACAAGATTCCCCTAGGTAAAAGTCAAGTATGTCAGTTCAAAAAGTTTAAATTTACCTTAAAGGTAAAGGTTCCCCCGCACATGCATGCTAGTCGTTTCTAACTCTAAGGGTGCTCATCTCCATTTCAAAGCCCTATTTTTCTACTTGCATTTTTACGTGCTTTCGAATTGCTAGGTTGGCAGAAGCTGGGACGAGTAACAGGCGCTCACTCTGTTACGCGGCACACGGGATTCGACCCGCCAAACTGCCGACCATCTGATCGACAAGCTCAGCGTCCTAACCCACTGAGCCACCGTGTCCCTTAGTTAACTAATTTACCTTAGTTAAATAAAAATAATATTGCTGTTACTATGTCCTTAGTTCACTACTTCACATAACAATTGCATCTTCTCTCCAGGAGGCTTCTGATATCAACCATAAGAATGTTAAAATCATATTTTTTCAACTGTTATGATACAAATTGTTCTGAAGTCAATAGTGCAGTGGCATGAAGTTGTACCAAACAGACTATGCCAAAAAAGTTTCAGTTTTGGCAGTAGAGTAGTACAACTTGAATGATTAAAAGGTCAGGGCAAAGATGACCCTCCTGAGATGACTAACCAAGGCAATCACACAATTGCAATATTGCTTTCAAGGTGTCCTTAGCCCTCTGATTGCTCAAACTGTTAATGAATTCAAGCAGCGCTTACAATATGTGTTCTAAAATTTCAGATCTGTCTCAGCTAAGTTGATAGCACATCCAAAATGACTGTGGAAACCAAACTGATACCATTGAATTCATTGGGATCTCAGCACCTATTATTTTGGATGGGTTAAAATGAAATCCATACTCTTTATTGGACAGTGTGAATCTTGTCTTCCAAGAGGTTTTCTAGAGATACAGCCAATAACTTTGTGGCTGAAGCAAAACAAAGTTTGTGACCTGTAAAACCTTCCACATGCTTTTATCTACACAATTGGTGCATAATCAGTGTGGCTGTTTACTATCTCCTCAGGTTATATAGAATGTTTTCCAGTTTGTTTAACACCTGTGTGCTGTAGTGAATGGGTGGAAGGGACCGTCTGCCCCATCCTTGTAGAACATTCTGCTACTGGAATTGAGAATTGCCCCCTTTCCTTTTGGCCTTCCTGGCTTTGCTGGTTGGCCTAGGCCAGGGGTCAGGAACCTGAAACAGTGAAAGAGCCACTCGGAACCAGTTCCCTCACAAAAGGAAAAACTGGGAGCCGCAAAAATTGTGTTCACATGCGCGTACATGCGCGCGCATGCGCAGAACATGGTTTGACTGAAGAGTGGAGCCAAGGCGAGATATGCACCTACACTGCATATTTGAATTAATTGAACTTTTATAGTCCCATTTTTTTTTGGACTGCACATGGCAGAGGACTGGGAGCTGCAGGAGACGGCTGAAAGAGCCGCATGCGGCTCCGGAGCCGCGGGTTGCAGACCTGTGGCCTAGGCCCCTGAGGGGAATGTTTATCACTGGAGGTGGCTGCTGGGGTAATCGTCTTCCTGTCCCGTCTGTCTCTTAGCTCTCTTAATTTTAGTTTTAGTACGGTTTTAATAATACTTTAATCTGTGTAATGCTAAGGTTTTGTCATTTTAACTACAATATTTTTTACTTGTTTTATAGCTTGTAAGCTGCTCAGAGTCACCTTGTGGAGGAGATGGATGGCAAAAAATGTAGTAAATAAAATAAATATAAATAAATCACAACTTCAAGTTAAGAGTTTTGTAACCTCCATCACCCCACCACCCAGAATTCTCAGAATAGATTATATATCAACCCACATTTTTTAAAATCAATACATTTAATTCAAGATGAAATATAATCAGTTTACTGAACGGTTTTTCAGGGAAATTAATCAAAGTAGATTGTAAATTACTGAAGAAAGATATCTGCAAGATCTGAAACTCCTAGCTGATAGAAATCTATGAGATGAAAAGTTATAATATTAAAAAGGTATGCTAATTTGCAAATAGTAAAAGATGAGAATACAGATATACGAAATCATAAAAATGCTTCCACTATGTTTTCATCTTGAATTTAAATGGAGTAAATTTGTATTCAAGGCTTGAAACTTTAAATTTGAGAATTAAACTTAAATTATTGACCTCATTAGCTCCCTATACCATAAAATGGCATAATGCAGTTGTTCCCTTTTAATTATAGAATCTATATTTTCTAGGGTTTTTCATTATTGAAATATCTTCATATAGCAATAAACTTTTAATTATAAAGCCTTCACAAAATTATGGAGATTCTGATATATTTAGATTTATTGATGCACAAAAGCATGTAATATACAAGGAATTTTATGAATGTTTTAATTGAATTTGTATTTTAGCTGTTGCTTATTGGTGAATTACATTTGCCCTGTGTTTATTTTCAATATCCTGGTCATTAAATCATTTTATTTGATTATGTTGGTTGTAAAATTTCATTCAATATGAATGGTGCTGTACTATGGTCTTTCTTACTTTACAATCCCAAATTAGAACCATTTATTACTATTGTTATATTTCCATACCTTCTATACTTTAGGAGATACTACCTGTTATAAAAAGTATATCATGTACAGAAAACATTCTGAAAACCTTTATCAGAGCATTGTTAGGATCTGGTCTGATTGCAATAGCATTGTTCTTAGTATTTTATATTATATACTTCTGTTAAGTCAGACAAAAGTTTATGAGATAATAATAATAATAATAATAATAATAATAATAATAATAATAATAATAATAATAATAATAATAAGAAGAAGAAGATGAAGAAGAAGAAGAAGAAGAAGAAGAAGAAGAAGAAGAAGAAGAAGAAGAAGAAGAAGAAGAAGAAGAAGAAGAAGAAGAAGAAGAAGAAGAAGTTGGAAGGGACCTTGGAGGTCATCTAGTCCAACCCCCTGCTAAGGCAGGAAACCCTATATCATTTCAGACAAATGGCTGGCCAGTCTCTTCTTAAAAACCTCCAGTGTTGGAGCATTCACCACCTCTGGAGGCAGGTTGTTCCACTGGTTAATTGTTTTAACTGTCAGGAAGTTTCTCCTTAGTTCTAGGTTGCTTCTCTCCTTGACTAGTTTCCATCCATTGCTTCTTGTCCTGCTTTCAGGTGCTTTGGAGAATAGCTTGGCTCCCTCTTCTTTGTGGCAGCCCCTGAGATATTGGAACACTGCTATCATGTCAATGATGCATAATGTTACATAAAGTTAGTCATGAAATTTAATTAAGAATGAAGCATTGGATTGCTTAGTTTATTTATTTGTTTATTCAATTTCTATGCCACCCATCTCCCCTTCAAGGTGACTCCTGTTCTGGCTAAGTGTGTTATATTAACCCAGCCATTGGTTTAGCTTGTTTGGTTATTTAAACAAACTATTTTGAAAATCAGAGCTTAATAAACATGTGAGTGATCTATCAATATACTGTAACACCCTGCTACTTGTATGTTATTTTCTTTAATTCTTTTGAAGTAAAAACCTGGAAATTTTGTTCAACAGAAGTAGAATACAGCTTATATGGTAATTTGCATGGCATATTGCTGGTTGGGTTTGAGTGGTATTGTAGAATTAGAGATGTAAGGAGTTACAATTAAAAGAATTACTATTTGAATGTTCATTTATGAAGATGGAAAATTTTTACAAGAAGTTAAAATATATACAAGTTTTGTCGTGGGACATTTTCTCAGGAGAAATCAGCATATTGTTTTTCTAACAAGATGAAGAAATCTTTTTTTGCTTTACTTGTGAACAGAATTTATTAAAAAAATACAGTTCTCTTTTAATAAAACAGGCATTTCCTGGAAATATTGAGATTAAGTTAAGTCTAAATTGACTAAAGTTGATATGACTTTTGCAGTCACATAGTAAGTAGACTTTAAACTTTCTTCTGCCAAGTTGTTTCTAGGTGATTGGTGGTCTGAAATGACAGAATTGCCAGGGTCAATGGCTAAAGTGCAGTCAGGTTGTATATTAACTCTTCTGGTAGCTTAGTAAGTCTCTTAGTCATGGTTTGTTTTAAAAAATCAGTTTGATGAAGAAGCAGCAAGGGCTGGGAATACAGAATACACTAAATCAAAACTAATCAAATTATATTATCACTTAGCACAAACAACCAGTATGCCAATAAAGCTATATTTTATTGAGTCTTTTTTCACTATTAAATGCAGGTATGCACATTGTGGAGTTCTCTGAAATTCTTATTCAATTCCAACAATCCAAGGATGGGACAGACTGGTGCTCACCATTCCTTTAATATATTGTATGAACCAGATATTGCATCCTGTTCCCTGACATACATCAGTCTTCATGCCTTCTTCACTCTTCACTTGTAATGACTGAAGTACATGTGAAAGATGCAGAATGAAGCCTAATTTATTAATGTTAGTTATTTGCAATATTTATATCCTGACTTTTCTCCAAGAGCTCAAGATGCCATCCAAAACAGTTTGCCAGGTTTCCCCCATCCCTACAGCCACAATCCTGTGAGATAATTTAGAATAAGAGGGAGTGGTCATCTTAAAGTAATTAAAGAAGCTTCCACAGCTCAGGGAAAACTTAAATTTGACCACGCTCCTTCATTAACCCCGAAATGGATAATCAAAAAGGTCTTTAATTTTTATTGCTGTTCATTTATATTCACTGCAAATGTTGGGTATTCCAAGGGTGGGTTTTTGTTTTTTGCATTATTGTATCTTTCTCCCATTCCCTTTCGTTAGGCTTTATCAATCCAAATAGTTTTTAAAGATAGACTACCTTCATCTTGCTTCTCTGTACAGTGGTCACTAATTAAAAAATGAGACTTGCATTTTAATCCAGCCTTGTAAATAAGCTTAGAAAACTTACTAACCTGTTTTGGGACAACAGAAAAGAGGTAGTGAGTTCTCTCTTTCCTTCCGCGGTTTTCAGTACTAAGCGAGAGGAGAGGAGTCTGGGTTCTGGAGTGGTTAGAGCAGGGTAGGGACTTAGTTTTACTGTTCTCTCCACAGAGTTACTTGTCTGAGTATAGTTCTTGCTACTGCAGCTCCCAGATGAATGTTTGAACCTAAAGGGCCCTAATGGGTCTTTGTATATTTACAACATTTCAAAATCTTAATGTATATTTTTCCCATTGAACACATTTGTGTTCAATTGGGGAAAAAATCATTTCACTTGCCACAACAGGGACCAGCATTTTTTTGCAATTGAGCGATCATCATCAACCATCACCATCCATCACTCTTCTTACAGTTTCCAGTGAAAGTCAAAATAACTCCAAAGTGGTGGAATTGTCAACATCCCCCCTTTCTTTCATTGGAGAATGGATTTAAATGAGATTTTATAGAGGTTGGTGGAGAGGGGGCTATGCCTTCTTATACCATAATACATCAATTTTATTTCATTCCCCACTGAAAATAAGTGGGAAATCTTTTCTCATTAATGTTGTGATTTTTTTTCCCCCTGCTAGACTTCAGGCAGATGATTTGGGGAGAGGGATTAGAAAAGGAATTGGAAGAACCACATGACATTTTGCCTGTCCCCGTTCTACAATATCTTTACTTTAGCATGGTTTTTCCAGTATAGTTTTAAAGAAAGAAAATGACTTTGGGGCTTAACCTAAAACGTTCTCTTCAACTTAATATGACTAGGTTTTAAGAAGTTGTTTTCACTTCTGAAACCTGAGCAGTTATTTTGCTTCATCTCTCTGCAATGATTTGTATGCTACTTGAGAAGATAGATTTCCTAAGCCTCTCATAAGCTTTTTCTGGATGGTATTTTGTTCATGCAATAAATAAATCAGATGACGTGTATGTACTGCTGTGTTTGCTTGTTCTTGACCTTTGCTTTTCAGACGTGTAACTGATAGTCCTTACATATGGTGTTGTGTAACCAAGAGTTCATGCGATTGTTGCAGTCTTTAATTTTATTCTCTCAACAGATGTCTTCAATATATTTTGATAGTTTAAGTTCACATTTTATAGCATAATCTTTTGCATGTTTGCATGGAAATAAGTCCTATTAAAGTTAGCAGGGGAATTCCTGAGAAAATATAGGATTATGCTGTAACCATATTGCACCAAAAGTACAATTTCTAATGTTCATTATATGTTTGCTTATTGAATTTTACATGACAGATCTCCCACTTAAAACTAAGGGGAGATAATTAGGTTTTGATGCACTGTTGACTGTTATTCTGCAGAATGAAGAATCTCAGACTATAGTTATTAGTCAGATCATCTATAGTGCTTTATTCCCAGGGAGATAGATACAGAAACATCCCAAAGAAGACTTATTTTAAAGTTGTTGATTCTTCCAGATTATTAATATTTAACAGGAAGGTTAGAATGAAATATATTGGTGGTGTCCATTTTTTCTATGGTAATATTGACAGAATATTTTTATCCTAAAATATTGCCAAAGGGAATATCAGTAGAAAAGCAGTAGAAGTGCTTCTTACCAGTCTAAAATTCAAGTAACACATTACAAGTTGGCTCAGAACAGTGACTATAGTTCTTCTATTTTTTTATCATTTGCATATGATATGCCAGTTCACATTTTAATACAGCATCTGGAGTCTTGGGAAGTGGGTGGCCTAGAAATATATGTAAATAAATAAACTTCTATTTCTGTATCATTGGATGCTACAGGTAGGGGTGGAGAGCTATCCTTTTGCTGTAGTAAAAGCTTTACAGTCACTGGTGAGTTTAAAAGGTCTGTAAAAGGTAAAGCAGGAAGTCAAAAGCAAGTATAGCTAATGACGTAAGGTTTTAAGTTTTACAAGGTTTAATAGCAAAGATGTGGTTATTTGCGAAGTATTCTTCACTTCACTTCACTTCGGAGTGGACTGATGCCTTCAGCTTTGAAATCATAAGAAAAGCTTTGCTGCTCAAGTCCACATGCTTATCTAATCCAACATTAGGTGTCAAAGTCAACCAGGAATATTCTAAAAATTCATGAATGTGGCCAGACCAGCAGTAGCCCTCCACCAATAGCTGGTATTTAGGTATACTACCCGTTATCAAAACCATTAGCTATAAATTTAGCTAAAGGAAGCAGTGAATCTCATTTTAACTATAAAGGTAAAGGTAAAGGTTCCCCCGCACACGCGTGCTAGTCGTTTCCGACTCTAGGGGCCGGTGCTCATCTCCGTTTCAAAGCCGAAGAGCCAGCGCTTGTCCGAGGACGTCTCCGTGGTCATGTGGCCGGCATGACTAGACGCCAAAGGCGCACGGAACGCTGTTACC
Organism: Vipera ursinii; assembly: GCF_947247035.1. Classification (NCBI taxonomy): domain Eukaryota; kingdom Metazoa; phylum Chordata; class Lepidosauria; order Squamata; family Viperidae; genus Vipera; species Vipera ursinii. Next base: position 87,679,323 of record NC_139513.1, read on the forward strand.
TTCCCACCGTAGTGGTCCCTATTTTTCTACTTGCATTTTTACGTGCTTTCGAACTGCTAGGTTGGCAGAAGCAGGGACGAGTAACAGGCGCTCACTCTGTTACACGGCACTCGGGATTCGACCCGCCAAACTGCCGACCTTCTGATCGACAAGCTCAGCGTCCTAACCCACTGAGCCACCGCGTCCCTTCGATTTTATAGATAGATAGATTTTATCTATATAGATAGATAGATTTTAACTATACATTATGTGAAATATACTTTTTTTATCAGTCCTGAATTCTCAACATATTTGGTTTCAATATGGTACATGACTCTGAGTCCTACTGTTGATAGAAAAAACTTACATCCAGACATATTTTCCATACCATGCGTAATTTTATACCCTTCTATCATGTTCTCTCTCTTTACTTCAAATGAAAAAGCCCTAGATACTACAGGTAGTCCTTGACCAGGGGTCTTCAAACGTGGCCCTTTTATGACTTGTGGACTTCAACTCCCAGAATTCCTCAGCCAGCATGCCTGGCTGAGGAATTCTGGGAGTTGAAGTCCACAAGTCATAGAAGAGCCAAGTTTGAAGACCCCTGTCCTTGATTTACAACACAATTGAGCCGAAAGTTTCTCTTGCTAAACAAGACAACTGGTAAGTGGGCGTGGCCTCATTTTATGACCTTTCTTGCCACAATTGTTAAGTAAATCATGGCAGCTGTTAAGTTATTAACATGGTTATTAAGTGAAGCTGGCTTCCCCATTGATGTTGCTTGTCAGAAGGTTGCAAAAAAGTGGTCACATGACCTCAGGTCACTGCAAATGTCATAACTACAAATGCCAGTTGCCAAGTGTCCAAATTTTGATTGTGTGACCATGGGGATGATTAAAATTATTAAAAGTGTGGAAACTGATCGTAAGTCACTTTTTTCATTGCCTTTGTGACTGAACAATCACTAAAGGAATGGTTGTACGTCAAGGATTACCTCTATTGTTTTTGTCTCATGGAATTGTCTCAACCATTTTAAATCACTGGCATTTCCTTGACCTTCTTTAAAGTAGTTTAATCAAAAGTTGGACCAGAAACTGTTCCGCTGTTGAGGAGACTAGGAAAAAAACCTGATCAAGGGCTATGTAGGTGGTTGGTCAAGCAGATAGATTTTCCTGGTGTAACCTGATTCTGAGCAGATTGCAGAACATTTTAACTAGAAGGAAGCAGATTCTATCTTAATTGGTGGTAGGTATACCAGCCTTGGATTTAACTCTGAAAAGCCTTCAGGTGCACACCTTTGAATCAGTTTTTTTCAGAACTTTTTAGTATATTCAAAGCAGGTTAAAATATGAAATGCCAAATTATTTTTAAAAGGACAAAAGAATTTTAAAAAACATCAAAAAAGACATTAAAAAGTAAAAGTGTCTTAAAAAAAAGAAAAAAGACTAACACATATACATATATTCTTCTTTTTAAAGACACCTTTGAATTACTTTGAATTAGCTTCTCCAAACACAACAATGATGGTAATAAACTAATTTTCCCCCCAGCAACTCAGTGTGATAGTGACACCTTTAGTTGACATTCACAAAAATAAATTGGATGCACACATTCTGATTTTCTCCTCTTTGCTTTGTGATGAATCTTGTGCTGTTGTTTGTATGTGTATCTTGCCAGTATTCTGTGTTCTAGAAAGAAAAGAGACTGATGGGCTTCTGTGATTAATAGCTTCATAACCCATCCAATAATTTATATGAAGTTTGCCTAGTCTGAATACATTTAGGGAAATGGCAATGCTCATTCACCAGTAAACAAGAATTATTATGTGCTATAGCAAATAACTTTGATAAATCTCCTAAATAATATTTATAGTTTTAGTTGCTTCAAGGACATGTTTCTTACTTTAGACTGTGTAAATGACAGATTTAGAATATTAAAGTAATATTATAATAAATTTTCAACAAATGTATTTTAAGTAAGTTGCAGTTTTTCACTTAAAACCTTCAATGTATCTAGTGCACGTTTTGCCCACTGCTTCAAAATCATTTTTAAAATTCTGTTGTTTTGGACTAAAAACAAAATGTCCCTCACTTAAGCTTTTTATTAGTTACTTTTCTGAGATCCTTCAGAAAAGGACAATACTATAGTTTAGGAGTCAGAAGGAGTCAAGTAATCATATTTGTCAGCCACTTCCTGTGCAGAAGAAGAAAAACCACATTCTGAACTGCAGATACCTTAGTTCAAATCATAACTTTATAATGCTGTTATGGATAAGTCTATTAATTCTCTGTCAGTTTATAGCAGGGGCCTTCAAACCTGGCCCTTTTATGACTTGTGGACTTCAACTCCCAGAATTCCTGAGCCAGGCTGAGGAATTCTGGGAGTTAAAGTCCATAAGTCATAAAAAGGCCAAGTTTGAGGACCCCTGGTTTATAGTTATATAAACTGATAGAAAATGAATAGATATATAGTTTATAGATATGAAGCAATTTGGTGCATCTGAGTTGGTTACATGCTCCTCTTCTCCACCCAATGCCACTTATCAGAAATCTAGGCAGTGAGTCTCCCACTGGAGAAAGCTGTTGGGGAATACTAACAGGAAGACTAAGCTGTATTTTTCTTTGGAATGTGGCCTTTCTTTTAGCATAAAAATGCTTCCCTCTCTAGCACAGTAGTTAAGATGTTAATCAGTTCACATTTTAGTAGTTTCACAACAGAACAGTTAAAGCAGATACACCTCATAGATACACCTTCCCCTTTCTTCCTTTTCCCATGTGCTGTTTCAGTAGATTTTAAATGCCTTCCATACCTGTGATTACTATTCTTTTCTTTCAGATCCAATAAGATTTTGAAATGTCCTTTATATTTGACTGGATTTACAGTGGCTTCAGTAGTGTACTGCAATTTTTAGGTAAGGTATCCACAGTTCCATGCTGATGTTCTAATTTACATTCATGGAAGGTTCTTTCTGATTTTGTTTTTACACAATTATGGTTAAACAACTTCATTTAGGTTTATGCAGATTGACTGATATTTCTTAATTATTGATTGTGACATGCTAAAGGACATACAGTACATATAAAACACTTGCAATCCTTTTCTCTGTCTCAGCACCCTAAATAATGATCTCTCGTTACAGTATTAAAATACATGAAAAGCAAAACTAATACTTTGACCTACTTGCAAAATGTTACTTTTAATCTATGTTGGGTTTTGGGTCTGTCACAAAGAATAGAATCTGGCCTCTACTTTGTTTTAGCATAAAAATACTTATCTCTCCACAGTAAACCCCAAACTCTTCCATTACTAATCTTGATCTATACCCACCAACAGTCCACCTTGTTAATCCACATTGCTGGTTTAATTTTTCTTTACATTTTGATGTGGCGTGCCAGCTATTACTTTCCCAAAATATCTTCTCCCTTTTACCCCAGTATTCAGATTGTTGGGTTAGTACGTAAATAACCTTGCTCCTGGTAATTGTAATAAAGTGAGTCACAAACATGCAAAACTGTTACAATATCATGAGGGATATTATCCCCTACTTTTATTTTGTGAGAAACAAGATGCTGGTAAACCAATTGAGGCAGGAGTATCTCAAATGGTGAGTTGTGACCCTCCAAGGGGTCATGTCCAAATTAGAGGCAGTTGGCCATTTTTAAAAACATGAGTGGGTGTGCAGAGACACAATTTGAGTGTTCTCAAAACTCACTCTGGTTTTTGGTTCCTGCTTGCCTGTGTAAGCCTGCAATGTTTTGAGAATCCATGTGATACACAGTTAAATAAAAGCAATATCTCAAATTTTACCCCAATGAAATAATTTTATGTGCCAGGGGTGCATCAGTTCATTTGTCATTTTAGGCCTTATGGCTGTAATGCATGTTTTGACTTGGTTGACAGTAGACCCCTGGAATTAAAGGGTGGGGTGAAGGAGAGAGACAAAATATATCTGATGGATAATGAAAGATGAAGTAGCTTGGCAGCCTCTAAATCTGGCAGTGCCTTTCAGAGACTCATGCATCACTCAAGTAGGTAGCATGTTATTCCTTTTTTTCAATAAATTGTTTTTTATCTATCAGTGCCCACACTGGGGGGGTCAAAAAAACCCCACACAGTTAAGATGGCACCTGTGGCAGGGCAATCAATGTCCTGCCCTTTTGCCGATGTACACAAGATGGAGCTTCAATTAATCACTGTACGTTCTTGACTTTCTTGAAAGGACTCCCTGCCTAGACATTGCTGTTCTGCACTCCTAAAAACTCTTGAACCGGAGATAACAGTAGAGTCCTCAGAGAACTAAAACGTTGTTTCATTTTCATTCTTATTTCACAGAATCACTGAATAATGACTGGCTACTGTTTTGAGGCTTATTTTCAAGTCTCTGTAGAGGAGAGCACACCTTTGCTAATTTACTGAAAGTGCCATTGGTCCTCCTCTTGACAGTACTAAAGTACCCTTGTGTTTCATCTTTGCTGCTTCTCTGCTTAGCTTAGTAACTGAATTTGCCCTTTAGGTTTCTGGGAGCTGCAGCTTTACTGAGAACATACCTTTGGGCAGCAGATCCAAAAATATTTTTTAAAGTTACTGACGAGTACATTATTTTATTCCACTCATTAGCCAAAGAAAATACATGGAATAATCCTGCAATTGAAAGCCTGAAATAGTTTGGCTCTATCCTGAGGCCTTTGGCACACAGTAAGCCAAATTTGCTTTTGGTTTACTGTGATGAGGGAAGATTATTTTATTTATTTATTACATTTATATGCCACCCATTTCACAGTTATAGCAACTATATGCTGCTTCCTTTGTCCCTATAAAAATCTGTGTGAAGTGGCCTTGGTAATATATGTTGCACAAATCCCAATTATCCAAGATATGATAAAGATGATCGTGCCAGAGAGACAAATGTAGGACATTGCCTTATTTTTGGTTAGCCAAGATGTTTGTCCATCTAGTTCAGTATTATTATACAGCAGTGATTCAGGATAGCAATTAAGATCTGATTCTTGTATTTGGAGATGTTGGACATGGAACTTGAGATCTTCTGAATGAGCATTAACTAATATTGTCTTCCCAAATGTTTCTAGTTAAATTTAAATTGAAACATTTATTCTCCTGCAGCTGCATGCCCGTTGTAATATTTAGATCAGATGTAGGAAATGATGGCTCCTTTATGACTTTGTGGACTTCAACTCTTAGAATTCCTGAGCCAGCATGGTTAGTTCAGGAATTATGGTAGCTGAAGTCCACAAATCATAAAAGTACCATCGTTCCCCACCCTTGATTTAAATAATCAGCATGAACTAGAAGGAACATGGTTGGTGTTTTGGTTTGAAGGCTTCAGCAGTCACCTGTCATATTTTAAGCAGCATCTTCCAGAGCAGTGTCTGGATATTTGCATTTAAATTCTAAGAGCACATAGTGCTACACAAAATGCCTAGGTATATAAAATGATTTCTTATGCCATTCTGATGATAGTTAAGAAAATTAATTCCTGTTCATCAAATAGTCTCATTCTTTTTCAGGATTATATAAGAAAACAGGTAAACTAGTATTCCTTGGATTGGATAATGCTGGAAAAACTACTCTCTTGCACATGCTTAAAGATGACAGACTGGGACAACATGTCCCCACATTACATCCCAGTAAGTCAATGTTTCTGTTTTAGTTTTAATGTATACTTAGCACTGCTTCAAAACTGAGATGTGCATTGTTAGGTTTTATGCCACCAAGAAGCTTTAGGAGAAGGGTATGAATTATAACGAGTGGTGGCAGTTTCCAAAATTCTTTGTTGATGAGGCACTTAGAGGATGCACCTCTGTCTTAGTGGTAAGGTATATATTCTCACTCCAGGCAACTTCAGTATTCATTCATTCATTCATTAAACTAACAGCTGTTGGCTCAGTAGGGAAGATATGTCAGAGGCAAGATGTCAAAGAAGCTTGAAAAGAATTGAACTCAAAACATGAATAAAGTTATTTGCCATAGTAATGAGGATCAGAATGATTCCATTGCTAATGTCTTTATAATCCAGAGGAGAACTCTAGCATAGCATAGCATAGCACAGGTTTATTTGGCCAAGTGTGATTAGGTAAAGGTAAAGGCTCCCCCGCACATGCGTGCTAGTCGTTTCCGACTCTAGGGGCCGGTGCTCATTTCCGTTTTAAAGATGAAGAGCCAGCGCTTGTCTGAGGACGTCTCTGTGGTCATGTGGCCGGCATGACTAGACGCCAAAGGCGCACGGAACGCTGTTACCTTCCCACCGTAGTGGTCCCTATTTTTCTACTTGCATTTTTACGTGCTTTTGAACTGCTAGGTTGGCAGAAGCTGGGACGAGTAACAGGCGCTCACTCTGTTACGCGGCACTCGGGATTCGACCCGCCAAACTGCTGACCTTCTGATCAACAAGCTCAGCGTCCTAACCCACTGAGCCAATGACACACAATTTGTCTCCGATGCAGAAGCTCTCAAACCCACAGAGTCATCATCATCATCATCATCATCATCATCATCATCATCCCCATAAGAGGGATGTAGCAAAGAAGATAATAAGAAGGATAAATAATTATACTATAGCCATACTACATGAGTAAATATACATAGGCATTAGACAGCAGTGTGAGAATTAGGTGTTCAGCAGAGTGATGGCACAAGGAAAAAACCTTCCTGGGTCTAGTTGTTTTGGCATGCAATGCCCTATAGTGCTGTCCCAAGGGGAGGAATTGAAACAGTTTATGTCCAGGATGTGAGGGGGTCTGTAGAGATCATCTCAGCCCTCCTTCTCATCTGCACAATATACAGGTCTTTTATGTAAATTGTAATGCCAAAGAAATCTCCTGCATCTACAGAAGACAAGTTCAATATTACCTAGTTTTCTACTGTGCCACAAACTTCAATGTACCTTGCTCCCTCCTACTTTTCTAATGTGTCCTGTAGAAAAACTATGTTATGTTAAAAGTAGTCATAGCCAGATGGGCTGTGGGAAACAAACAAAATCTATAATGCGCCAACCAGAGTTTTACAAACTGTATGCAAGCTTTCAAGTTCTTACGACTTGAACAAAGTAGTTAAATGTCAAAAATGTGATTGATTGTCCAACTCTATACAGATTATCATATACAGTATCAAACTTTTGGAATACAGAGTTTGACATTTTATGAAGAATGTTGGCTCTAATGAGCCTGGGGAATCAGTTATGAAAATTATCTTACAAAAGTAGAAAGAAAGTAAAACTTAGATGTTAAACAATAAAGTCAAGTTATGTATTTTCTGTCAATCTTTGAAACATCTTTAAACTGTAAGGGGCTGTATTTTCATATGGTCTAGATTCAGTAACATATTAAGGAGTTAAACTTCCTCCCGCCTTTCTTCCTTCCTTTCTTCCTTCCTTCCTTCCTTCCTTTCTTTCTTTCTCTTTCTTTCTTTCTTTCTTTCTCTTTCTTTCTTCCTTTCCCTTTCCCTCTACTGCTGATAATAAAAATTATTTTTATTTATGACAATTTCAAATACAAATTTTAAGTATGAAAGAAATCAAATAGTTAGGGTTTTATTAAATGTTTGCTGCCACTTACATAAGCAATCAAAAATATCTTACAACAGTGAAAATGAACTGTACAAATATACAAACTGGATTACAATCAAAATTAGTCAAACATTAAAAACTTGATGAAGGAGTTGGAACAGTTATTTATTTTTTTTCAATTTGTCCTAATTTGACCTTGTAATGACATAGGCCATTAACCAACCCAGGGAGGATTTACCAAAAGATGCTTCTTGTTTCTTTAAAAAAATAATTTCATGTTTCTAGCTTCGGAAGAGCTGACAATTGCTGGTATGACGTTTACAACTTTTGATCTAGGAGGACATGCTCAAGGTAAGAGAAGCAAACAGGGAGAATTCTCACTGGGGTATCTGAATGATGCTAGTTTAATCTTTGTTTTGATGTGCCTTAGGGTGATCATACTACAACTTTTTTCCAGTTCTGAAAATCTTTCTAATATTGCGAATATTTGATTTTAAATTTGTTGTGTAGACATCTTTCTGATGCTTTTTTCTCATTATAAATGCACATACTAAGTCTAAGCCTTTGTATCCTTTGCATGGGTGAAGGCAACTTAAATGTTGTATCATTGCACCTTCATTATTCTAACACTTTCCAGTCAAATTTCAGCAATTCATTTTTATTTCTAATAATAACAGAAAGTATGATTACGGTACAATTATCTTATGATTTTTAATTGGATAAAATTACACCCACCTTGGGTTTTTGTTGCATTTGAAATAAGATTAAATGAAGACAAATTATTGTAAGATTTGCTCTGCTGTTATAATATTAGAGTAAGTTAATTCCCTAGTCATTCTAACTATGTATTTATATATTTATCAACTTCGACTTCCAGGGGTTTCAAAATGGTATTTTCTAGAATACATGAAATGCTGCTCCTGAAAGAGTGTGCTATTTAACTTTTTAATACGATATATTAGTAATACAGGTAGCCCTTCATTTACAACAGTTTGTTTAATTACCGTTCAATGTTACAACGGCACTGAAAAATGTGACTTATGACCGTTTTTCACAGCTATGTCCTTTGCAATATCTCTATGATCATGTGATCAAAATTCAGGTGCTTGGCAATTGGTTAATATCTATGACCGTTGCAGCGTCCCAGGATCATGTGATCACCTTTTGCGGCCTTCTGACAAGCAAAGTCAATGGGGAAGCCAGATTCGCATAATAACCAGATTACTAACTTATCAATGGCAGTGATTCACTTAACAAATGAGGCAAGAAAGGTCATAAAATGGAGCAAAGCTCACTGAACAAATGTCTCACTTAACAGCAAAAGTTTTGGACTCAATTGTGGTCGTACGTCAAGGACTACCTGTACTTACTGGACAGGTTTCTTTAAAATTCCACTTCAAAATATACTTTTTTCAAAGGCTCTTAATACTATATGCTAATTCTACAATAAATCCACAAGAAGCTGTTTTTCTCAATGTAAATGATGTGGTTTTCAGTTTCAAGCCCAGTGCAAAAGAAAAAAAATCACTTTTCAAAAACCTTTTCACATACATAGATCCCAGTGCCTTTTTCAAAAGTTTATCCAACAGAATGAAATGGCACTGCTGGTAGCGTTCAATTTACATTTATTTGTTTAATGACTGTTCAAAGTTACGATACTGAAAATGTCATATAACTGATCCTAGCACTTATGACCATCACCACATCCCTAGGTTCACATGATCAATATTCGAAGCGCTTGACAGCTGGCGTGTATTTACAATGGCTTCAGTCCTGGGGCTGTGTGATTGCCAATTGTAACCTTCCCAGCTTGCTTCTAACAAGTAAAGTCAATGGGAGAAGCCAGCTTCACATAGCAATGGCAGTGATTTGCTTAACAGCTGTGGCAAAAAAGGTTGTAAAATCTGGTCTGGCTCGCTTAACAACCAACTTGCTTAGCAGTGAAAATTCTGGTCCCAATTATGGTCATTAGTCAAGGAGTACCTGTAACATCTATGAATACAGTAACAAGAGTTACCGGCAATTTTCTGTTGCAATCTCATTTATAACCCTTTTTATTAGCTCGCAGGGTTTGGAAAAACTATCTGCCTGCCATCAATGGCATTGTCTTTCTAGTGGACTGTGCGGATCATGAAAGATTGGCTGAATCTAAGGAAGAACTTGATGTGAGTTTATGTGTATTTAGCACTTATTAAAATACAGATTAAAAGCTCATCATTGTGATGACTGAGGGGAAAGCAACAAAACTTTTATGATACAAAATTTGTGTGGATATCTGTTGTGTCATTGCGGGAAAAACCAGTTACCATTATCCTTTACTTTTCCTTAAATCTGGGTTAGTAAAGTTGGAATTGTCAAAAGTCACAGACCAGGAGGTTCACAATTTGCCCAATAAGAATTGTGTTCTTGGGTATGAAACTTCTCCCTATTAAAGAATGTATTTGATCAACAGAAGATGTTCAAGGCCCATAACGTATATTCTATGTCTACGTTCTAGAGGAAGCTTGACCATGTTTCTTATTTCATAGCATTACTGGAAAGTAATATGCACTGCGAGATCAATTTTTCATCTCTTGCAAGCCATTGTAGGAAAATATTGAAGAGCATTTTATGTTTCATAACATAAATAAATGGACTTTTTAAAATATTTCTGGGAAAAAATATTATCCCAATCCCCAAATTTAATTGTGATTGCTAATTAGTTATCTTCTCATAATTTTAATAGTTACCACTCATTATTATATATAAGTCATGTTATAATCTGATTGGACTTAAAATGATATTAAATGATCACATGACCATATCATATGTGTCAGTGAATCTTCAACAGCTCTGGCTTAGAAAAACTGATCCTTACAAATACATTGGGGGGGGTTGAATTTACCCTGAATACAATTTTTGATGAATCAATTCTAATCTTAGCTTGATTGATACCATTTTAACATTTTAAGATAGGAATCCATTTTGGGGGCTTTGTTATACAGTTGCAAGAAAAAGTATGTGAACCCTTTGGGATTACGTGGAGTTTTGCCTGAATTGGCCATAAAATGCGCTCTAAACGTTATGTAAGTCACAACAATAGAAAAACACAGTCTGCTTAAAATAATACTACACAAACATTAGCTGTTGTCATGTTTTAATTGAACATAAGATGGAAACATTCACAGTGCAGGGTGGAAAAAGTATGTGAACCTTTGGACTTAATAACTGGTTGACCCTCCTTTGGCAGCAATAACCTCAACCAAACGTTTCCTGTAGTTGCAGATCAGACCTGCACAACGATCTGGAGTAATTTTGGACCATTCCTTTGCACAAAACTGTTTCAGTGTAGCAATATTCTTGGGATGTCTGGTGTGAATCGCTCTCTTAAGGTCATGCCACAGCATTTCAATCGGGTTGAGGTCAGGACTCTGACTGGGCCACTCCAGAAGGCGTATTCTGTTCTGTTGAAGCCATTGTTTTGTTGAATTACTTGTATGCTTTGGGTCATTGTCCTGTTGCATCACCCATCCTCTGCGGAGCTTCAGTTGGCAGACAGATGGTCATACGTTTTCCTGCAAAATGTCCTGATAAACTCTGGATTTCATTTTCCCATCAATGACAACAATCCGTCCAGGCCCTGAGGCAGCAAAGCAGCCCCAAACCATGATGCTCCCTCTGGCATGTTTTACAGTGGGGATGAGGTTTTGATGTTGGTGTGCTGTGCCTTTTTTTCTCCACACATAGTGTTGTGTGTTTTTCCCAAACAACTCAATTTTGGTTTCATCTGTCCACAGTATATTTTGCCAGTAGTGCTGTGGAACATCCAGGTGCTCTTTTGCAAACTTCAAATCTGCTGCAATATTTTTTTTGGACAGCAATGGCTTCCTCCGTGGTGTCCTCCCATGTACTCCATTCTTGTTTAATTTTTTCCTTATTGTAGATGTGTCAACAAAAATGTTAGCTGTGCCAGAGATTTCTGTAGGTCTTTAGCTGACACTCTAGGATTCTTCCTTTACCTCATTAAGCATTATGCGCTGTGCTCTTGCAGTCATTTTTACAGGACGACCACGCCTAGGGAGAGTAGCAACAGTGCTAAACTTTCTCCATTTGTAGACAGTCTGTCTTACCATGGACACATGAACATCAAGGCTTTTGGAGATACTTTTGTAACCCTTTCCAGCTTCATGCAAGTCAACAATTCTTGATCGTAAGTCTTCTGAGAGCTCTTTTCTGCGATGCATGCTTCACATCAGACAGTGCTTCTTGAGACCAGTAAACCCAAAACAGGTGTGTTTTTTTAAAGGGCAGGATGGCTGTCAGCAACACATCCAATATCATCACACTGGTTGGAGTCAAGGTTGGCTCACTCCTGGCTCCAATTAGATCTTGGAGAAGTCATTAGGCTAGGGGTTCACATACTTTTTCCACCCTGCACTGTGAATGTTTCCATCTTATGTTCAATTAAAACATGGCAAGAGCTAATGTTTGTGTAGTATTATTTTAAGCAGACTGTGTTTTTCTATTGTTGTGACTTACATGACGTTTAGAGTGCATTTTCAAGTTTCAAGTTTCAAGTTTTATTTAATTTGTATACCGCCCTTCTCCTTGGTAGGGACTCAGGGCGGTTCACAGGGCATATATAAAAAAAACGATACAAAAATTAAAAAAGATTAAACCAATGCCCAGTTAAAAACAGTAACACAATTCTAAAACAACAATTTAAAACCCATAATCCCCCGTCAGGCCAGACCAGCTAATTCAAATAGGTGGGTCTTCAGGCCACGACGGAAAGTTCGGAGGTCTGATGCCGTCCGGAGCTCCACCGGCAGTTGGTTCCATAATGCCGGAGCGCCCACAGAGAAGGCTCTCCCCCTGGGGGCCACCAGTCGGCATTCCCTGACTGGCGGCACCCTGAGGAGGCCCTCTCTGTGGGAACGCACAGGGCGGAGGGGAGTTGATGCCGGCAGCAGGTGGTCCCCGAGGTAACCCGGACCCATGCCATGTAAGGACTTAAAGATCATAACCAAAACCTTGAACCTCACCCGGAAGACAACTGGTAACCAATGCAGCTCGCGGAGCAAAGGTGTAACATGGGAGTACCGGGAAACTCCCAAGACAACTCTCGCGGCCGCATTCTGTACCAGTTGGAGCCTCCGAGTGGTCTTCAAGGGAAGCCCCATGTAGAGAGCATTACAGTAGTCAAGGCGAGAGGTCACGAGCGCATGAGTGACCGTACACAGGGCATCCCGGTTCAGATAGGGCCGCAACTGGCGCACCAGGCGAACCTGGGCGAAAGCCCCCCTAGTCACGGCCACTATATGATCTTCCAGGGTAAGCTGTGAATCTAGGAGGACTCCCAAGTTGCGAGCCCTATCCACGGGGGGTAAGAGCTCACCCCCCATAGAAAGAGATGGAACATTTTGAATGTCCCGGGATGCCGGAATGTACAGCCACTCAGTCTTGTCAGGGTTGAGTTGAAGTCTGTTCCTCCCCATCCAGACCCGAACCGCCTCCAGGCAACGGGACATCACAGCGAGGGCATCACTGGGGTGGTTTGGGGTCAAAAAGAAAAGTTGGGTATCATCGGCATATTGATGATACCCAACTCCAAAACCACGAATGATCTCACCCAGCGGTTTCATATAGATGTTGAACAGGAGAGGTGAGAGAACCGACCCCTGAGGAACTCCACAAACGAGAGACCTAGGGGCCGATCTCTGCCCCCCTGCCAACACCGACTGCGAGCGTCCCAGGAGATAGGAGGAGAACCACTGAAGAACTGTGCCTCCCACTCCCAATCCCCTGAGACGCCGCAGCAAGATACCATGGTCAATGGTATCGAAAGCCGCCGAGAGGTCTAATAGGACTAGGACAGAGGAATATCCCCTATCCCGAGCCCTCCAGAGATCATTCACCAGAGCGACCAATGCCATCTCCGTGCTGTACCCGGGCCTGAAACCCGATTGGTAGGGGTCCAGATAATCCGCTTCATCCAGGACCAGAGGGAGCTGATGCGCCACCACACTCTCGACAACCTTCGCAAGAAAGCGAAGGTTGGAGACTGGACGAAAGTTGCTCAATACAGCTGGGTCCAAGGCAGGCTTCTTGAGGAGAGGTCTCACCACCGCCTCCTTCAAGACGGTGGGGAAATAACCCTCACTCAAAGAAGCAGATATAACCGCCTGGAGCCAGCCTCGTGTCCTCTCCCTAGCTGCATAAACCAGCCAGGAAGTGCACGGGTCCAACAAACATGTGGAGGAGCTCAGCCTCCCCATAATCCTGTCCACTTCATCAGGGGTCACAGAATCAAACTCTTCCCAGGTAACGTTGACAAGACCGCCCGTGTCCTGACCGCCTGACTCTGCCCAGCTGGAGTCCAAACCGGTCCGAATCCGAGCGATTTTATCCGACAGATGTTGACTAAATTCCTCGGCACGACCCTGCAAGGGATCCTCCCTCACCTCCTGATTAAGAAGTGAGCGAGTCACCCTAAACAAGGCGGCCGGGCGATTATCTGCGGACGCGATGAGGGTGGAGAAGTAATTACACCTCGCCACCCTCATCGCTGCGAGATAAGACCTAATATAGGTTCTTAACCGCAACCAGTCGGGTTCGGATCGGCTAGACCTCCAGTGGCTCTCTAGGCCCCGTTTCCGACGCTTCATCTCCCGGAGCTCCGCGGAAAACCATGGAGCTCGCTGGGGTCTGCGCCGGGTCAGGGGCCGCAAGGGTACAACCCGGTCAAGTGCCTCAGTGGCTGCCCTTTCCCAGGCTTCCACTAAGGCATCCGCCGAGCTGTGAGCAGTGGAGGCAGGTGGGGACCCCAGCGCCGCTTGGAATCTATCAGGATCCATTAAGCGTCTGGGGCGGTACCATCTAATTGGCTCCGTGCCCCCACGGCGGGGGATGGCAAAACGGAAGACCAGCCGCAGGAGATGATGATCGGTCCATGACAGGGGCATAATAAATGGAGAGCCCCCACCTAGATCATCCAACCACCGTCTAGATAAAAAAATCAGGTCAAGAGTGTGGCCTCCCTCATGAGTTGGTTCTGAAATTACTTGCGTCAGGTCCATGGCCGCCATGGAAGCCATGAACTCCCGAGCTAGCTCAGATGAACCTCCCAGGGATGGTAGATTGAAGTCTCCCAAAACTATAAGTTTGGGAAACTCAACCACCAAACCCGAGAGGATATCGAGCAGCTCGGGCAGGGCTGCCGCTGTGCGACTAGGCGAAATGTACACCAGCAGCAAGCCCAACTGCGCCCCAGGACCAAATCTCACAAAGAGAGACTCACACCCGACTATCTGAGAAACGGTGGTCTCCCGTGGGCATAAGGTCTAACCGCCACTCCCCCACCCCTACCATGAGTTCGTGGCCGGTGTAGCACCCGGAAGCCTGGTGGGCAGAGGTCAACCAAAGGGACCCCACCCTCTGGGCCCAACCAAGTCTCCGTGATGCAAGCCAGGTCCGCATGCTCACCCTCAACTAAATCCCTAACGAGGGGAGCTTTGTTAACCACGGACCTGGCATTCAGGTACACCAGCCGGAGCTCAGGAGGCTGCACATCCTCGCTCCCGGGATCTCGGGGAAGAAGCAGAGGGTCGGAGCGCCTCACCGCTTGCAAGTAGCGGGGACGGCCCTCCCAGTAGCGATACGGCCCCCTGTCTATCCGCCTGCTGCCATTCCCCGTCGTGGGAATTGATAATCCCACGACCCGTTCATGAGCCCCGGCGACAACGCCACCCCGTTCTCCCCCCGTGCAATCAGACCCAAGTCTGGTCTGAACCATGGTAGATCGGCCACCCCCCATAGCCAAACAACCCCTATCTCCCACCCCGCTCCCTAGCCCTATAAAAAATTTAGATAAAAAAATAATCAGAGGCTTTCTAGATTTACATTGACGGCCCCTGCCCCTGCCCAGCCATCTCTCAGAGACCCAAAACTCGGGCCCGTCATCAAGGTTAGAAACGTTTAAGGAGGCGGGTCGCACCCAGGAGAGGGGGCACCCCTGAGGGCGTACAAACGCGTGCTCGTATATTGCCGCATAAATATAAAAAAGTCCAAACAGTCCAGGATAGGCATCCCTTAGTTGTCCATGGGAGGATTGAACATGACAGATGTCTGGATCCCCACCCAACTTCACTGCCACTCAGTTGGGTGGCCCCCGAGACAGGCCGCACCCCGTTCTCTCACAACGGGTTGAGACTCCGTTCCTGGGGGTGGACCAGGTATCCTCTGGGTAGGCAAACCCCATAGAGCTCCTACCTCTATGAGGTTGCAAATGGAGAAGTCCAGCCACTCTCCCACCGTGGCCGATACCCAGGTATGTCGAAAGTCCAAAGGGAGAGGGGGGAGGGTAGGCAGGCAGATGGTAAGAAAGTGTGTCCAAGGCAAGGAGGATAGGCAGGCCAGAATAAAAATAGTCTGAATCACCGGCGTCACTGCAAGAGCAGTCCGAAGATGATACACGATGCAAGAGCCCCATGTCGTCCTTGCTCCGGTAAGATAACTCCCGGTCGTCCTCTTCGCCACCCAAGTGGTCCGAAGACGCCGTCGCCATAAGAGGCGGCCTGAAGCAAGGGTATAGGTCAACCATCGTCGCCAAGGTGAATAATAATAGTCGCCCTCTCCACCGCCAAAACGGCCCGAGGGCGACACCATCACCAAAGCGGGCCAAGGCGGCTTGGGGCCACATGGAAGTCCCGCCGCCGGCGAAAAGATCAAAAGCCCAAAGGCACCAGAGTCAGCAGCCGGCCCCCGCAGACGGGGCAACAGTCTCAGAAACGCCGGTACAGACAAAAATGGCCCTAAAGCCAGCTGGTGAATTCCCGAGCGTCCGGAGCATATCGTCGTCACCGTCGCCGCCAAACCCGGGCCGCCGCCACCATCGCCATCACCGCCGAGCGCGGCCCAAAAAATCATCGCGCAGGCTGCTACCCGCGCCAAGGCCGACGCCCACGCCGCCGACGCCATCATCACCGCCGCCGACCGGACAGCCCTACGGGCCTCACGGGCACACTCCTCACTGACGGGCGTCCTCCTCATCAGCCCGAGCCGGCCCGAGAACAACCAAAGTGGCCCGGACGGCCAGAAAGCAGCAGGGAGCGCCACACCAGATATGAGCAGCCCAGACGCTCCGGAGAAAGTAAAAAAACGGCGGGAGGAAGCAGCCAGAAGGTAGCAGGGCCAGCAGCCAGCAGCCGGTCGCTCAAACAACACAAGTCCAAATAGACCGCTGCCGGCTTCGTCAGCCTCTGCGTTGCCACACTGCCCCTCGGCAAAACCCCAATCCCATCTCAGCAAGCCATAAGGCTTGTGAGGGGCTCCCAAGGGACGCCTATCAGCTGGAGCTCGCGGAGCTCAGCCGAGCGCGTCCTCCATCTTGGGCATGCGTAGAAAAAAAAATTCATGCAAAACTCCACGTAATCCCAAAGGGTTCACATACTTTTTCTTGCAACTGTATATCATATTTGATCCTCGTTTAATTTTATGAAGTAGAATCACATGGAAAAAGCCATTTTGTATACAGTATATCTGACTCTTCCTACTTATTTTAATGTTCAAGACATCTGGAAGTCAGTCAGCATAGATAATTTTGAATACCTATACTTCAGAAAGTCTTCAGAAGTTTCTCCATGTCCTTCTATTTTATACTGATTATATGAAACCTAAAATATTGAAAGTTTCTTCATTTCTTCATAGGCATTAATGACGGATGAAACTGTTGCTAACGTGCCTATCCTAATTCTTGGCAACAAGATTGACAGACCAGAAGCCATCAGTGAAGAGAGGTTACGAGAAATGTTTGGTTTGTATGGCCAGACAACAGGAAAGGTATGTGCCTTTTTCCATAACACTAAACTCTGGGATTCAGTCTCTTAGCCATATGTTTTTCTCATGTATTTCTGTACTCTGCTTTTTTTCTAGCTTCTCCAACATTCTGTAACAATTCCATATTTCTAATGCAGTTGAATAATATCTCAGGAATTCAGTTGTAACAAGTTTGTTGGATTTTTATCTAATTCATTATCTAATTATGTTATTTACAATTTATTTAAAAGTAAATTTCTCCTTTTTTTCCTTGTGAAACTATTGCCAGATACATATTGCCTGCCTAGAAAGTAAAGAGATACCTATAACCAAACTATTTCTGTCCAGGAATAGTTATACATAGAATATAGAATATTCTTTAGTGGCCAAATGTGGTTGGACATTAGATAAAAAGAGCTACAAAAGTTAAAGGTGGTCAACACTATCAAATAGTACTGTTGGGCATTGTCTTCCTGTAAAGAAAACTCTTATCAAGAATTCTTGACTGAATTTGCACCCTCTTTTTTTTTTCAGGGGAATGTCTCAGTGAAGGAATTGAACACTCGGCCCTCAGAGGTTTTCATGTGCAGTGTGTTAAAGAGACAAGGTTACGGGGAAGGATTCCGCTGGATGGCACAATACATTGATTAATGCCAAATTCACATTACTACATACTATCCAAACCTGTTCATGTTCTGATCAATCAGTGTACATAACTTGAACTTAACAGACTTTGGTTACAAAAGCGCATTTTTTTTATTGTATCAATTGTGTTAAATTTTAAGTGTAAAGGCTGAAAACAGATTTTAAGCAAGTTTGTCAATTTGGATCTTGTAACGTTAGTCTCTTAGGCCTATCAAACCACCTTCTTTTTGAATTAACTTATATGTTGTCTGCAGTTCTTACCCATTTTTGTTTTTAGCTTTCCAACACAGTATGTTTTTTGAATGCACTTTTTAACAGCTCAAACTTACAGACTTGTTGGTCCTATTTAATGCTCATCATGTTAAATTTTTAGGTATTTTTTTCAGAACCAATTTTATAAATGTAAAGTGAATAACGACTTCTCAAAGGATAGTAATGAATAAGCTTTATGAATAATTGCATGATGCCTTACGGTTTTCAATAATATACTTTCTTATGCAACGTCATGCAATAAAACTAAATCCCATTTCGTGGCATCTTTAATGGGGAAATGTTTCGTTTTAACGTGTCTTAACCTAGTAAATACGTTTTAAAATGTGAATCTGTGGGTAGTTTTCTAAAATGCAGTATAATTTCTGTGTACTGTAGACTTTTTATATTATTTATTTGATTATCTTTATGCTGGGAATGAATCGCACTAACGTTATCCATGCTTGTGGATGTAAATGTTCAGTCACTGTTTTTTACACTGTACAGAAAGAAGCACTACTGTATGGTCTCGTTGTGTAGTGCACTGTGTAGTGCTAGTGAGTGCCAGAGTGCAGCTTTTTAGAAAACCATTGGGTTGGTACTGCAAATACACATTTAGAAGCCTTGCTCCTGTGTGAATTATCTTACTGGATTGAGTATGGTGTAGCCTGCTGTCTTCCCCACTGCTCTGAGCACAGCTTTGTCACAGCATTCACACAACTTGTCAAAGGTTGCAAAAGGTGACTGCCATCCAAGTGGGATGGAGAACAGGTCAGTACTTTGTTGCCATCCTTGATGATAGAGATGGAATTTTGTTTTTTTTTAATTTTCTTTTAACTACATATCTGTTAATAAACGGAGTGTGGTCATTCAGAGAAGGAGCTGTGTATAAACTTCCTGGGTGTTTTTTTTTAAATTTACCATTGCCACAAAGTTCCATATTTTGATTTTTTTTAAAAAAAAACCCCAAAAAATGGATTTAGGAAATGAAAAAAAATACCCTTAGAGCAGTCAATCGCTCTAAGAATCCTAGCGGCCTTGCATGCAATTTCTTTCACTGGTGGAGCCAAGTGTTCAGATGGCCCAGGGAGCCCTCTATGGGTCATGTTTGAAACTGCTTTCCTTTCCTTCTCCCTTCAGTCCACATGCTGATTAAGATTCATGTGCTAGATTTAAAAGTGAATGGAGAGAAGGCCTCACGCACAGATTGGAGTTGTTAGACTGCCTTGTGTAAAGCCTTGGAGGTAGGGTTTTTGAAGGACTATAATTATTTTTATTATATATACTTATTATCAGGAAATAAGCTTTTCACTGATGCGCACCCCTCTGCCTTTTCAGAAGAGCTGGAAATGAGAGCATAAAGGACAAAGTTGATATGGTCACTGGTATCTTGCGGAGTTATAGTACAGTACAGGTAGTCTTCAATTTATGACCATTGTTTTAACAACCATTCAGAGGTACTGAAAAAAGTAACTTACAACCAGTTCTCGCACTTATAACCCTTATAGAGTTCCCATAGTCCCATGATCGAAATTCAGGTGTTTCTGAAGCCAGCATATATTTACAATTGTTGCCGTATCTTGGGGTGGGGTGGGGTGGAGTGGGTCACATGATCCTTATTTAGGAGGCTTCTGACGAACAAAGTCAATGGGGGGTGGGGAAGCCAGATTTGCTTAAAGACTATGGTGAGTCACTTAACAAACGTGACAGAAAAGATCCTAAACTCACTTAACCGCATCCCATCCCAATTGTGATCTACCTGTATACAAATATAACATTTAAAAATTGTTCAAGTATACGCTTAACCTTAAGAAGGCAATTATATTTTTGGGAAGATACTAACCCCACCACCACCACCATACACCAGATTAAACTTTATACTTCTGATAAAGGAGATCTTGACTATTAAATCAATTTGTTTATACTGCCTGTAGCTCTCATTTTGCATGCTGTTGGTCTTCTATAGCTTTAATCAAAGCAAGCATTTTAGTTTTTCTCCCCTTTCATTCAAAATGCTTTTAGAATCTGAAGAAATCTTTTTCAGTAGACACTTCATAAAATTAGAATGATCAATCAGTATTAGTATCAGTATTAGAGGGAACTAGCATCTTGATTTTAATTTTTGCAAAGGAATTAGAGAAATGGTTTGCTCCTGCTGGTATCTGGAAATGTTATCTTCCTTGATTCTTTATTTTAATTGTTACACTTCCAGACCTATAAAAGAAGGGCACAATAGTTCTTTCAATATTTGATCTTGTGTAGCCATCTCAAGATACACCCAATTGAATGCAGAATGAGGTGCTGGATGGAGTCACTGAAGCAGTAGGCGTGAGCCTAAATGGACTCCAGAAGATGGTAGAGGACAGGAAGGCCTGGAGGAACGTTGTCCATAGGGTCGCGATGGGTCGGACATGACAGCTTATTTTAATGTGTTCTCATTTAATGTGTTCTTGTGTTCTCATGTGTTCCTATAACACATAAGAAGCCTTTTCTTCAAGCAAAATAATGTGTGGATAAAGTCTTTTGGATACAATATAAAATACATTTGTAGAATGGTTACTTATCACTACTAGTTGGATCTCTCCTCTGCCATAGTGAACCTGGCAAGTTTTCCAACTACATTTTTAATTCATCCTTCTTAGGTTTTATTTTTATTTCAATATTTCTAATGGTTGTCTCTTAAATAAAAAGGTGCAAAACAGTGAACACTTTGCAACTTGCTGGATCAGATATTATAGCAAGTTGTCTCCAAGATACAAAATTGTAAATAGCAACTGTTTATTTCTCACCTTTTGCTCTGGAATGCAATCACTGTTCCATGGCTTCAAAGTTACAAGTGGGTAGTTGCCGTTTAATGTGGCAAAGCAAATACAGTAACTCAAGATTGCCAATTGCTAACCAAACTAACATGGAGTAGAAGATTTGCTATCTTGCAGTGGTTAAAAAAAACTAGAGGTAGTCTTTGACTTACAAGCACAATTGTGCAGAATTTCTGTTACCAAGCAAGACAGTTGTTAAGGGGTGACACCCAATTTTATTACCATTTTTGCCATAGCTATTAAGCAAAACACTGCAATTATCAAGTAAATCATGTGATTGTTAAATAATCCAACTTCCTGACTGACTGCTTATCAGAAGCTGACTGGGAAAGGTCACAGATGACAGTTAAATAACCCCAGGTTGCTGCAACTGTCATAAATACATGCTGGTTGCCAAGCACCCAATTTTTGATTATGTGACGGGGTGCTGAAATGGTCATAAATATGAGGACTGTTGTTGTAACTTTGAATAATTGCTAAATGAATAGTTGTAAGTTGAGAACTATTTATATTGCATCAGACATGTTATTGACATAACAGGAATGCCCCACTGGACTTCTAACATAAAAAACTTGCTTATTGTTTGTTTCTCATCCCATTTTCAGGGCTGCTTAATGCAAAAGGGAAACTTTTATACAGAGAGAGATTCCTTTCTTTATAGGAAACCGCATGAATTCCACACACAGTGGAGTGATATGCACCCAGGACAGGCATCATTGTTGTGGTTTATGAACTAAACACATTCATCATCATCAGAATTCATACAGTTTCTTCCATTAGGCTTTCGGGAGAAGTAATTTAAGTTGCAGTTTTAACATCTTACTATGTTTCAAGCAAGTGCATAAGGCCAATCTTTTTCTGTTTTAATCCTCTCTGCTAGAATAGTGTTTCAGTATTTACCAAAAAGGAAATAAATACAAATGTACAAAATGACTTTTTCTATGACTTAAATGGGAATTGCTTGTGTGATACAAAGGAATCTTCACCTTTCCTTGCCACTTCTTTCAATATGGAACAATTTCAGTCCATTTAAAAGTTAATAGTTCCCAAAATTGTTCAGTCGTTAATTCTGTGTGTGTCTGCAACAACGTTTCCCCCACTGAGGGGTGGCTTGTTAAATAGCTTTCATTTAAAGGACCGCAACCGTGTGCTGAAAAAAATAAAATTAACTGATAAAATGCTCATATGAAATATGCCTAATTTAATATGTATTCCTAGAATTTCATCTTTCCCCTGCTTGCCAGAGCTTGTTTTTGAGACAAAGAGAAAAACATGCTGCAATTATTGATTTAAATTTAAATGTTGATTGCAGCATACCGTGGTATTTAATTATGCCCTAATTACCAGCATTGGATCTAGATCTACTAGGGCAGAAAATAACTGGCTGGCAAAAGAATACATATATTTCATCTTTATCTTTATAAATCAGGCATATATGCATTATCACTTATTTGTGTGTCAACTCTAAATGTCCATATGAAGTTCAAGAAAGCTGAACCCAAGTCTTTTGGCAACCTTTGGTGTAGACAGAATCACTTTGGACAAAAGGAAGGGCTTCAAGCTGCCATGTTCATGCCTTGCGGATTTTCAAAAGCAATAAAAACATTTGTTCAAATCCGAGGGAAGAGCTTAGCCTGTTTACTCTTTATTTTAAGACTATGAAGCTGATCTCTCTTCATGTGACAGCAGCATGAGATCTATTTAGAGGATTGTAAACATGAAATCATCCAGAGAGATTTATTTGATTCCTGACCTGACCTTATACAACAGTTACAGAGAGTGACTTCTACAAAGATGTGACAAACTATGGGATAGCAGCATCGGAACCCCCAAGAATAAGCTACCAACCTTCCTCTGATCTAGTTTGCTGTATTTTTCACTCTCAAGACTTTTGAGAACCCAGGCTAAAGAGCAGCATTCCTAAGAAAAGACAGTTGGCCTTTTTCCAGAATTTTCCTTTTCTCTTCTTAACTAACTCGTATAGTTGGGGTATATCCATCTGTCACACAAAATCCATCACTCTCTCAACAAAGTATAAAAGTAGCTTTGCAGGATCAAGCCAAAGTCGTTTTTAATCCAGCATTTTGCTTCTCATAGCAGTCAACCAGATGTCCCAATGCTCATAGGCATCAACTGGAACTATGCATCTCCAGCTAGTGTTTCCTATGCAATTAGAGTTTAGGGGTCACATAAAGTCATGACCGCCATAAATTTACCCATTACCTGGTAAAGCCACCTAAGTTAATGGCCATCACCATGTCCTGTGGTAATAGATTCTACATGTCTCCTGTGTCAAGAAGTATTTTCTGTATTCTAGATCTTCCAGTACATTTATTTAATATTCCATGGTTTTGCATTTCTGAGAGAAAGGAGAGAAACCTCCTGCTCACTTTGTGCATCTCAGGCATAATTTGTATACTTCTTCATCTACTCTTTAACTTTTATCCAAGTTAAAGAATTCCAAATGTTTCTATCTTCTCATATTAAAGGTATTTGAGCCTCTGATCATTTTAGTTGTTCTGTTATGCTTTTCTCTCAGATCTTCCTTTTTCAAAGATTTCTAATAATATTTAGTATATATATGTTTATATATATATGTTTATATATATATATATGTTTATATATATACATATATATATATATACATATATATATATATATATACATATATATATATATATATATATATATATATATATATATATATATATATATATATATATATATATATATTCTGAGGTTTTCGCGGGTGTTCGTATGTGGATCTTTGGTTATTCGGGTTTTTCCCCGTGTAGAACTAAAGGTGTAGGGGCGACGTTTCGACGGAATCCCATCCGTCATCATCAGGCCGGTGGCTTCTGCTTCCTTCTTCTGGGAGAAGCATGTGGCTGTTTGTTCCTCTTTTTTAAATTTAAAGTTTAAAAAAGAGGAACAAACAGCCACATGCTTCTCCCAGAAGAAGGAAGCAGAAGCCACCGGCCTGATGATGACGGATGGGATTCCGTCGAAACGTCACCCCTACACCTTTAGTTCTACGTGGGGAAAAACCCGAATAACCAAAGATCCATATATATATACACACACACACACACACACACACACACACACACACACACACACACATATATATATATATATATATATATGTTTTCTGAGGTTTTCGCGGGTGCCTGTATGTGGATCCTTGGTTTTTCGGGTTTTTCCCCGCGTAGAACTAAAGGTGTGGGCACAACGTTTCGACGGAGTCCCATCCATCATCATCAGGCTTTAGCTTTCTTCTTCTGGGAGAAGAAGGAAGCTAAAGCCTGATGATGACGGATGGGACTCCGTCGAAACGTTGCGCCCACACCTTTAGTTCTATGCGGGCAAAAACCCGAAAAACCAAGGATCCATATATATATATATATATATAAATATATGTGTGTGTGTGTGTGTGTGTGTGTGTGTTTTCTGAGGTTTTCGCAGGTGTTTGTATGTAGATCTTTGGTCATTCGGGTTTTTTCCCACGTTTAAAAAAGAAGAAAAAACAGCCACTACCACACACTTCTCCCAGAACGAAGCTGAAGCCACCAGCCTGAGGATGACGGATGAGATTTCGTCGAAACGTTGCCCTGATACCCCCAATTCTATGTGGGGAAAAAACCCGAATGACCAAAGATCTACATATATATATATATATGAGAATTAGAAAAGGGAAAGAAAGAAATGAATAAGAAAATACAAGAAACAAAAAGAGAGAAAAAAATTAAAGTTAAATACCGTATTTTCCGGCGTATAAGACGACTTTTTAACCCATGAAAATCTTCTCAAAAGTTGGGGGGTCGTCTTATATGCCCAGTCGTCTTATACGCCGGAAAATAGTACATAAATCAATCAAGTGCCCCCGTTCTTGCAAAGCAACTTCAAGCCTCCTTAGTCGAGTCCCCCCTCCAACGTGACTCTCCCTTCCCACCCCCAAGAGCCTCTAAGCCCCTCCCCCTCCCCCTTGCAAATGCCAGACCCTGGGAGCGGCAGGAAGCCCCTCCCCCTCGCCGAAGCGGCATCTGAGCATAAGCAGCTACCCGCTATCTCTCCCGGCAGTCTGGACAGCGGTAATTGGCAGCCTGGCACCCCTCTCGCCCGCAGACCAAGCAGTGGCCCTCGCCAGCCGGCCTCAGCATGGCTGCCCCAAGCCTGGCTCTCCAGCGCATCTTCCGGGCCCGCCTGGCCGACTGCCTCCTGGGCGGGGCTTGGCTCCAGACGCGGCAGCTGCTCCGTCTGCAAATGTACTCTCAAAGCCGGATTGCGCTCGGCTGTGCAGGCTGCCGAAAGGCGGGGACTCGGAGTTGCCGTGGTGGTTGCGGCTTCTGGCGTGCCATTTGCAGAGTCTGGCCTGGAAGAGCGCGTCGTGTGAACGCAGCTCTTGCGTTTACTTCAAAGGGTGGGTGGAAGGAAAAGCCCCTTTGGGCTTCAAAAGGGAGGCTTTGCACCATCTGCATCAGACGGGGCTGAATCGGGCTTGTGTCGGATACTTAGCAACTGGCATGTAAGTATTTTCCGGCGTATAAGACAAAAAATCTTGAAAATCTTCTCAAAAGTTGGGGAGTCGTCTTATATGCCCAGTCGTCTTATACGCCGGAAAATATGGTACATGAATGACTTCCAACCTTTCCAACAGATAATTACAAACTTATTGTTTCTCCTTCCCCTTAGATATAGCACAAGTCCCTTTAGCACTTCATTAATCTACTATATAATCTATATATTATCTACTATATATAATATAATATATAAATCATTTTTTCTTCTTTCAGCAAAAGTCCCTATAAGGTTTCCAGTCTTTCAAAAACATTTTTGGTTTTTCTCTCTCTGACCAAGTAGATCAGTTTTGCCATTTCTGCAAATTCTGACATTTTTGCAATCTATTCCTCCACTGTAGGGATTTTATTATTCTTCCATAGTTGTACATCCTAGTATAGAATTTGTTCGACTTAACAGCTTTTGCATATTAAGCCAACATCTTCACTGAGGTATCTCTATGACTCTTAAGATATTTTTTCTGATTAATTCTAGACAGCACAAACCCCTATCAGGGTATATATGAAGTCAGTTTTGTTTACCTCATTATGCATAACTTTAGACTTTCTTAACCTCATTTGCATTTTTTTTAATACCCAGTCTACAGAGATCTTTTTGGAGTTCCTTGACTTTTGGCTTTTCAAAAGCAAACAGTTTTATGTAATCTGCAACGTTGTTGTTGTTGTTAGTTGCAAAGTCATGTGCGACCCATCGCGACCCCATGGACAACGTTCCTCCAGACCTTCCTGTCCTCTACCACCTTCTGGAGTCCATTTCAGCTGCAACCTTGGCCACCTGTTAACCTTTTGGTTAAGATCATTTCTATATGTTAAAAAGCATTTTGCCCTACACAACTGACAGAATCTGCTTCCTTCCTCTTTCCACTGGAAAAAAAGTTTTATTTCTACTACCTGCTGCCTGTCAACAAATTAGCAATCCATAAAAGAATAGATTCTGGGGCATAATTTTAGTTGGCAATTTCCATTGGAGGAAGGCTCTGAAGATGACAAATATAATAGACCCAATTTATCTAGACACATTTTTTTCCAATTCTAGACACACCTTGTTTTCAATGCCATGATTCTCTAAGGAAACCATTCTGAGGTGAAGAGGCCAACGATTTGAAAGTTGCATTTCACAAATGGTTTTCTCAAGCCATTAAAAAAGGGAACCTTTGTTCTATGCTGTACTGAATTCAGTCTGAACATAAGGATGAAAAATACCCTTTTAGTGATATGATTTTCATAATAAAGTGTCAAGTTCTAAGTGACAGGTCTCAGTCTGTGCAATGGCAAGGAATAACTTAAGATCAAAAAAAGATAAATTGAAGTCAGTAGTCCATGTCCACCTTAAAAAGCACCTTTTATGTTTATGCTTCCCTCCAGAAATCTCAGCCTATCATCCGGTAATTTCTTATCAATTTCTGTAATGGCCTACACACTATTAAACAAAATATCTGGATAGGGAAAGGTTGACCCAAACAAAGGATAATGAAATCTGTCCTAATAAAATGGCCAAGATGACAAAGTTACAGAACAGCATTGGACAATGGGGTGGGGTTGGGATTATGAGAACTGAGCTACTGTACTTTACAAACCATAATTTATGGCTTAGTGCAGATAGGTGAACACAGCCAATTTGGCTTTGTTTATTTATTAGACCTTGACTAAACAAACCTTGAGTTTGGGTGATATATGAACCAAGTGGTATCTAAGGCAGCAATGAATCAGGCAGGGGTCAGAAAAAGGCAACTGCCCATTTTACAGCTGACTCCTTTTAATGCTTCCCCCCCTTTATTTATACATGAATGCTGTTAATTTCTATGTTAGAAACTCTTGATAGTTCTAGGTTGCATACAACATTAAAACATCTCCCATATCAAAATGTATTCAAATTAAAATGCAAGGCATCTGGATCAGATATTGTAAAGCTAATGGCATCCTAAGCCATAAAGCTTTCTAGGGCTTTCTAGTAAGATAAGCTATTCTTGTCATGAAATCTTGTCCTGAAATTGGAGATCAACAGAGAGAAATTAATCTGTGAATAAGTTGTCCCTTCAGAATAATAGTTCATTAACATACGTACTGTACACACCCAGTAAAATAGTCTGAAAAAGGATGAAAAAAGAGGTACAAGCTAGTTTTTAAAAAGTGCTTTGGCATTTTGATCTTCTGAAATTCTCATTGGCAGAATATAGAAAAGTTCAGAATCAGATGTAAGGAACTTCTGTAAAAAACATCTCCCTTTTTTACTACCTTGTAATCCCTTAATTTGGGGGTAGAATTGGGGTGATTGGATGGAGCTGAGTGAATATTTAATGGTCGGATGCCTCTCCTGACTGCCAACATCGAGTTTACAGCAGATATTTTTTTCTTTGCACCCTAGGAGAGAAACATCTGCCGCTACCTAGGATTGAACTCTCAACCTCCTGAATGGGGGGGGGCGAGTGTTCCCACCACATCACTCAAAATCTCTGTACAAACATCAAAAGGCAGGAAACAGGAACAGAAAGGATGAGAACAGTCATTACTGGTATCAAAGCAATGTTGATTTATGAAAGTATAAAAAGGGTAAATATTTCATTTACTGTGTTGCACAGAATTCTAGTGGCTGGCTTGCTTCTAGAAAAAGCCATCTAGCTCTTGCAAGCAGTTAGATAAGATCATCTTTATTGTCATTTTTTACTGTGGGCACGACGACACACATCAAAAATGAAATTTAGTTGCCTACTCTCAAAGTGAAACACATACATGACACACACCTAAAACATACTATATACAACATATGTATAGACCCACACCCCTACATATACATAACATATGAATATTAAATACTGTCCATCCTGAATATATAACGGAAGGAGGAAGCCTGAGAGTTCACAAGGTTAATGCTGTATGGAATGAAACTATGGCTGAATCTGGATGTTCTGCTACAGATACCACAAAGCCTCCTCCCAGAAGGTAACAAGGAAAACAGGTCGTGAAGAGGATGTGTAGTATCCCAGATAATCTTACGGACCCTGTTCAAGCAACGCTTCTGTGCTATGTCCTGGATGGAGGGGAGGGAACTGCCAATGATCTTTTTGGCCATCCTCACCACTCTCTGCAACGCCTTCCTGTCTGAAGCAGGGATGTGTTGTGACTCAGGGCCAGCCTGTGGGTCCGACAGTCGGCTCCGATGTATCGGATGACTCAGATGAGGGGGAGGAGGGAAACGAACCGGCTGATGATGGTTCGGAGGCTTTGCAGAGCCCTCAGCCGGGGACCTCTTCTCAGCTGCGTGAGCCCGAGAGTGCGGAAGAAGATGACCCACAGCTGGCCCTGTTCAAGGACGCCCGACGCAGGAGGCAGTCGAGCAGGAACAAACAAAGAAAGGCTGTGGGACTCCTCGGGAGGAGGCACAGGGAGACCACGCCCTGAGCTCTCTATAAAAGGAGTGTTTGGGGAGGGGCTGGTTGCTGAAAGCAACTTTTCCGCTTGAGAAGACAAGCTCTAGTGTTTTTGTTAACTGCGTAATTAAATCTTGGCAGATGCCTTTTAGCCTTGGACGCTCTCCAGTCTCTTCTTTCTGAATAGGGGTTTGCCTTACTACAAGGCCAGAAGAGGGCTGGTTCAGAACAGGATGCTTCCAAAACCAGACTGTGATGCTGTATGACAGGATGCTTGTTACTTGTGCAATAAGTAGTTCTTATTGGTTTAGCAAAATATTTTAAAGAGGCATGTCACAGAATCAACATAGCCCTGGCTATGGATGTGAATGCACATACTGTACTTGTGTGTGTGTGTGCGCACACTCCCATACACACACAGGAGTTTAATTATTAAGCATCCATGCATTGGAGATTTGTGCTTCTGGGTCCAGTCTCCAACAACAGACAAATGGACAAAGGGGGATGAAAAATAAAATGATGATTTAAGGATGATATAAAGGTACATGCTTCATGGTATTACTACACACACTGCATATTAGACTTTCATCTGGAAGAACCTAAAGCTAAATGCAGGTTTCACAGTTTCTACATTCGCAAACATTTTTTCCACTTTTTTCTTTTTCTCTTTCTTAAACCATCTCTTCTGATTAAACATTTTTTAAAAAATATTTGACTCGAACTTGGACTCAGCACCTCTTCTGTGACCTTAAGATGTGACATTACTATAGTAAAGTTTTGGAACCAACAAAAACCATCTTCATCATCCATTTGCAGTAAGGGAAATATATTGTATAGACAGAATAAGATGATGGGAATTTCCAGTATCCCCCAGAAATTAATTAATTCTGATGTTACGACAAAATAGGGTCCCTCTGAAAAGGATCATAAATTATGGAGGCTGAGGATTGGACTAGAAGACCTCCAAAGTCTCTTCCAACTCTTTTATTCTCTTAAACTTGCTCTCTAAATTCCTACTTGTGTAGTTGGGATGGGATTTTGACTACCGACATTTTCCCCAACCCTGGAGGAAAAAAATGAGGCCGAAAAGCAAGTTCTAGGTATGAATGTATGAATTAGAAAGTTCCAAAACTACTACTTGTTATGGTTTCATAAATAAAACTTGTAAATGACACCATCCCCAAACTGGATGCATTGATGCTATTGTATGGGGAAAAAAGTCTGCTTATATCCAGATTCCTCTGGAAAGAGGCAGACTTTACAAAGTCCAATCTCAAATTAGTTAGGGATGTGTAGATAAAGCATGTCTTGATTAAACCCAGAAATTGTTTCCTCAGAGGAAAGGCAATCCTTTTCACTAGACTGCAAGTTAATTGATTAACAAGGATACTGCCTTGTCAGGGCTGAGCTCAATTTTCAGTTGCTATCTAAGTCTCTAATATATCCAAGTAATATTCCAAGATACCTGCTATATTGTGACAGATTCTCAGTTATATTAGCATCCCAAACTGTGGAATATAAGTATGTATATATGTGATTGCTGTACCATAGCTAATTCTAATCCTTTGAAAGTAACTGTTATATTCTACTTCCTTATATTCTGTTTTATGTATCTGTTGAAATTCAGGAATATTTCAGGTATGTATGAGGTGAAATGAATCCTAATATCTTCTGACACATACTGACATTCCACAACCTTTCTCTCTCTTTTCTCTTTCACTTTACTGCTTCTGAGCCTTTATAATTGGTCTACCGTTATTCATTAACCTAAGCCTTTACATTCCACAGAATATATCTCAACAGTTTATTCACAAATAAGAAGTGGCTTAACTGAGCTATTGATTGATTGATCTAGGACAGTCTCGTCCATTTTTAGAGCTTAAGAATTATATTGATTTTTAAAGTTTTTATTTTATTAACTTATAATATCAAATACGAAAATATAAAAGCAAATATTAGGGAACAAAGGTAAGGGAAACATACCGGTAAAAGAAATGTGGAAGAGGGGAGAAAGCAAAAAAAAGGCATTGATTTTTGACTGTCTGTTGCAGTAAAATAAGGCATTAGCATCGAACCTTGACTTTTTACATTTCTATAGAAGTATGAATTAGCCATTTCTATATCAAAAAATCAATCTAATCAGTAAAAATCAAAATCAAAGTATCATTTTTTTCCACCTCAAGCACAAAGTCCAGAAGTGGTTTCCAAATAGAAACAAAAAGTACTTACATTGATTTTTTTTAAAAAAAAACACCTCTCATTGGTATGCTTTTGCCTAACATTAAAACCCAAATTAAAGTTACAAATCCCAACTCAGTGAACATCTTAAATTCTTTTTTTATGGCTCACTCAAGCAGGAAATCAGAATCTTCAACTTCCATGTTAAGTTATCTGCATTGCAAGTATGATTAACTATAAGCAGTGATGTAACTGTAAATCATCTATACAACCCTAAATAAAATTAATCTGAGTTTGTTTGGAAAGGTAAAATAGCAAACATGCTTAAATGCCAAAAGAGAAAAATATGGAATCATGCAAATCAATGACTCCCAGGTTTTAGGAAATGTAGAAAAGAGCCAATTTGGATGACCTTCAACCAGTCATTCTATCTCAATCCTAGGAAGCAAGTAATAGCAAACCCCTTTTGAAATCTAGCCAAGAAAGTTTCAGGAACCTGCCCAGGCAGTTGCCAGAGATCAACACTGATTTGAAGATACAGAATATAGAGGATTACAATCTCTCCATCACCAGCCTTCATTCAGAATCAGACACTTCCTCTTGTACCTCTTCCATGCCCAAATCAAACAGAGCTGTCCAGTCAGACTCATAAAATCCATTTCCTCTTCTCAGCAACTATTTCCATCAGATAACTCTAGGTGTGATAGCCCCCACCCAAGCTAATTAAAGTGAATTTTATCCTCTACAATGGTGTTGAATCTGTTTATGTGATTCTGCCAATAGACACAGTCAAATAGGTAAAGAATAGGGAATCTGTGTGCAAAATCTCCAAATATTCCTCACCATCAGTTGTGTTGGCTGTGACTGCTGGGAGTTATAGTTCAACATGACTTGAAGGGTTAAGTGTTCCTTAGCTATATTCCATGTTTCAAAAAAAACAACAATACCAACTGTTTTATAAGCTCTTCAATTTAGGGCCATTTTAATACAATGTGATGACAGCTGCAGTAGCGAGCAACTCGGCAGTCTTTATCTATCCTTTTTGCAACTCTCAATAGTCTTAAGATTTGCAGGTAAAATTAAAAGAGGGAAGGTTTGGACGAGCACTGCAATATGAATATGAGTGGGCCTCCATTTCCACTTCAGTTATATATGGAGAAGTCAGTATCCCTCTCTTCCCCTGGCCAATTGCACAAGAGATGCGGATGTGCATTTGCATGAATTGCACAAATTTCTCTGTTGGAGATCTTCTTTATTGGACTGGGATGTGGAGGATTTTCAGCACATCTCTATTCCCATTGACACCTATTTACTCGCTCCATTCATTTTATACATTTACTGCTGGGGAGCTATAGAAATGGCATCTGCAGTCTGTTTCTGGCCAATGGATCAGATTTAGTAATTTGTTTCATCCACTGGGGGACTCTTAGGAGCAGAACTGTGATAAGAACCGTTTTTCCAGAGCAAGTTAATTTAATTCTTCTTAAGATGTATCTAATTACACACACTCACATACAGATGGGAAGAAAGCCCTTCAGTGTTTCTAAAAATCAGTTTGTTCTTTAAACAGAAGTAGAGGAGGAAGACAAATATATGTTTCACTGAATAACAATATACACATTAAAAGTAGATAGATTGCCAGAAGGGTGAGGAAAAAAATAAGAAAGAATAAGGGATCTGGCATCTGATGATAATCATCATTGTCAAACAGACTGTGATTGCAGACTAGGAAGGAAGCAAAATTTAAAATGCTTAATATTCATACTAATTTATCATCTGCAAGTTCAAAAATGAAGCCCCGTCATCAGCTCCTGGGGACAGTCCTTTACCATTTGCTCACAGTGAGGCAATGCCTGGGCTATCTCCTGTCAAAATGCATTCACGTACAGTTGCCAGCTTCCAGAAGATGGCATCTTAACGCACAACTTTCATGCCACAGATCCTGCAGGGTGAAATACTTCCTGCACAAAAGAGAAAAGGCTCTGCCTTCTTAACTTAACTCTCTTGTTAACAGAGGGGGCGGCAAAGGCCGACAAGATGCAGAGGAAAGGAAGAAGAGGACTTGACAGCGTTCTTGCTCTTTGCCTTTTATCTTTCTACTGCTGACTGTGTGTAGAGCACAAATCGACTGTGTTATTTTTGCACTTCATGGAGGATCTATATTTAAATCCTGTCTCAAGGCCAGCCCAAATGACAGTGCTGCCTGAGGCAAAGAAACAAGATGGCTTCCCTGCCCGGTCTTTCCATATACAAAAGCCAAAGGGTTTGGCAATGTCACACTTCTTCAGCACTGACAGAGAGCTCTCCTCCAGACTCTTTTTTAGAGGGTCCAAAGGCCAGATGACACACAACTGTCTCAGCATTTGTCACCTGAGGCAATTGCCTCATTCTTCTTAGCAGAACTGTTCCATTTTCACAAAGTTCACTAAGACATGTCAATAACTCCACATTTCTGATAAGCTGGACTCTAACTTACAAAATCTGTTAGAATACAAGTTTGAATCTTTCTCTACAGCTACTTCTTAATCTTTGATGACAATCCTTTGCTGCTTAAATTTATTTCATGCTTCTTTAAAGCAGAAGTTCCTTAGGCTGAATCCAACCTCTCGTATCCTCTATTGGTTGAGTGACATCGGGAACAGATTATCACAGTGATGTCATTCTATCTGTACTATTCTGTCTTCTGACATCATCTTCCAAGCCCTGAACATGTCAGGTGGTGAGGCAATGTTACCTATCTTATCCTGCATAGTTGGCTTTTCCCTTTTCAGAACAGAATTGACTCCAACTGAAATGCCACATGATGCTCTCTTTCCCACATATTTTTTTCTAATTAAATTATGAGAAATTTTTACCTAATTGCTTTGTACATTTCCCAGGAATAAAGCGCACATTAAGATTTAATAAGACTCTGCTCCACTCACCACAGAGCAGCTATCCAAGAAGATTGCCTCTCTTAATGTTCTCGGCTGTTTCCTCAAGAGCCAACCAAAATGATCATTAAGAAATAAAGGCCCTTCCATGGGTATTAAATATACCTTTGTGCACCTGGTTCCTTGCAAATGATCTACAACTGTGTTATACCCAAGGAATAATAATAATAAGGATGCTATTTGCCCTGTGGCTGGTCCTGCATCCAGACATTGGTTCATTGTCATTGGTTCTTGTGGGAGGAGGATCCAACTGTGTCATTTGAAAGAAAGGGGCCACTATCAAATGTTGGTTCTGGTGTCAGCAGCTTCCCAATTAGCTCAAATGCTCCTATTGTCGAGTTCTATTTGAACTGGTTCCCTCTGGCCTCCATTCCTTCTCTGCATCATATGTACATGTTGCAGTCTGATTCTTCCTGTCCTTAGGGACTGAGCTAAACATGATACATAACTTATAGGGACTTTGGCAGGAACATTTGGGCTTTTAAAAGAGTTCTTAGCCAAATATGTTTTGTGTATGAAGAGACCTATTGTATCAGGAATCTTGAAGAGTAAAGTTTCTGGAAAAATCAAGGGATTTGAGAAGTTCTATAAAGCCCGGGCACCTAATAGTGTACTTGCTGCCATAGATACAGTAGCAATCTGTCAGATAAACTATAAGAGAAGGCACCTTTTTATAGGTTGCACATTTGTTAGGGACCCAAGGTGGAAAGCTTTGAGACAAGTGTCACAGTGGTAGAATTCTTCCCCGTTTAATAACCGTTAGATCCAAGCTTGAAATGTTTGCTCTCCTAGCACTTAGTTAAAATGGTCATGACAAAAAGGGAATTTAGCCCACTGCAACCAGGGATGTTATCTGCCTGAACCACACAATAGCACCAGTAAAGCAAAATATTAAAAACTGAGAATGGTAAAAAAAAAATCTGAACAACTGATGGTTGACTACAGGAATTAGCAATATAATAATCCCTTGGAAAGTTATCCCGTTCAAAGGATTAGTCGACCACTTTTCTGCCAGACCTAAAACACCTCTCAAAGCGTCCCTTGTTGATTTCAGCATTTTTAAATGGGACAAATGCCATTATTATGAAAGCTAAGCCACAGCGCCAGACTTGGGAGACCCCAAGCTAAAAAAAGCAGCCCTCACCTCAGGTTCCGCAAACCTTCTCAGCAGCCTGAGGAGAAACGCAGATGACACAGATCTGTTTCCTTCCAATCCCAGGGGATTCATCCTTCTCCACTGAACAGTGTCTAGGTGGGGAAGGCCAGTGAGAAACATGTGATTGGGTGAGGTGGAAACTGATTCTTCTCTCACTTCTCAACAGGAAAAAAATATTCTTTGGCTTCCATAAAGCAAATCAGGGCTTTTTTTGTCATAGAACACCCAGAACGGAGTTCCGGCACCTTTTTTGGATGGAACCTTGTAAGGTAGGCAAGACGGGTTGTATGACATGGGTGAGTTCCGGCACCTTTTGCTTTTACAAAAAAAGAACTGAAGCAAACTAAGTCAAGGTGCAGAACACTGCAAATTTATGTGCAAGTTCATCAAAAACCTGAAGTGGTTTGCACCTTTTCCAAAACAAGCACGATTTTAGGCGTGGTAATTATTACTTTTGTTGCTATTAGCTTGTTTGTGTCAGCTGGACCAATCGCAACAATTTTTTCTCTAAAGATGAGACTTGAGGTTAAAAAACAAATTGTTTGTTTGTTTACCACACTTTTGAACTGCTCACCTCCCTCCGAGAGAGAAACTCGAAAGCTAAGAGCACGGTGGAGGTGGTGTGAACGCAATAGTGGGGATCGGAGGATGGTTTCAGAGCTGTGTGGGCTGATCGGCTATAGGAGCAAGAAGAGACTTTTGGACCTCAAGGCAAACTTACCACCCGGACCACAAAAATACGAATGGCCACTTAGATGGCAAGAAGGGGATGTTTGTCTTGTCGCCTCTCACAGGAAGGAGAACGAGAATAAAAAGACCGGCCAGCAGCGAGAGCAGGGGAAATCTACAAAGGGTCCATTTGCAGCCCACGGGCAGTCCCGCTCAGGGCAATGGCTCTCTTTGCCCTGCTCGCTCCGTCGCTTTTTTATGACCTCGGTAGCCCTCATGGCTACTATCTTCGGGCTGCAAAAATCTCAGTGACCGCCAGAGTGGGTAGCAGAGAGACACAGAAAAACCTCGTCTCTCTGCTGACCTTGAGCGGCCTTCCAAATGTTTGCAGCAAGGTAGCTTTAGCCCCGCGCGACTCGGGTTGTTGTGTTTTTTTTTTCCGCAGGCAGTCTCCCCCTTACACACCGCCCTCTACTCTGTGTGTGTGTGTCTATGCGCGCGTGTTTGTTTATTTCTTGGGGATGTGGGGAGCGGAGAGTGTGTTGGAGCCTGGACAGGAGAAACGCGTTGCAGCGATGAGTCAGGCGCTTCCCTGGGAAGAAGACGCTCCGCTTCCGCTATTCCCATTCCCGCTCCTTTCCCCCCTCCGTGAACTTGCTCCAGCGTTTGCCTTCTGCAGGCAGATAACGAGGAGGGAGAGAGAGAGCTCCGGTCGGCTCGGAAATGGAAGATCGGAGCAAGCATTGATCAGCAAGAAAAGGGATTTATCTCTACCTCGCTTTCCCTCAGCCACCCTGATTTAATTCCTGGGTATAAATGGCCTTTCACCTTCCTCCGCCCCTCCCTTCGTTGGTCAGCCGTATTTATTTATTAGTTCAGTTGTGAGGCAATATTACCATCATCTCCAACCCCTTCGATGCCCATTTCGTTGCTAAATCTATAGTATGTTGGAGCTGCCTCCCCTACCTGCAAAAATCTGTGCCACACACAGCCAGCAGCAGATTGGGAGAATCCCCAGCTGGGGACAGCCTATCAAAGCAAAAGGATAAATCAGTTGGTAAATCTAAGAAGGCGGGGGAGTTTATATGGCATCCTGTTTGTTGTGGAATTGCAGTAATAACCCTGCCTGAAGTCTCTGTGCATTCTTGAAGGTACTCCTAGTGAAGGAGAGAATCAAGCCCCGGAGGCTGATTAACAAAATGGAATAAGCAGTGTCTTGACTTTCAGGGCCATGTAAATTGCCTTACTCCTTTTTACAATTGCAGTCTCAGGTCTATTGCTCATAGCCAGGCTGAAGTGCTGTCTATCAATTCCTCCCCCCCCCCCCCACTATTTTCTGGTCAGTCATGTCTAATTCTCTGAGACTACTTGGACAAGTCCCCACAATTTTTATGGCACGTTTTCATGGCTCCACACCCATTTACACCACTCAGGTGATCCTGAAACAGATAAACCTCCAGGTGGCTTCAAGAACTCAGAAATGACCAGCTGCCTGCAAGGAGTATAAATGTTTCCATTCCCCACTATCCAGTCAGAGATGAAGAGGCTTCTTGAATGAGAAGTGAAACGTCTTCAAAGAAAAACAAAAAAAGTCCAGTTACCTCCTGAAAAAGCACCCTTGGGATAACTATGACTTAGATGATTGAGAATCTTCATAGACATTTTTCATGGCAAGGTTTTTTTCAGAAGTAGTTTGCCATTGCCTCATTCCCAGGGCCATGAGAAAGTGACTGGCCCAAGGTCACCTAGCTGGCTTTGTACTTTAGGTGGGACTAGAACTCGTGGTCTCCTGGTTTCTAGCCTGATGCCTTATCCACTACACCAACTTAGTCTCAACAATCTTTTAGTTGGCAAAAAAACCTATACCAACACAAAATGTTCTTTCCACTGGTGACCCCTATCTTGCCACAGGCATAATGCTAGCTTGTATCTCTTAACCCCACCTTTCCTAGTCAGCTACTGTTCAGAACCTTAATCTTTCTTTGAAAACATCTGATTCTGGGCTGCAAAAATCCACATGACTGTTAGAAGTCAGCAAAGCAATAGTTTTAGTTTAGTTTTATTCGATTTTTATACCGCCCTTCTCCTGAAGGACTCAGGGCGGTGTACAGGGCAATAAATATAAAAGCGAAATACAAAAGTTAAAAGACAATTAAATATTATGCCCGAATATAAACAATAATTAAAAGCCATATTAAAACCCCAACCCTAACCCATCAAACCAGGTCAGATTGATCGAATAAATAAGTTTTTAGATCGCGCCAGAAGGAGCGAAGGTCGGGGGCCATCCGGAGCTCAACCGGCAAGCGGTTCCACAGGTCTGGCGCGCCCACAGAGAATGCCCTCCCCCTGGGGGCCACCAATCGACATTCTTTGATCGGAGGCACCCTGAGGAGGCCCTCTCTGTGGGAGCGCACTGGATGGAGGGAAGTTGACGCCGGCTGCAGGTGTTGCCGTAGGTAATCCGGACCCATGCCATGTAGGGCTTTGTAGGTCATTACCAACACCTTGAATCTCACCCGGAGGACAACTGGCAGCCAATGCAGCTCGCGGAGCAAAGGTGTGACATGGGAGTATCGGGAAACTCCCAGCACAACTCGCGCGGCTGCATTCTGCACCAGTTGGAGCCTCCAAGTGGTCTTCAAGGGCAGCCCCATGTAGAGAGCATTACAGTAGTCCAGACGAGAGGTCATGAGCGCATTCGTGACTGTACGCAAGGCATCCCGGTCCAGATAGGGCCGAAACTGGCGCACCAGGCGAACCTGGGCAAAGGCCCCCCTAGTCACAGCTCCAATATGCTCTTCTAAAGAGAGCTGTGAACATTACAATGTTCTGGATCTCTTTGGTGCCATCTAGCCCAAATCTAGAGCTAAATTTGATGTTGTTTTGGAGGGGCTTCCCCGCCCCCCCCCTAAATCTCTTTATTGGAGATCAGTCAATGGTAAAACAATTTGTCTCTTCCTGGAAGGGGTCTCCACAGGGTACTTTAAAAAAATGTCATGAGGTGGTTCAATAATGCAATCAAAACTCCACCTAATTTTTATTGCACCTGCAACACAAATAAAAACCAGGCACAGCTTCTACTACACCAGGGGTAGGCAACCTTGGCTCTTTTATGACTCGTGGACTTCAACTCCCAGAATTCCTGAGTCAGCATGGAAACCTCTCCATTTCTCCTCAGCATGGCTGGCTCAGGAATTCTGGGAGTTGAAGTCCACAAGTCATAAAAGAGCCAAGTTGCCCACCCCTGTACTACACCATTACAGCAGTCATCTTGACTTTTCTGTCCAAATCCTGAAGACAGCTTTGCTTTCTTGGTAGTCTTATCACTCGGGGGAAAAAAGAGAGGTGTCAAAAAATGGGTACCTCTGCCCACTTCTGATTGAAGCCCCACCACTATTACTCCTGCCTCACTATTACGTCTAGGGGAAAACAACCTCTTGTAGGAAAGAAGGGGGAAAAAACTGCCCACTCCTAGGGAACCATAATCCCACAATTGCTACTAGGATGCTGTACAACATACATGTCAAACACAAGGCCCGGGGGCCGGATCCGGCCCGCAAAGTGGTTTCATGTGGCCCGCGAAGCCATCCTGGAAACAGTGAGGGACCAGCCCCCACTGCCTTGGCCCTGGCCCAGAGACCCTCAGATCTGTCCCACTCCTGCCCAGGCCCCCATAGGCACCCTTGATGAGAACCATGTAGAGCTGGCCACGCCCACCCAGTAGGCCATATGCACTCTAGCCACACCCACCCAGTAGGCCACGCCCACCCTGGCCATACCCACCCACCCCCGGCCTCTTGAGGGCAACCGCAATGCTGATGCGGCCCTCAATGAAATTGAGTTTGACACCCCTGCTGTACAAGGTTTAGAAAGAATACAAGGCAGTCATTTTTCCAGGTAATGAGCATGCTGAGAGAGCAACCAAGAAGGGTTAACAGGAGTTTCATAGTAGGGTTCAACAGGAGGAAGAGATAAGAAAGAAAGGAACAGAGAAGCGGGTTTGTTTTGAGAGCTGTATGCTCAGCTGGTAGAACTATCACTTGAATAACTTCTGATTGCAAAGGATATGCCCAGAAAGTTTGCTGATTGCTTTTGAAGGGTTAGCACCTCCTACTACAAAAGCTGTGAAGGAATTACAAGGCAGACAGTTTCCAGGCAGCAAGCTCACTGAGCAAGTGAATAGGAAAAAATGGCAGGAATTTGAAAGGAAAATTCAAGGTGTGTGTGTGTGTGTCCCTAAGAAATGTACTTTCCACTGATACTATTCATTTAGCTAACCTGAGTGCCTAAAAAGAAACAGAAAGAGATCAAAGCTTTTCTCTTGATAGGATCCTACGTATTAAAAGTGATACAATGCTCAGGTCATGACTTGCAAGGCTCGTGGTATGTTTGTGTTCCTCTTGAAAACATCCTAGTATAATAAAAACAGTCTATTACAGTAATAGACTGGGCTCAGTACAATAAATTACAGAGGCAAGCATGATATTGTCTTGTTATATACCCAGTAGCTATCAGTATATCCATATTGGTCACCCTGCCCCATAATTGTAATCTGATATATCATTGCAGCTAAGTGGTGGCAAAATTTGACAACTAAATAGATAATATTGAGAACTCTGTCAGCTTATAAAGTTACTTATATAAACCTCCTACGTTTGACCAGGCAGGTTTTTTTTAAAGCATCTGCAATAGCCTTTTTCTCAGGTCAGGATAAAATACATAGCATTAAAACAATCTCCCTCCCTCCCTCCCTCCCTCACACACACACACACACACACACACACACACACACAAATATTCAATAGATTCATTTCACCTGAACTGCATGGGTATAACCCCTGTCATAATGGAGTTTTGCTGAATTTGCAATCAGAAATAGCTGAGGGGAAAAATTAAAATGAGCTGTAGAGAAAGCCCATTGTTAATTACAAGAGGTAAGACAAGAGACGTATTGTCTGCTCATCTGCAGGGATGAGCCTTTGAATTTCTCTCAGTGGTCAGTTGATCTTTAAAGTTTGGCTCAGCTTATTTTAAAGATCAGCACTGCTGATCCAGTGTCTAATTATAATTGGCCTTATCCATCCTGATACTAGCAAATACTCAAATGCAAAGGCACAAGTACACAGTTTGTTCACCATTTTGATCCGCAATTGTCCTGTGTGATAAATGAAAGTAGTCTCATAGGAGCTAGACTGAGCTTTTGCTAAGTGAATAGAGTAGACTGCCAAACACTTAACTCCTATCTGCGAATTATAAATTTTGGTACGACAGGTATTTATGATGGACTTCCCTGGTGGTACTTAAGATCGGTTCTGAGGTTATGAAAGCTGGACCCCTTTGCATATCAGGTACTTGACAGCTGGCATGCATTTATGACCTTATGCAGCATCCTAAGGTCATTTGACCGTGTTTTACAATGGTTTTACTGAAAACTCGCATTTACTTTTGGTTCTTGGCCAGACTGACTCATAGTGAACTATTGGTTCACTTAATGACCTTGGCAGTTATTTAATGGCCATGCAAAAAAGTCATAAAATTGGGTCATCACACATGGGTAACCTGATTTATAATTGTCACACTTATGACTGTGATGGGCAGGCTCCAATACAATTGTAAATTGAAGACTACCTGTATTATAAAATATCACAATGTTTGTTTTCTTGTGGTTTGTTACCAATGACTCCTCCTTAGAATATTAAAGCAAAACTCCTTCTCAGACTGATTTGTTCAATAAGAGGATCATGTCGGAACCTACATAAAGTAGGGTCCGTAACCATCCAGGTTTATAATTTTTCTCATTTCTTTTTTCTAAAATGGTGCTAGAATAACAGCTGTTTTAGCAAGTCTGTAAAAGCTCTTGCATTTGGGGGGCGGATTTGTTATTGTTTATTCTTTCTGACCCTTTTTAAAATTTATGTTAACATTTCACTTATTTTTTGAATTTAACTTTTCAGTCGGTAACTTTAAGCTCATGGCACTACGGGTACGAAAAAGAGACATCAAACCAACCCTGGAACAACTGAAGATAAATTACTTCTTCACCTCAGACCCTTAAATGGAAAATTTCATCTCTTAGAACTCTGTAATTCTGTAAATTCTGTAAATTTTTGGAATGCTGTTCCGGAAATTAGATGATATGCCAACTTCTCCAGTTGCCTTTTGAAAAACACTTTTGGGACAACCATGGCCTGGATGATTGAGAATCTCCATAGACAACTTTTCCCCTTGCCAACCAAGATAATGGATCGGTGGCTCAAGGGGACGCGGTGGCTCAGTGGGTTAA
The DNA here is from genome assembly GCF_947247035.1 of Vipera ursinii. Taxonomy (NCBI): domain Eukaryota; kingdom Metazoa; phylum Chordata; class Lepidosauria; order Squamata; family Viperidae; genus Vipera; species Vipera ursinii. Next base: position 87,721,499 of record NC_139513.1, read on the forward strand.
GACGCTGAGCTTGTCGATCAGAAGGTCGGCAGTTTGGTGGGTCGAATCCCGAGTGCCGCGTAACAGAGTGAGCACCTGTTACTCGTCCCAGCTTCTGCCAACCTAGCAGTTCGAAAGCACGTAAAAATGCAAGTAGAAAAATAGGGACCACTCCTGTGGGAAGGTAACAGCGTTCCATGCGCCTTTGGCGTCCAGTCATGCCGGCCACATGACCACGGAGACGTCCTCGGGCAAGTGACGTCCTCTTCGGCTTTGAAACGGAGATGAGCACCGACCCCTAGAGTCCGAAACGACTAGCATGCATGTGCGGGGGAACCTTTACCTTTTTATAGAGCGTAAACGTCCAGGAAAACACTGCTTCTGATAAGTATACTTGTTCACTTGGAAGATATGATTTGAACTTGTGCCTCTAATGATGTTCCAGTTGATGTGTAAAATTACCTTCTAATAGGAAAACTCTTTGGCTTTTTAACCACTCAGACTGTATTAGCCCTCTTTGATGAATCAACAACTATTTCTGTACAAACTGACAATCTGAAGACATTTGAGACCCATATAAGATCCTGCCTAGAGATGCAGAAACCATATCATCCTCAGCAAGCTTCTTATTACTAATAAGCAACTTGAGAGGTGGGGGAAGTTGCAGATAACAATGCTTCAAGAAAAAAAAAACCCCAAACAGAATTAGAACAGTGTCTGTCATACTTCAGTTCATCACAGAAGACAGAGATTGATTATTAGACCGAACAAAAGAAATGCTACCCCAGAAGCTGACAGAGGAAGTAATTCTCCAAAAAAGACAATCCACAAAAAACCCAAGTTCAGTGGATGAGAAAGAACAACAGAAACAAGAACCTGTGCTGGAATTCACTAGTAGCTTTCAGGCCTTTGCAGAAGAAAATGATCTTCAGGGCAGAAATAACAAAAGATTACATTATCCAAAAGATAAGAGACTGGAGCCTTGAAGAGCAGAGGACATAGGACTTCCCCTTACGATAATTGTAATAGTTGAGTGCTCTGTATTAACTATAATGTGCCTGCTGGACTCAGAACATGTGGAGCCTGCTGACTGAGAAGAGCATGGATCAGGAATATATCAAAGCAGCTGTAGAGACCCATAATGTTTATTCTCATCACATATTGAGCTCCGGATGGCGCCCAACCTTCGCTCCTTCCGGCACGATCTAAAGACGTATCTCTTTGAACAAGCTGGCCTGGCCTGATGGGATGGGGTTGGGTTTTTATTACTTTTAAATGTGTTTTAACCTATTGTAAGAGTTGTGGGCATTTTGTTTAATCTTTTTTAATTTTTGTATTCTGTCTTTTTAACATGTATTCACCACCCTGTTCACCACCCTGAGTCCTTCGGGAGAAGGGTGGTATACAAATAAAATTATTATTATTATTATTATTATTATTATTATTATTATTATTATTATTATTATTATTATTATTATTATTAATAATAATAATAATAATAATGGAGACAGATGATACCAACAAAAGCAGCTATAACCACTGTGCCTGGGATTTCAAAACCCTAAAAAGGAAGCTAAAGTACTTGAGGGTTCAGAAGAGAGAACTGGAGAATGAAAGAAAGCTACTGGAAGTGAATGATTGGCTTTAAAAGCGGTGTCAGTGGAAAAGGTTTGATTTCTTGGGCCAAAGTCCATTTTATCTGCCTGATGGGCTGCTGGCACTACATGGATGCAAAGAGTAGGAAGAATATTTGTGATCAAAACATATTAAGCTTAATTAGGAGGACTTTACTAGGACTACCAGATCTGAAAAAATCCCTCATGGTCATTAGATGGCAGCAAAGAGATACAGAAAGAATCTAGTTTTTTGCAGCCTGTATATTAGCTCTTGTTAAACTGAATCTTATGGATTAAAGACAGAATCCTCCAGCTTTAATAATGATTTTTGTACTAAAGAAGTAAATGCAAGAGCAACCAAACTGGTCTTTAACTAAACCACTCAAAGAAAAAGAAATCAGGAAATTTGACACAAATCATAGCATTTGCTGCGATTGTTATTATGCTAAGTAGTAATAATAAAGTTGGAAGGGACCTTGGAGGTCTTCTAGTCCAACCCCCTGCTCAGGCAGGAAACCCTATACCATTTCAGACAAATGGCTGTCCAGTCTCTTCTTAAAAACTTCCATTGTTGGAGCATTCACAAGTATATGGAAACGTAACCAACTGGGCTGGAACATTTAGTGCAGGAAGTCTAAAATGCTTGAATCAGAATAACAGACTAGTGGGGTATTTCCCATGATTAGAAAATAGCAGTTCAAGGATACAATTTGTTCAAAAGGAGCAAAAGAATTTTATGTGTTGTTTAGGGAGTGTTCTTCCTTGTTCAAAAGGAAAAGAAGCAAGAGGAAAGAAAGAATAGTACCAGTGTATGTTAAAATTATCCATGCTTGTTGAGAAATCCAAGTGAACGAACATGAAGAGAACATCTGGGTTAAATTGAGCAAAGAAAGAAAAGAAAATACTAATGTTGGAATCCACTGTTCGACAAAAGGAAAGATGTGGTAGATGTTTTCTAAAAGCATGTGGATGTTCTTTCAATGATACTCAGAGCAATAGGAATGGGCAAGTTTAATGACTCCAAAATCTACTGGAAGACAAATAATGTGAAGTACTCTCTCCAGATCCAAGTCCAGAATCTCAAACTTTATATTAAAACAGAATGTTGTTTGATGGAGAAGAGCATTCTATAAAACACCGAAAAGCCTTTCACTTTGTGATGAAGTAGCTCCTTTAACAGATTATGAGAATGTTATGGACATAATATATCTTGTTTTTAACAAAGCATTTGACGAAGTATCTCGTGTCATTCTAATTAACTAGACAGGTAAACATGAACCAGGTAGGTTAGAGAAACTGTGACAGGGGTAAAAAAAAAAGTGGCCTGAAATTAATGGAATACAATTTAAAAATTATCATTTAGGAGAAAAGAATCAAATGAAGATTGTGCAGGTACAGCAAGTGATTGGCAAAGTTGTGGGTTGTCTTCTCTATCTTTTGCAGCATTCCCTCCTAAGATGGTGGGGAGCAGAGCTTTGCAACAGGAATGGCACAGATTTGGCTGGGTTTTCTCTGCCCTTTCCTTCCTTTCTATGAGCAACAACTGCTGACTTGCAGATTCCTTCATGCTCCCTTCAGAAGACAGAGTGGGAGGGGGAAATGTTACCCCCCTGATTCCTACTGTTTTTCTCTTTCAGCGTTGTTATTAAATTTGTAAAGATCATCAAGTTAAACAACTTACAGTCTGGCCAGTGCTATTCCCCAAGTCTGAGATCCATTGGCAGAGCACTGCTCCAGTTAGGTCTTTAGCAGCTTTTATTTATTTGTTAATTGCATTGATATCCCATCGCAATCATAAATAAACTCTTGGCAGCTCACAAAATGAAACAATGAATGCAGAGTAATTGAAACTACAAAAAACATACAACCCAAAACAATATCTGGTGTCGATTTCCAAATGCCCTCCAGAAAAGCTTTGCTTTCAAGGTATTTCATACTGGAGTGTTTGAACTTGAAATACACATGAAGCATATGGTTTTGTAATTGTATATTGGAAATAAAAGGAAGATAAATGGAGAGAATAAAATCTCTCCTTTAAATCCTTGTGCTTTGTCCATGAAAATAATAATATGTCTCTTTCAAATGAATGGCCTGAGAAGACCTGAACAGGATTGAACTTGATTGATGGCCTGGGACATAAAAATAGACTTTTTAACTGTTCTTGACTGCTGAAATATCCATGCCATTGCTTTCAAAATATGGCAACAACCATTAGAGAATGGTGAGAGGAAGAAATAACTAGAAGCTGTTTAGAAATTGTGAGGAACCATGGGAGAGGCATAAATGCATACAGACAGAAATGGACAATAAACATAGCTGTGATTACATGTCCTGTTGGTCAATTTGGCATCCCATGTTATAGAATGTAGATGACGACACATGGCTTAGGAATGGAAACATTGTGGTACAGAAAGGTATGACTTAAGCCTGTCACTTGAGGTAGAGTTAAAAAGCAATATCACAGGGGCACCACAGAAAGAAAAAGGTTGCCACAGATATTTGCATTTTGGTGAGGTCCTGTGGTTAGACACAAATGGGGAAAGGTATTTGGGAATAGCAAGTATTAAGAATAGCTGGAATTATACTTGATCAGAAGCTGAATATCAGTCAGCAGTATAAGAGAGCTGATAAAAAGACAAATGCAATTTTAGACTGCAACAATAGAAGTACAGTCTGTTGTATTCTACATCCTAAGTATTATATCCAGTGTTTGACACCCCATTTAAGAAAAATCCATAGAAACTGGAAAGTTGTAATGAATGTATTGGGGTGCAAATGCAAGCATTATGCATACCTTTAATAAATAACATAAAGGGGTTAGTAAATGTCCCATGCCTTTTGGCTGTGGGAAGTCAGCTCCCCAGAGAAGGAAATATTAAAAGGGCAGAAAAATATATTTCCTAAAAGATATTGAAGAACCAGGAAAGCATGCCCAGATTTCTTAATAGTCCCAGGTCTCCTCTCCCCAAGCAGAAAAACCAGGTCTATTGATATGCAAATGTGAACCATCAGGAAGGTTGGAGCTAGAACATTAAAAAGAAAAAGACACCTAAAATCTACATACCCCAGCCCCAGGGAAGCAGGACATGACCTTTGGACATAATAGGATCAACCCATCACCATCAGAATGCCAGAAGAGGACACTCAGACTCAGGTCCAAAGTTCATGACACAGGAAATAGCTTCAAACAGGAACAGGAAGCAACTCTAAACAAAAGGATTCAGAGGATATAAAAACCTACTCCTTACATGTGATCAGCCCTTCTTTTCTGCTGGAACCATCTTTCTGTCTGGCTTTCCTCTCCAATAAACTACAACCTTCTTCCCAAAGCAGTTGCCATGTTTATTCCCAGCTTGGATGAACCATAATGAAGATTTTTCTTCCAACATGGCCAAGCCAGAAAAGAATACATCTTTTCAGCTTAAATGGTTCCCAAAATTTATTCCCTGTACTTGCTGAGATCAATATGTTATGTCCAGAAAAGCTCCAAGGAATATGTCATAATTCCATAGAACATATTTTACTCTTGTAGACATCTGATCTGGCACATTGGCTCTCTCCAACATCTCACATGATCCATTTGATTGGATCAATATTGAGGCAGGCTATTGATAATCCTATATTGCTGTGCAGGATCAATTTGGGGGAAGAGAATTCTCAGGGCTACAGTTTAATATTTCTTACTCCAGTCCATTCCTAATCATATAGCGCAAAAAAACCATACTAATTTTAAGGTTAATATCAACAAATAAGCTGCCTATAAAATTTAGCATCTATTCCTGACTCCACCGATTCCAAAAGGAAGACTGGTTTGTGATGTCATGAGTTAAACTCCACCCTTTCACGCTTGCTGTGCACTGTTGTTTGCAAGTACGGTATGTAAAGTTGAAATTGTGCATGCTCTTTTGCTACTTGCTCTCCCACTTGATGCCGATTATTTAAAATAAAAGCTTCCCTGGTATTGAGATGAATCGAGTACAGTTACATTGCAGTTGTTTACTTCTTTCTTTTTCTCTTTACAGTTTAATTGTCACTTAAGAAAAGGATTTAGTTTCATCTTTTGCAATGTTTGTTCTCATTGCTGAGCACAGGGAATTCTTTTGTGTTTGTGTCCTTGGAAACATTTTTTTTCTTTGAAGCAGCAATACCTGAGCTCAATCTCCTGTATCTAAGCTCAAGTGCTAAGCATGATACAATCAAGGAACCCAAAATGAACCCAGCATTGTTGGCAGGGAAGGAAGAGTTGGAAATGCTAAAAAGAGACTGCAGTCAGATGTACTAATTAATCCTTAGAGAGGGGGGGGGAAGGATGCAAAGGAAAATATTACATTTTCTCCAAACTTATTTTTACTGATCCCTAAGTTCTAAATTTATCCATCTAAAACTAGATTTTTTGGGAGGGCTTATATAGGTAGTCCTTGACTTATGACCACAATTGAGCCCAAAATTTCTGTTGCTAAGTGAGACTTTTGTTAACAACGATCTTTTTTGCCACAGTTGTTAAGTGAATCACTGCAGTTGTTAAGTTAGTAAAATGGTTATTAAGTGAATCTGGTTTCCCCAATGTCTTGCTTGTCACAAAAGGTGATCACATGACCCCAGGATACTGCAACCGTCATAAATATGAGCCAGTTGCCAAGCATCTGAATTTTGATCACATGACCATGGAGATGCCACAATGGTCATAAGTGTGAAAAACAGTCATAAGTCACTTTTTTCAGTGCCGTAAATTCAAAAGGTCACTAAATGAATTGTTGTAAGTTGAGGACTACCTGTACTTGCTCAGAGTCACAATATTATGAGAATAGTGAAAAAAATCTGAAACATTTAGCTGATTAAAATATTTGTCCATCTGTTTTATTATATTGTTATAATGGATAGATAAACTAATTCTAATTCACCTTCACATCCCTCTAAACCAGGGCTGTCCACCCTTGCTAACTTTAAGACTTGGGGACTTCAACTTCAACTCCCAGAATTCCCCAGCCAGTCAGCCATATTGCCTTCATACCCAGCCTGCAGCCAAAAAACAAAACAAAAAAAGCACCTTAAAGTCATCTTTAACTGTTCCAGATTTAAAGTTTTCCCTCTTCTCCTGATCCCATAATCACCATGGACATGAACTTACAAGCCTTATTGCTTTTCTGTTTGCTCGGTGGAACTGGCCACTTTAGGCTGTTGCAGACACACCCTCACCTTTAGCTGCTGGGATCTGCCCTCTGTTGCCTTGTTAGCTTGGGACACAGAAGAGACCAGATGTCTGGTTTCCTCACAATTCCAAGACTCTAGAAAGAGTGCCTAGAAGAGTAACAAAGATGATTAGAAACTGGAGGATAAAACATACAATGAACGGTTGCAGGAACTGGGTATGTCTAGTCTAATGAAGAGATGGACTAGGAGTGACATAATAGCAGTCTTCTAGTATTTGTTGGGCTGTCATGGGTGTGTATGTGTGTCAACCTCTTCTCCAAAGCACCTGAGGGCAAAACAAGAAATAACCAATGAAGCTTAACAAAGAGATCCAGCAAAAAATTAAGAGAGATTTCCTGTCAGTGAGAACAGCTGCTAAATATTGGACCAGCTCACCTCCAGAAATTGTGGATGCTCCACCTTTGGAATTTTTAAAGAAGAGACCAGACAACGATTTGTCCAGAATGGTATAGGGTCTCCTGCTTGGACTGGAAGACCTCCAAGGTCCCTTCTAAGTCTGTTATTCTATAACTTCTGTAACAATCAACTACTTATGTAATGCAAACTAACAAACAGCTTTATTATGGTCGCTGACAAGAAGTTGTGGGACGGAAAGTCCAACTGCCATTGAGTCTTCCCACTGTCTGTCAGGGTAAAAGGTTAAAAATTACAATCAGGACCTTGAACCAAAGGTGAGAAATTGCAACTAGAAAGGGCAAAGATTAAAATGCAGCAGGAGGTGCTGGTCTATCTGGATGAATATTCTTTCTAGGTTGAGCTCAGCTGCAGATCCCCCCTAAGTTAAATAAGGAAAGATCCTTCCCCAGAAGAGATTGACCCTTCCATCACCAATGCTAAATAAATAGAAACCACAATTCAGCAGAGTGCCTGACTACTGAGTGCTCCTTCTTGGAATGCCAGCTATATACACTTTTTTTAAAAAAATTCCCAAAGTGCTCAATTTTGTACAATTTCGAGGAAAAAAAGCTAAAGCACTTTCAAGGAGGACTTGGCGCAGCTGCCTCTAATAGCTGATTGTATACATTGTGGTTTCAGAAATAAACTTCACCTTTGGTTCAAGCAGTGGCCTATGTTTTTTATTCCTGGCTCAGAAACAACTTTCTAAAAAGTTTAGCCACTTTTATAATTTACAGAGCTTGGGTGATGATGATGTTATCCATTCAGTCATGTTCAACTTTTGGCGGTTCAGGTCTCTCCACATTTTCCGATTTTGCACTTACAGAGTTTGGGTAAGGAAACATAAATAAATTCTAAACAAATTGGGATACATAATTTGGAGCAAGCTCAACTTCTTGATTGTACAAGAAGTAGAATTTATTTATTTATTTATTTATTTAATTGGATTTATATACCGCCCTTTCTCACAGGACTCAGGGCGGTTTATAGGGTATTTAAAACAAGAAATACAAAAGTTAAAAACAATTAAAAATAATTACAACAGTCCCTGAAAAAGTAAAAAACCCCATTAAAATTAAAATTAAAATTTTCAGCCTGGGCCAGAGAGCTCGAAGAGCCAGGTCTTCAGGTCCCGGCAGAATGAACGGAGGTTGGGGACAGTCCTAAGCTCCACGGGCAGCTGGTTCCAGAGGGCAGGCGCACCCACTGAGAAGGCCCTCCCCCTGGGTGTTACCCGGTGGCAATCTTTTACCGGCAGCACCCTGAGAAGGCCCTCCCTGTGGGAGCGCACTGGACGAAGGGAACTTGATGCCGGCAGCAGGTGTTCCCTCAGATATCCCGGACCCAAGCCATTTAGGGCTTTATAGGACATTACCAGCACCTTGAATCTCACCCGGAGGGCAACCAGAAGCCAATGCAGCTCACAGAGTAGAGGTGTTACATGGGAGTATCGGGAAACTCCCATCACAACTCGCGCGGCCGCATTCTGCACCAGCTGAAGCCTCCGAGTGGTCCTCAAGGGCAGCCCCATGTAGAGAGCGTTGCAGTAGTCTAAACGGGAGGTCACAAGCGCATGAGTGACTGTGCATAGGGCATCTCGGTCCAGGTAGGGTCGCAACTGGCGCACCAGGCGAACCTGAGCAAAAGCCCCCCTGATCACGGCTCCTATGTGGTCTTCAAAATTGAGCCGGGAGTCAAAGAGGACGCCCAAGTTGCGAGCCCTATCAATGGGGGGGGGCAACACCTCACCCCCCATCGTTAAAGGTGGAATGATCTGGTTAACCCGAGATGCCGATTTGCACAGCCACTCAGTCTTGGCAGGATTGAGACGAAGCCTGTTTCTCCCCATCCAGACCTGGACTGCCTCCAGGCAACGGGACATCACGGCGAGGGCATCGCTGGGTTGGTTCGGGGTGGAAAGAAAAAGTTGGGTATCATCAGCATACTGATGATACCCCACCCCAAAACCACGAATGATCTCACTCAGCGGCTTCATGTAGATGTTGAACAGGAGGGGCGAGAGAACCGACCCCTGAGAAACTCCACAAACAAGAGGCCTCGGGGTGGATCTCTGCCCTCCCGTCAACACCGACTGCGAGTGGCCCAGGAGATAGGAGGAGAACCACCGTAAAACGGTGCCTCCCACTCCCAACCCCCTGAGACACCGCAGTAGGATACCATGGTCGATGGTATCAAAAGCCGCTGAGAGATCTAATAGGACTAGGACAGAGGAACAACCCCTGTCCCAAGCCCGCCAGAGATCATTCACCAGCGCGACCAATGCCGTCTCCGTGCTGTGTCCGGGCCTGAAACCCGATTGGTACGGGTCCAGATAATCAGTTTCCTCCAGGAACAGAGGAAGCTGATGCGCCACCACACTCTCAACAACAATTGTAACATATTTTAATATCCTAAAGCTGAAACACTAAATAACTTTCTAAACAAAATGCTAAATACTGAATTGCAAAGCTACTAAGTGAATGGGATAATGTATTAGTGCACTGAACTACTTAATGGTAAAATATTGGTTTAATCTACTAAAATCTTAGTTATGGCCCCATTAGTCTATTAACCAATCATTTCATTACACATCAATTACAGGATTTAAATCCCATATAATCAACATAATATACTAAATCCATTCACCCTTATCTCATTAAATGTTAGCTCCTCCATAGAACAGTAAGATATTCCATATGCCCCTTGATGAAGGCTATTGCAAATACTGTATGAGCTTTTTATTTGCAAGTAAGTATTTTACATAAGTTTTCTCTGGAGCTTTCAAATGTTTTTTTTTCCCTGGGTGTATTTCTACCCAGGCAACAACAACAACAACAAAGGACACAGCCTAGTGCTTCTAATTCATCCTTCCCACAACAGCAGTCTTTTACTATGTAAAGTATTTTATATTTTATCTTCAGAGATTGCCAAAGTGAGAGTTGCAGGCATGAGTCCAGGCTGAAGAGGAGAGTTCCCATCCATTTCACACTGTTTCTCTTTCTCCTGCCTGGTTGTTTTCAGACATGGGTTTCGTGCTCTTTCAAAAGCGTACTAGACTTATATTCTGAAATAAATTTGTCGGACAGGCTTGTGGCCTGTCACTCAGCCAACTCAGAAAGGTCTCTCAACTTTGCCCAACTACAATGCCAATGAGAACGGCTGGTAGTTGTTTCCCCATCAACAAGTGATATGCAGTAGAAGAAGAAACATGGAATCCACCATTCTCTTTCTTAGCCTGCCCTGATTAAGAGCAACATCACTTGCCGGCTTTGAGACAAAATAAGGCTAAGCAATGAAAACAACACAATTTGGATCGGAGTCTGAAGCATGTGCATGAAAGTGATGGAGAGCTTTCCTGATAGATGGAATCTGATCTGAGGGAGAATTAGTGAAATAAATTTTATAACTCAAACAGAAAAGAGATTTATTTATAGGAAATGCATTACAATGATAAGAAAAATCCATCACTAGCTGTTTGCATCTTACCAGTAAGATGTGCTCTGAGCATACATACCTAAGAATAAATGGCAAAAGGAGGTGACCTCTGATTAGCAATCTTTTTAGCCAAAGAGTAGATAGGTCAATAAAGATAAAGTGAATTCTTAACTCTGTGTTTTTACTCCACTTTCCCCCTGTGATCAGTTAGTCATAAAGTGCTAAGGATAAGTACCAATGGATCAAAACCTTCAGCATATTTTTCTGGAATTAAGAAGGGAAGGATCGTATAGTAATCAGGCCTCAAGGTAGAGTTCTATCTTTGCCTGGTTGAGGGCAACCAGACTTGGCAGGCAAAAATTGGATAACCAATAGATGGCAGCAAAAAGTAACGGAAAACTCTTTACTGCCCCCTAGGTAATGGTCTTGATTTCTGCAGCCAAGATCTGGGATCTGGGATCTGGGCAGCAGCAAAATCACCTCAAATCTTTAAAAGGCAGAGATAAAAAGATAAAAAACAGACTAGTCTTTTATTTATTTATTTATTGATGGGATTTATATCCCGCCCTATCTCCCGAAGGACTCAGGGCGGCTAACAATAAAACATATAATAATTACATAAATCAAGATAAAATGAAATTGAGAACATCAGTGCAATAAAAATTAGAGAATTTAAAAATGAATTAAAAATACTAAATATAAATTAATTAAAATGCCTGTCAGTCTAGGTCAGCTTGGTGGAACAGGTGTGTTTTGAGGCCGCGGCGAAAGGATTGGAGGTTTTGGGCTATCCGAAGCTCAGGGGGGAGCTGATTCCATAGGGTTGGTGCTCCCACAGAGAAGGCCCTCCCCCTGGGGGTCGCCAGCCGACATTGCCTAGCTGACGGTACCCTGAGGAGGCCTTCTCTGTGTGAGCGTACTGGACGATGGGAATTTGTTCCCGGCAGCAGATGGTCCTGCAAGTATCCCGGACCTAAGCCATGTAGGGCTTTAAAGGTAAGTACCAGCACCTTAAATCTCACCTGGAGGGCAACTGGTAGCCAATGCAGCTCACGCAGGAGGGGTGTAATATGGGAGTATCGGGGAGCTCCCATCACAACCCGTGCAGCTGCATTCTGCACCAGCTGAAGCCTCCGGGTGGTCTTCAAGGGCAGCCCCATGTAGAGAGCATTACAGTAATCAATACGGGAGGTAACGAGTGCGTGGGTGACTGTACGTAGGGCATCTCGGTCCAAAAAGGGGCGCAATTGGTATATAAGACGAATCTGTGCAAATGCCCCCCTAGCCACGGTTCCAATGTGATCTTCAAAACTGAGTCGTGAATCTAGGAGGACGCCCAGATTGCGTGCTTTATCAATGGGAGGTAACATCTCTCCTCCTATAGTCAGAGATGGATCCTCTTGGACTAAACGAGATGACGGTATGTACAGCCACTCAGTCTTGGCCGGGTTGAGTCAAAGCCTGTTTTCTCCCATCCAAATCTGTACCGCTTCCAGACAATGGGACATCACATCAAGGGCATCACTGGGTTGGTTCGGGGTGGAGATGAATAGCTGGGTATCATCAGCATATTGATGATATTTCACCCCGAAGCTACGGATGATCTCTCCCAGCGGCTTCATATAGATGTTGAACAGGAGGGGTGAGAGCACCGAACCCTGAGGCACTCCACAATTAAGAGGCCTAGGGCTTGACCTCTGCCCTCCTGCCAACACCGTCTGCGAACGGTCCGAGAGGTAGGAGGAGAACCAACGCAGAACGGTGCCTCCCACTCCCAGCCCCTCAAGCCGACGCAGTAAGATACCATGGTCGATGGTATCAAAAGCCGCTGATAGATCTAATAGGACCAGGACAGAAGAATAACCTCTATCTCGGGCCCGCCAGAGATCATTCACCAGCGCGACCAATGCCATCTCCGTGCTGTGCCCTGGTCTGAAACCCGATTGGTACGGATCTAGATATTCAGCTTCCTCCAGGTTCAAAGGGAGCTGTCGTGCCACCACGGTCTCAACGACCTTCGCAAGGAAGCGAAGGTTGGAGACAGGACGGAAGTTGTTTAAAACAGCTGGGTCCAGTGCCGGTTTCTTGAGGATGGGCCTTACCACCGCCTCTTTCAAGGCAGCAGGGAAGTACCCTTCACTCAGTGAGGCATTGATAACTGCTAGGAGCCAGCCTCGTGTAACCTCCCGAGATGCATAGACTAGCCAGGAGGGACACGGGTCCAACAAACATGTGGCGGCACTTAGTTTCCCCATGATCTTGTCCACTTCATCCGGAGTCACAGGATCGAACTCTTCCCAAATGTACTCAGCCAACTTCATCGTTTTCCTCTCATTAGATACTGCCCAGTCAGAGTCCAGACCAGCCCGAATCTGAGCAATTTTGTCCACCAGATATTTACTAAATTCCTCAGCCCGTCCATGTAGGGGGTCCTCTCCCGTCTCTTGACTTAAAAGGGAGCGGACCACTCTAAATAGAGCGGCCGGGCGATTATCTGCGGACGCAATGAGGGTGGTGAAGTAGGCACGCTTTGCCACCCTCATTGCCACAAGATAGGATCTAGAAAAGTATCTTAACTGTGTTCGGTCAGACTCAGACCGACTGGCTCTCCAAATGCTCTCTAGGCCCCTTCTCTGGCGCTTCATCTCCCGCAGGTCCTTGGAGAACCAAGGAGCGAGTCGGGACTTGCGCCGGGTCAGAGGCTGCAAAGGGACAACGCGGTCGAGAGCCTTCGAAGCAGCCTGTTGCCAGGCATTAACTAAGGACTCGACCGGGTTGTGGGAGAGGGAGGTGGGAATCGGTCCAAGCGCCATCTGGAATTTATCTGGGTCCATCAGGCGCCTGGGGCGGAACCACCTGGTCGGTTCTGCCTCCTGACATCGGGGGGTGACGTGACGGAGGCCCAACCGCAGGAGGTAGTGGTCTGTCCATGAAAGGGGTTGTGATGTTGGAGTAACCCCACCCAGCCCATTTAGCCACTGCCCAGAGACAAAAATTAGATCCGGCATGTTTCCTCCCTCGTGAGTTGGGTCCTGAGTAATTTGAGTAAGGTCCATGGCCGTCATGGAGGCCATGAACTCTCGGGCCACTTCTGATGCACTGCCCAGGGAAGGTAGATTAAAGTCTCCCAGTACCATAAGCTTTGGAAATTCGACCGCCAATCCTGAGATGGCGTCAGGTAGCTTGGGTAGAACCGTTGCTGTGCAGCTTGGAGAGAGGTATACCAGAAGTAGGCCCAACTGACCACCAGGACCCCATCTTAAGAGGAGGGATTCACATCCGTCTATCTGAGGGGCAGTGGCCTCCCGCGGATGGAGGGTCTCTCTGATAACGACCGCCACGCCACCTCCCCTACCCTGAGCTCGAGGTTGATGTAGCACACGGAAATCTGGAGGGGATAAATCAGTCAGAGGGACCCCTCCCTCTGGGCCCAGCCAGGTTTCTGTGATGCATGCCAGATCTGCGTCTTCCTCCTCGATCAAGTCATGGATGAGGGGAGCTTTATTCGCAACTGACCTGGCATTAAAATAGATCAGCCTGAGCTCAGGAGTCAGACCTCCCTCTTCCCCAGGGCAGCAAGCGAGAGCCAGAGGGTCAGAGCGCGCCACAGCAAGAAGATAGCGTGGGCGTGATCTCAGAATACGATATGGCCCTCTGCTCCTCCATCTGCTGCCATTCCCAATTACTGTGGGGATCGGTATCCCTGTCCCATCCCCCTGGTTTACAAGACTCTCCTCGGCCCTCATATTGCCGCGACCATTGGCCAACTTAGGCTGAGACAGGTCCGGTGGGATCTTCCCCTCGATTTGCTGGGCCTGACCCTCCCCCCTCCCTAACCCTTCAAAAAATTTTAAAAGAAAACCCAAGAGCCTCTTCTTGGCGCCATGCCACCTCTCGGGGTCCCAGGACCCGTCATTAAGGAAACGGCGGCGTAGGTCTGATGGCCATCTCTGAGAGAGTGGGGAAGCTCTCAGGGCAAGTAGCTCACTTCTGGTGTAAGCCATCAGAGGTGGAAATAGGAGTAAAGGACGAGCTGGTTGGAACAGCTGCATATCAAGACCACAGAGCTGAAGTAGTGGCTCCTGAGAACATGGTCACCCTCTCACAGTGATCAGGAACTCAGGGGGTCACCATCCAGCTCCGGGTAGGTCGCAGGAGGAGAGAGAGTCCGGTGAATGCTAGCATAGTCCGTTGGTGGATAACTTCGTAGCTCCGGTGATGAGCGGTGGTAGTTCATCTATCTCCATGCCTAAGATGTCATCGTGACCGAGGGGCTGTAGTCAGTCTCCGGTGAAAAAAATGAAGGAGGGATTATCTGGACTTAAAGTATGATCCCGAGAGGATAACTGCTATCTCGGGGGCCTTTCGGCACATCCCACCTCCAAATAAAGCTTCAGGTGGTCCCTGGTGAATTCTGCCCTCCAGACCAGATATAGGAGGGTTTTAAATGGCGCTCTAGCCTACAGACGGTGGCCATCATCCCACAGACCTCTGTCGTGGGGGGGGAGCTCGATGATCTTATAGATGGGCAGATGGGGGGCAGCAGCCACCAATTCTGGAGCCTCGCCGTCCGGGGTACCTTTGTAGGCAGCCCCAGGTCGTTACAGCTCCTCCGCAGGTGGCTGCAGGACCGGACCGTTTGTCTGTCGAAGAGAGATCGATCAGGTCGTTGTAGGTCCGTTGCAGGCTTCCACGTGCCGCGCATCCAAGCAGGCCGCTTAACAGCTGATTTGGAGGCCGCCGCAAGATCCCACCGGCAGCTGCCGGCTAGTATATGCTCTCTTTTATGTTGGTAAATTGTCATGTGGTAACTTGTGATGAGGAAAGGTGGCACTGAGTTCCTTGGATTTGAAAATGACCACATGCATGTCCCATTGGCTATGCTGTGGAAAGCTTTGCAGGGCAAGCTGATCATTACCAGGGGTGGTCAAATGTCATTGCTGACTTTACTGCGGTGGCCTTAATGGCTTGTTCTCTTTGGCAGTGGGAAGCCCCTTGGCACCATCAGGCTCTGATGAGTCTTCAAGGAGTTGGCATGTTTGCAGAGCTATTTGCTGCTGACTCATGTGCAGAAATGGACTGTCAGCAGCTGCCAGAAAATTGTTTTCCAGACCAATTTTCTCTCTGCATGTTGCTTATAAAATTTTACCTTTTAAGGATGAGAAAGAAAGCCCCCCCCCACCTTCTCCCTCTGTTTAAAAGCCTGACAAGCAGGAAAGGGCAAGCAAGAAGGAAAGCGTTTTCAAAAACAATCCACAGCAGCCTAATTGCATTTCCAGCATGAGAACTATAAATATCCAGACTTCAGAGGCAAGCTTCTGTCTATGTAGCCTCCTGACACATGTTGCATTCTCACATCAGTGGACTTTTGCCCATTGAACCAGTACATTATTTGATGGTGGTATCTGGGGTGTATGTTTATGTGTGATTACGTAGTGATTTCTGTGTAAATTACAATCACTGTTGCTCATTCAGGTCCAAGCTAGTATGAACCTGTTATCCAGGACTTCAAAATTATTATTATTTGCTACATTAATACTTAATACATAGCATACGATAGCATCACCAATTTTTTTTACCATTGTTTAATGCAAGAACTTTGCTTCTCTGGGTATTATACTCTCTTGTTTTGATGGGCTGGTGGTTACTAATCAGCTTTTCCAAGGTCATTGCTCTAGATTGCTGATGGTCCTTGCACTGGAGCAGGCACGCTGGCTGAGGAATTCTGGGAGTTGAAGTCCACAAGTTGAAGTCCACAAGTCATAAAAGGGCCATGTTTGAAGACCGCATCGCTTTCTTTTATTATTTTGATGGCTTGCTTTGGTTTGCTTAACATTTTCTAACCTGATTTTGTCATGCTGACTTCCAGGATGATAAAGTTGTTGTGAGCCGCCCTGAGTCCTTTGGGAGATAGAGCGGCATATAAGTCCCATAAATAAATAAATAAATAAATAAATAAACAAACAAACAAACAAACAAACAAACAAACAAACAAACAAACCCACTTTGGTGCCCACCAAAGTCATTTAAGCCGCTAAACCAATGTTTTGATCCAAAATATGCTAAGGCTAAAACAGACATGTCAAACTCCTGGCCTGCAGGCCGGATGCATCACGCCAAAACCGCACCAACCCCATTGCCGGCAATGGGGAAAAAGTTGTAATATGTCACACAATGTCACTTGATGTTGCGAGTTTGACATGCCTGCCCAAAATCTGGATCATGTACGTGAGAAAGAAACAGAGCTAGGCAACTTTGGGTCCCAACCAGATCTTTTGGATTTAGATCTTCCATGAGGCTACAACAGATTGATCAATGCAAGAGACTTTAAGAATTGCAGAACCAAACATCTGGACAGCAGCTGATTGCCCACCTCAATGAAAACATTACTTGATCTAGATTATCCAGACAGAAAAATCACCTCTTTTTGCTTCTTCTGTCTTGTCTGGATTGAGCTCAGACTGCAAATTTGTAGCCAAGTCCTAAAATAGCTTGCCTTTCCTCTGACACATGAAAGAGAAATAGCAGTAACAAGCCCAAAGTCTACAATTGTAAACTATATTTTACTCAGTTCATTGAAATGTAGATATAGAAGATAGACTGTGATTTGTTGTGGCTAAAGGCTGTACTTAAAAAAAGAAGAAGAAAAAGGAAAGGGCATCCAAGGACGCAGGGAGTGTGGCCAAGATGTTCAGTTCACTTTAAGGGATTAAGAAACAAAATGGGTGGCGTAACACTTGCAGAGGTTTAAGAAACCCCTTGAACCCCTTAGCCGCCTCCCAACATAAAAGCTTGACCTGTGGTAGTGAAGAGATTGGAGTGAAAAATTATCTATTTTAATATCATTCTTGCTCTAAAACAGACATGTCAAATACAAGGCCCGGGGGCTGGATCCGGCCCGCGAAGTGGTTTCATGTGGCCCGCGAAGCCATCCTGGAAACAGTGAGGGAATGGCCCCCACTGCCTTGGCCCTGGCCCAGAGACCCTCCTTCCACCAGAGACCCTCAGATCTGTCCCACTCCTGCCCAGGCCCTCAAAGGCACCCTTGATGCGAACGATGTAGAGCTGGCCATGCTCACCCAGTAGGCAATATGCACTCTAGCCACACCCACCCAGTAGGCCACTCCCCCCCTGGCCATACCCATCCGGCCCCCTGAGGGCAACCGCAATGCTGATGCGGCCCTCAGTGAAATTGAGTTTGACACCCCTGCTCTAAAAGAAAAAAAAACTTTAGCAGGGCTATAAAATTTGGCCTGTAAAACATTGAACAAACATTAGATAGCAGCAAAGGATTAACATTTTCTATAACTCTTTGCTGCCATCGAATGATTACCTAAGGGACGCGGTGGCTCAGTGGGTTAGGATGCTGAGCTTGTCGATCAGAAGATCGGCAGTTTGGCGGGTCGAATCCCGAGTGCCGCATAACAGAGTGAGCGCCTGTTACTCGTCCCAGCTTCTACCAACCTAGCAGTTCGAAAGCACGTAAAAAATGCAAGTAGAAAATAGGGACCACTATGGTGGGAAGGTAACAGCGTTCCGTGCGCCTTTGGCGTCTAGTCATGCTGGCCACATGACCACAGAGACATCCTCGGACAAGCGCTGGCTCTTCGGCTTTGAAACGGAGATGAGCACCGGCCCCTAGAGTTGGAAACGACTGTGCGGGGGAACCTTACCTTTAATGATTACCTAGATTTCTACTGTACATTTCAGATCTGGTAACGTTATCTTAATAGGACCATTTTGCTCCTCTTTCAAATAGGCAAAAAAGGTACCACTTACTTCAGAGGTGCCATAAAAAATAAATCAGGGATAGCAATAACAATAGCACTTAGATCTCTATACCACTTCATAGTGCTTTACAGCCCTTTCTAAGTGGTTTACAGAGTCAGTATATTGCCCCCAACAATCTGGGTCCTCATGACCTCAGAAGGAAGGAAGGCTGAGTCAATCTTGAGCTAGTCAGGATCGAACTAATGGCTATGGGCAATTAGCCTGCAATACTGCATGCTAACCTCTGTACCACCAGGCCTCTTGGTAGAAGAATGTAGGAGTTAATATAGAATCTTTTGGAAACAAGGAGTGGATTTCAAAATACTGGTTAAAAAAAATAAAGCAAATAAAGTGGTTTTTCCTATTTTGAAGTTTATACATTCCTGCAGCCCTAGAGATAAAAAGACAGAATTTCAAATTACATGGCCAATATTCAAAAATGCTATATGACTTTCTGTAACATGGCAGTTATTCGCAAAAAAAATCTGGAGGATTCAGTTTTTCTTTGTGGTGGTGATGAAAATAAAGAAAAATACTGTAGCTTTCTTAAGAACAGTTCAGAATTGTAATGTGGTTCTGTTATTATTGAATAGAAATCCCAAAAATGGGGAAGGGGGGACTGGAAAAATTATTTAGATCTTCATTTTCTTCTATAGGAAGTGTAGGGTCTGTTCCTCAGTATAACGTTCATTAGGTAAACTATTGTGGTTTGAAGGAAGTAATTTATTTTTCTTTAGAGAAGTCACTTTACTGAGAAATCTCTTTGAATGTCATTAATTTAAGTCTACTGTAAGCCACATGTGAAAGTGTGCATACCCACCATTATTGTATAGTAGACAACTGAACTTGCTAGGAAGCTTGAGGATTGTGGTTCTTCTCCATTTTTCATTATAAAGTATGAAATGATTTTTTTTAAGTCAATCCCATTTTTCTTTCCCTGAGCTACCTACTATTTTACTGTTTTTAAGCGTAGCAGTGGATTTCTTCAGTCCTTTTAGGTAATTTGATTACCTACATATTTTTGACATACCACTGAGCTCAAGCTCTTTTTATTGCAAATATGTGAGGTTTATACTTTCCTATTCTAAAAGCTAACATTTCTGCCTGGAAGAGTGAAGCAAAATTGCATCTTTAATTTGAATTCAGAAAAATTCAAACTATCAAAACTATTGCAGAAATTCTGTGTCTTCCAGCTAGCTTTAACTGACAAGCTAAAACTAAACTAGTATCTGTTCTGCTCTCTTGCTTATCCTGTTTTTTTTTTTTTTGGAGAGGGGAGAAGAGAATTAGGCCTCAGTTTAGTGTTGACTCTTGGCGACTGACTAGTACGGGTACCACCTGTGGTACATTGGCACCTGGCAGGTGGTACGCAACCATCCTAGAAAAGTGGTAGCGGGGGAGGGGAATGAGCTGAACCAGTGGCAGCACCGCACCAGCCTGAGCAAGAGATGGCTGGAGCTGCAGGGCTGTCAGGGCTCAGTGGAAGCGCCAGGATCAGCGCCAGACTCCAGCTGGAATGTTGCAGCATCTTCAGGGTCTTGTGATTTACATTCAGATGCTTGGCAACTGATTCATATTTATGATGGTCACAGTGTCCCAGGGTCATGTGAAGTGACCAAAGCAACCACCCAGCAGACGGGTGGGGGGAATAAAAAAACAAACACCCCCCCAGCCCACCCCCATGGCCAATCCTCAACAGAAATGCTAACAACAATGAAAACCTCGGATAGGAGGAAGAGCGCCGCGGGGCAGGCAGGCAGGTGTCTTGCTTGGCTGTGGCTTGGGGGGCACTTTTTCAGTGCCATTGTAACTTCAAACAGTCACTAAGCGAACTGTTGTAAGTCGAGGACTACCTGTACTTCATCACTTTTTTCCTTTTTTTTTTTTGGTCATCAAGTTTTTGACACCCTGCTAGGCGACTGGTGGTACTCGGATGTTGCCATATCCTAAAAGTGGGGCAATGGGTGAAAAGGTTGAAAAGCCCTCGACTAAGTATCTGCAGTTTTCTTGCCAAGTTTGCAGAAGTGATTTGCCATTGTCTGCTTCCTAGGGCTGAAAGAGAGTGACTGGCCCAAAGTGACTTAGTGTCTAAGGAAGGGTTGGAACTCCAAATCTCCCAGTTTCTAGCCTTGTGCCTTAACCACTATGCCAGATTGGTTGTCTCACTTACCTATCGTAGTTCTCCAATACAGGTATTGCCAAGTCTGAAGTTTAAGACAGCATTTCTGTGACAGAAGCATTACACTTTTAGAAACAATTCTCATGGTATTCTATTTTTTATTATTTTTTATTGAAGAATTGTTTACAGAAAAAAACAGTATGATTTTAAGAAAAAGAAAAAGAAAAAAAGAAAAAGAAAAATGATAAGTAAATGAAAAAAGAAAGGAATAGAGACAGAAAAGAATGTCTATGGAGATTCTCACTTACCGGTAATCCAAACCATGGTTGTACCAAAGGTGCTGTTCAAAAGGCAACTGGACTTTCTTGGTTTTATCATCAATCAGAATAGAGCTGATGGAGGTCTTCTAATCCAACCCCCTGATCAAGCAGGAGACCCTACCATTTCAGACAAATGACTGTCCAGTCTCTTTTTAAAAACTTCAGAGATGAAGCACCCACAACTTCTAATGGCAAGCTGTTCCACTGGCTAATTGTTAGGAAGTTTCTCCTTAATTCCAGGTTGCTTCTCTCCTTGATTAGTTTCCATCCTTTGTTTCTTGTCCTGCCCTCTGGTGCTTTGGAAAATAAGTTGACTCTTCCTCCTTGTGGCAACCTCTCAAACACTGGAATACTGATATCATATCCCCCCCCCCAAGTCCTTTCTCTCTAGACTAGCCAAACCCAAATCATTCAACTGTTCTTCATATGTTTTAGTCTCCAGGCCTTTGATCATTGGTGAATGCTCCAACACTGGAAGTTTTTAAGAAGAGACTGGACAGCCATTTGTCTGAAATGGTATAGGGTTTCCTGCCTTAGCAGGGGGTTGGACTAGATGACCTCCAAGGTCCCTTCCAACTTATTATTATTATTATTATTATTATTATTATTATTATTATTATTATTATTATTATTATTATTATTATTTTAGTTGCTCTTCTCTGCACTTTTTCCAAGCTCTCAACATCTTTTTTGTAATGTGGTGACCAAAACTGGATGCAGTATTCCAGATGTGGCCTTACTAAGGCTTTATAAAGCGGTATTAATACTTCACATGATTTTGATTCTATGCCTCTGTTTATACAGCCAAGAATTGTATAGAGAAAGATGGAAATAAAGATGAACTACGCAAAACAAATAAATTTTGAATTTGCCAATAAACCAGAGAAATGATTGCCTTATAAGCTGCGAGAAGAAAAAGTAAAGAAAGTGATATTAAAGTTACAAGAAGGAAATACTGTAATAACAGATAATGCAAATACGTGAAAAAGTGTTCCATCAGTATTAAACTACTTTACAGAAAGGTCAAGAAATTCCTTGAAAAAAATGGATGAATATTTATATAAACAGAATTTACTGAAGGTTACAGAGAATCAAAGACAAATTTTGAATTGACTTATAACAGTAAGGGAACTGTGTGAAGCTATTTAAAAAGACTAAAACATGAAAGGCACCTGGCCCAGATGAAACTGCCAGCTTCTTACTATGAATGTTTTGAGGATGAACTTTTACAACCTTTATAACAAACAATGAACGTTATTCTACAAAATGAAAACCCTAGGAAGCTTTTTTCCAAGTTTCAACTAAAAGCTGTTTTCTTATATAGTAATATAATATAAATTCATGTTTGACTCCACCCATTTGTATGATTTCGGACATATTGAAATGTCAGTATTTCACATAATAACTGGTTTGCAACATTCATCTGCCAATTCTATAAAGGAATTCAGAATCACTTTCATTTTGCTTTTTAAAATAATAGAGATTACCCATCTAAGGGAAGGACAGTAGAACTGATTGGTGCAGCCTTCAAAAGCTTAAGTTATGCTCAGTATTGAAAAGATACAGAGAGTGCCATTAGCACCAAAACCCCACTGAAGTTGTGTAACAAGTAAGTTAATGTACAGTAACAAGATAATTTGCATATAATCAGTATAAATTATCTGAACACTTCATATATGAGATCACCACTGAGCAGCTACTGAAGGTCAACATAAATTTATTCTGTGAGATTCTGGTGTATTTTGAGCTGTTTATGTCAATAAATCTCCCATTAATCATTAAAGTGGTATGTTGAAGACCTTTATGCATCTTTTGCTCACATTTGTATTTCCGAGCCCCATATTCCATCTATTCATGAAAAATATGGATGCCAACTGCATATTATAAGCAATCTGTTTTATAAAACTCCAGTGGGTTTTTCCCCCCTTTAAATCATAGTCATTTCTTTCTTCAGCCTCCTCCAAAGTCTCCTAGTGTCACTGGGTGTAGCTAAAACTTAACTCCTATCCATTTCTTAGTCACCATATTGCTTTAAGAGAGTAGCCCCTTCAAGTTTAGGGTTTAGCTGTTTCATATGTAGTGTAGCACATGTGAAAACCTCATAACAATTTTGTGCCGTACATCACATGTAAGTGCTTAATTTAGGCTTGTATGCCAGTGTTAATAGTGAGGAGAAATTGGAACCAAAAGACATGATGTATTTTGCTGTGGAATTGATTGTTAGAGAGGGGTGTCACTGCAAACCCTTTATTGGCCAGAGTAGAGAAATTACACTGAGATATGTTAGTCTTCCCTTATATCAATTCTCAGAACAAACCAATGAAAATTCTTGGAGTCAGATCTATACATTTGGAGGGCATCTTGAAAAGACCAATTAATGTTTGGATCCACTGACTACATTGCTGCAAGCAGGAATTATATATTTCTGTTAGGGCAAAGTACTGCTATTTGCATTATGAGTCTGGTACTTGCTATCGTTGCATATACTGTAATTCAAATTACATGAACCTTCTAGTTATAGTTAAGGCTCTTCATTAAATAGCCTTAGAGGTTAAGGGTATCATTCCAGACACATTTTGTCATAGTGAATGTGTTCGTTTATAAGTTACTTCTTTGGTTGCTTTTGCTAAGATTTATATTCTGCCTTTTCTTTAACAGCTTGAGGTGGCTTTCTTGGAAATCCCCCTTCATTTTGTCTCTGTGGTAACTCATTGAGGTAAGTCAGGCTCAGAACCTTACTTGTGTGAAATCACCTACTGAAGGTAAATCTGAACCTGGGTCTCCCCAGTTGTACCCGTCAGCTTAACCACTGCACTGCATGGTTATTAAATAAGTGCAACTATTTTCATGAATCTGAATCTAAGTTGAATTAAACTTTCCCTCTTACCATCTTATCTCTGGGATAGCATAAATCTAGACAGATTAGAGGATTTTTTTTCTATACATACTCAGAGACACACACAAAAGTCTTACAATCTAATTAACAAAATTAATCTAATCTAATCTAATCTAATCTAATCTAATCTAATCTAATCTAATCTAATCTAATCTAATCTTAGCATACAAAAATCTATTTTTAAAGGTTTTCTTTTTCTCAAATATCCCCAAATCAGAAGACCCTTCTGAGCTCATAAAAGTTATTCAGAGGAGAAATGGACTAACTTGCCATTACTTTGTTAGCATCTTAATAAATTAGTGCTTTAAAGATCTGACCATGATTTAGCCAATGTTTTACCATTCAGATGCCAAAGCTGAGCAGCTTCATTCACAATCTTTGAGATAGCTGCATGTTCACGATCTTCTGAGACTTTTTCTAGAAAATGGTTCATAGAGTCTTTTGATTAGTGAAAATTCTGGAATTATTGGCTCATTTTTCATTAGGACCGTACTCTGGAATTCATGTCGGCAAAACAATCCTTGGATGTGTATGGCTGTCTTTGATTTCCCTGTCCTGCTGTATTACAAATAATGTATAAAAGAGGCAACTAAAGTGAAACAAATCACAGCTGGGACCCCACGGTAGCAAGTGTCACCATACTGTAGTCATTCATCCAGATGAAAGCAACGTGCCAATTGAAGTACTTGTCACAGTATAGTGCAGTTCCCTCCACCTCCAATCCCATGCTGTTTGATATGAGAAGGGAGGGTGGGCTGTGGATGAGCACAGCTCTGAAAAAGATGCGCTTTGGTAAAATGCAAAGCACAAAAAAGGAAGTTAACACTGCATTTTTGAAGCCAAAACAATTCTTCAGCTAACTTACCGATTCCAGAGGGCAGCAGGCTAGGCAAGGCCTTGTGGCTTCAGGCTATGAGTGTTGAATGACTGAGGTAGAGAGTCTGGCCACTAGCCAGTCTCCAGCACTGGCCACAGGAAATCTTCTTGTCCCAAAGTACCAAAATAATTACCCTGAGCTTTATAAAAGCTTTCAGCTTAGATGCCAATTATAGGAATGGTGTTCACGGGGGCTCCCAATCCCTTTTGACTTCATGCAGCCCTCGGCCAGAAAGGAAATGGAGCTGATAAAAGAGCGCTGTGGGCTAAGCTACTTCTCCGTGCACTGTATAAATATAGAGACAGAAAAAGCTTTTCTGTACCATAAAATCCAGCTAAGCTGGGAGAGAAATCACGATCAAGATCCATCCAATTTACTGTTAACCCTTTATATTTGAATTTAATATTTTTCTTCCTGAGGGGGTCTCATAGGGGTTTAACATTTAGACAGTGAAATGTGGAGCTGAGCACAAATGGCCTTTTGACTAGACTGCAGCCACATTTTCAAGTACAGGGACTGGGTGGATAATTTATCCAAAGTCCTTGAGGGAGGGAGAGATTTCAGCACAATTTCTCAGGAACTGGACCTGCCTGACTCATAGCGGTGACAACCCTGATGCTGAACAGCTCATGCGAGGATTCCCCTAGGATTCAGGCCAAGTGTGGGGAGTCAGGAGAGATTACTGCATGATGAAGGATGAGACCTCCGCACACATTGTTTACTCACATCATAATTTAATATGTGCCAGTTACTCTACCCTTGAGAAATCCTCCCATATGTTCTTTTTCACTGAAGTAATTTCCAAAGCAAATTTGCAGATTACTAAGTTGATTGACAACTTAGAGAGAAAAGAAACCCTACCAGTCACTTTCACTGCCCAACAGTAACTAAAACAGTTATGGCTAACCTGTAACGTGTGTCGAAAGTGACATGCTAAGACGTTTTGTGGGACACACCAGCATTTACAAATACCCAACAACTATTCTCAGAAGGACACCCAGGTGCAGCCTGACATCACATGGGGTTAATGATGTCTGATATATATTGGAATTAGATGGCTTAGCAAGTGTGACACCGCAGATTTGTTTAAGTCTGTGCAGGCAAATGAATTCAGATGAAGAAGGGAAATTTGGAAAAGATGACTCTATTGAATTATGTCAGGGTAAAGAAAAATTAGTTTCACATCCCTCTTGGATGGTAGAAGAAAGGAAAATGCATTATTTCTATTTGACTCCATTTTTCAAAGGATCCTCTAGCTCAGGGCTTTTCAACCAGTGGTACGGGTACCACCTGTGGTACATTGGCACCTGGCAGGTGGTACGTGACCATCCTAGAAAAGTGGTAGCGGGGGAGGGGAATGAGCTGAACCAGTGGCAGCACCGCACCAGCCTGAGCGAGAGATGGCTGGAGCTGCAGGGCTGTCAGGGCTCAGCGAAAGTGCCAGGATCAGCACTTCTTCGGGGTTGTCAGGGCTCAGTGGAAGCACCAGGATCAGCACCAAGCTCCAGCTGTAATGTTGCAGCATTTCCAGGGTCTTATGATTTATATTCTGATGCTTGGCAACTGATTCATATTTATGACGGTCACAGTGTCCCAGGGTCATGTGAAGTGACCAAAACCTGCTGCAACTGCCCAGCGGATGGGGGGAATAAAAACCAAACACCCCCCCCACACCCCTGTGGCCGATCCTCAACAAAAATGCTCACAACAATGAAAACCTTGGACAGGAGGAAGAGTGCCGCTGGGCGGGCAGGCAGGTGTCTTGCTCGGCTGTGGCTTGGGGGGTACTTTTTCAGTGCCATTGTAACTTCAAACAGTCACTAAGCAAACTGTTGTAAGTTGAGGACTACCTGTACTTCATCACTTTTTTCCTTTTTTTGGTCAAGTTTTTGACACCTTACTAGGCGACTGGTGGTACTCGGATGTTGCCATATCCTAAAAGTGGGGCAATGGGTGAAAAGGTTGAACAGCCCTGCTCTAACTGTTTCTCTCTTTTGGTATCGGACTAAATGTTACTTTAAATGGACCTGATTGAAGTGTTTGATGGCCAAATTCATAGTTGGGGTTACATACATAAAAATATAATAATAAATATAATAATAATAAATAATAATAATAATAAATATTAGAGCTAGTTTTTTTTTCTCTCAGGGTGGAGCTAACATGATCTGGTGTTGGGGGACGCACTGTTCATGGAACTGCTTTTGGCATATTTGAATGCTTCAACTGGTCCAGAATGTAGCAGTACATGCAGCATTGGGTGCATCATGATAGGCCCATGCAATACCATTGTTTTGTTGGCTACAGTGGCTCCCAATAATGTAGTGGGTTGAATACTCACATTCTTTGGATAAAGCTGTGCAGCTATACATTTTGTTGGAAGATGTTGTATAGGCAGTCTATATATTTTTTTGGTGTTCTGGTTTGCTGCAGTGCATTTAGACTCATCTGAATAATGTCATTACACAACTTCTCTTCTAGGTGGTTGGATTGTTACTTAGGTAATGGAGCACTTGGTTAGTATTTTTTTTATAGACTTGCATTTCTAATTTGCTGCATTACCTCTATTGATCAAGATATCCAGGAAAGGTAGTATATTGCTATTTTCTTCTTCCCTTGTGAATTTTATTTCTTTGAAGATGTTGGGTAGTTTTATGTATCTTCGCTAGTTCCTTTTTTTAATTATGGCAAAGGTGTCATCTATATATCAGATCCATATTTGATTTTATGTGTGGGAGTGCTGTAGATTTTTAGACACTGTTTTAGGGTCTCTGCTCTGAGTCCTGAGTTGTTTGGTTTCTCCAGTCTTTTGGATACTCATAACAGAGACCATAATGAAATATGGGATGTATTGTTATGATGTTTCTACAGTGATCTCATTAATCGATTTGATTGTATATTATGTTTTACTTCTTGTTCACTACCTAATGTTCCATTGATAGATGGATGACTATATAAATTTATCTCTATTTACATGTATATTCAGTGTCTTATTTTTTTTTTTTAAAAAATAGCCGCTTGCTAAACCTATTCAGACAATTAAATAGCATCAGACTCAGATGACAGGTCTGAATGTCCTTGAGTGTTTGTGTCTAGAGAAATGTGACACACATAAGGAAAGAAAAAAAAGAATGCTAGATGTCTGAGTCAGTTTCACTGCTTGTAAGGAAGAAGTTTAAAAACATGAGAGAGGCAAAGCAATAAGGAGACGAGGGAGATGTGGGGCAGAGGCTGAGCGGGTGGCTCTTGGGACACCAACAAGGACGGAGTTCAGCCTTGCTTCCTGCTGAATAGGACCCCAGTTTTAGACCCTGGATTGGCTTCCCCGTGGACCCTTTCTTCCCATTATTTACCATTAATCAGTTCTTTTTGATGGGGTAGTAGGTGAAAAAATTGTGAACAAATCAATGGATGATGAGCAAAGAAGAGAGATAGTCTGTGCGGTCTCTGTCCAGCCCAAGCCACTGACTCATTCGCTGGCTTTTTATCCTCCTTTTTCTTCCCTCTGAAACTCCAGCAGCTGGGAGGACAGTGTACTGGAGAGCTCTTAACAAGGGATAATGAATTGATGCATACATTTGGGTAAGTGCCTCATTTATGGCCTGATGGATTTGCTGAGGGAGGTTTGAAAGCCGTTATCCTGTGTATCTTTTTGGCAGGAGTTGCCACGTTACACACATGTACTGTTTTGTCACTTAACTTGACTGCCTTTCAGGGAAAATTCCATTTTATTGAACCAACAATTTCCCCCTCAAGTGTAAAACTGCTAATTGGCCAGTCTGCACAAACACTCTTTTAACCTAAATCTTTTTGGGCTGTTTGTTTCCCTTTTAAATGGCAGCAGCATAACTCACCCTTTCAAAACAAAAGCATTTCTGTTTCCCCATTATTTCATCATTCAAAGGCTTTGTAAAAAGGATAGTGATGCTCTTTCGAAAACAGAATCTGCATCTTTTTTAAATATGATCTTTTGCAGAATTATCAGTACTAGAGTCAATGCAGATTTTTTAAAAAATATAAACCTTATTGATACATAGTCATGCTCAGGGCCTTTTTTGTCATAGAATGCTCAGAACAGAGTTCCGGCACCTTTTTTGGATGGAACCTTGTAGGGTAGGCAAGGCAGGTTGTATAACATGTGTGAGTTCTGGCACCTTTTTCTTTTACAAAAAAAGCACTTCATGCTGAACCTCAATAGAATTTTTCTTAACCTTTTCATACGTAGTATATTGCACTGCTAATAATTTTTCAGCCTGGTACTTGAATATTTTATAGTCCTTGAACATTCAGGCTTGTATTTTGAGGAAATAAATACAGCACAAAGTTTCACTTCGTTTCTTGGTTTGTGGGTTGAGTTTTTGTTAAGCCACATTTTAGAAGATTTCTTCCTGGTCTTTCCTGTGGATCACTTTCAAATATTTTTCCTTCTGGATCTCTGGGGGAGGTGTGGCATATTGAAGGTACTCAGTGAAAGCAGAACTGATGACTATGGTAGGCCAGTTCCCGGAACCTCTCTAGATAAGGAGAGGACAGGAGATCACCCATATGTGCTCCAGATAGCTGTGTCACTGCTACCTCACGCTTGCTTGTGCTGTGATATTCTGCCATGAACTCTGGGGGAGGATGGATGGGAAGGGGTGATGCTTGGGGGAAAGTGAAAGTAACTTCTGTATTCTCCCCACGATGCTGCTTCAAAGTCATCTTGCTGGGAGAAGAAGACAACTGCATATCAACCTACACTTGAAGTGACCATTCTGAAGAAATCTTGCTTGAACATGATTGGTCACGGGAGATCAACAATGGGAGGCAGTTAAGGAATTTAAGGATTTTGGCACACGGTTCTCAGTTCTAGCTATGCACCACTGCAATGCATTCAACTTCTAATAAAACTATATCTTTTTCAACAAATGGAGCCAAGAATCATTTCTAATTGGAGGCTTAAGTGGTGGCAGGTCTGACAAGCTGCCCCTCATGAGGACACCACAGGTCAGCAGTTTCCATATGTTTGAGCCCTGGGAACTGAGGAGATCAGCCACCATGCTTGCAACTGCAGTGGAGCTTTTTAAAGGACCTTTGGTCCACAAGTGTCATTTTTTAATCACTTTTGGAAATTACCCACAGGTCAAAACAATGATTTGAAAAAGGATGCTTTATTGGATATACAAAACAAACTGGTTGAAGTTTAAAAATTACAAATGATAAACCAAGAGAATGACCCAGAAAATGTTTTCTTTTCGGACTTACAAAAAAAAAGCCTTGAAGAAGTACCTCCCCTTTCTACCTCCTCAGAGTTTGAACAGCTAGTCATTTTCCATTGTGTCCCCTTCCCCAAACACTGTATAAAAATTGTCCAAGTGTGTCAGCCTTATTTTTGTGAGAGGTAACAGGTGCATCAGATTGAATTGAAATGTAGCTTTTTAATTTGACATTCCAATTTCTTGCCTTCAGTGAGCCAAGATTACAGGGTGAAGAAACTGTTATCAAGGAAGACTACACGGTACTCACCTGCATATATAAGAGGCCACCTGGTACACTAGTTTTGCCTCTTTATGGATTGTTTTGTTTCTCTAGCTTTGAGTCAGTTTTTAAGTTCTGGCTACTGCCTGGACTAATCCCTGCAACTTTCTTGACAAAGTTTCAGAAGTGGTTTGCCATTGCCTGTTTCCTATGACACCAACAAGTAACTGGCCCAAGGTCACCCAGCTGAATTGTGCTTAAAGTGGGACTAGAACTCACAGTCTCCTGGTTTCTAGTCTGCTATCTTACCTGTGACACCAAACTCTCATTACAGTTACTTGATAATATGTCCCTCTTTAGAATTAGCAGAGATGGCCAAATTGACTGTGCTGATAAAAAAAACGTAAATACTTTTGTTTCTACTTGGAAACAGCTTCTGGACTTTGTGCTTGAGGTGGAAAAAAATGATAATATGATTTTGGGTTTTACCGATTAAACTGATTTGCCGATACAGAAATGGCTAGTGCATACTACTATAGAAATGTAAAAAA
This sequence comes from Vipera ursinii, assembly GCF_947247035.1. Classification (NCBI taxonomy): domain Eukaryota; kingdom Metazoa; phylum Chordata; class Lepidosauria; order Squamata; family Viperidae; genus Vipera; species Vipera ursinii. Next base: position 87,752,126 of record NC_139513.1, read on the forward strand.
CTGAGATTTGATTTTAATGTCTGATTTTACTGCAACAGAGAGAGTCGGAAGCCAATGCCTTTTGTTTCTTCCTCTCCCTTTCTTCACACCTTTTTTGTTTTCCTTTTCTCTACTGTTGTCCCCTACTGTTGGCTTTTGTATTTTCACATTTTATGTTATAAATGAATAAAACTAATAAAATTAAAACAAGATAACATGCCTTATTTCTCAGCAACCCCATTTTTGCTATAAATCTGACATCTTGGGTCATCTCAAAAGATCATTCAAGGAAGTAGCACTCATCATTCTACTATTGTTTTGGAAACCTTAATTTATAAAATGGGGAGGACTACCTAGCTTCACTGGCTGAAATCAACGGCAGGAAAACCTTCTAGTACTATGGCCCCAATCCACTGGCAATATTTCTAGCCTCAGCTCCTTTGTCATGAATGGGAAATTGCACAGAACGTCTTCTCCATATGGGTACAACTGATTTCACAATAGGGTTTTTTTTCTTGCCTCTTTGGTGTTCATAATGTGCCTCCTAAGAAGGGCTGCGAAATATGTAGGCATTTGATTGTCTTCCCAAGCCTTAGTGGAGGGCTGGGGGTAAAAGGAAATGCCATTCATCCAAAAAAAAAAAAAGAAAAAAGGGAGGACATGCAGCTGCTTGACGAAGGGAGAAATCATCTGGTTGGGTGACTTTGAACCGGTCACTTTCAGCCTAATCCTCCTCAAAGGGTTTTGTTGTGGGGAAAATAGGAGGAGAAAAGAATATAAGGTATTGTGGGAAGTCAGCCCCCCCAATAGAAGGAAATATTAAAAGGGCAGAATATTATATTTCTTCAAAGGATCTTAAAGAGGCAGAAAAGCATGCCCAGTTTTTCTTAATAGCCCCAAGTCTCCCTCCCCCAAGCAGAAACCAGCTCTGTAGAAATGCAATGTAAATAATCCATTCAGGAAGGTTGTAGCCCTCCAACTAGAAGCTTAGGAAGACAAAAACACCTAAAATCTACATACCTCACCCAAACTCTAGGACAGGACATAATAGGATTAACCCACAGATGCCAAAGAGGCACACTCAGACTCAGGTCAAAGTACATGACACAGGAAATACAAAGCCTCAAACAGGAACAGGAAACAACTCCAAACAAAAGCCCAAGAGGGTATAAAACCCGCTCACTACTACATGTACTCTCTCTTTTCTTCCAGACCCATCTTTCTCTCTGGCTCTCCTCTTCAATAAACTACAACCGTCTTTCTAAAGCAGTCGCCATGTTGTTTATTCCCAGCTTGGACTGGACCCCGATGAAGATTTTTCTTTCAACAGTATGTTCGCCTCCTTGTGTTACTTATAAGGTAAAAAAGATGGGATCATAATCTAATAAACAAACAAACAAATAAAATTCGTGCCACTCTCTGGGCTGATGTTTCCAGCTGTGCCACATTATTAAGCTGCAATCTGTCTTGCATTGCAGTGTCAACTGAGTTTTTTATTTCATACTATTTATAATTCCCCTGACTCTAAAAAGTCTCTTGGGGGCTAACAACAAAAATAAAACTGGAAAGCAGAAAATAGAACCAATATAAGGTATACCTCCAGTGTTCTTTCCCCCAGGCCTAATTCCTTCTTTCCTCATCCCTCGTGGGGAAGTCAAAACTAATCCCACTTGAGGACCCTTTTCACACCCTCCCCCCTCCCTTGCCGGCAATCTGTCTGGATGAGAAATGCTGGCAGTTGCTTTGTCCAAGGAGCAGCAAAAGGCTGCTGATTTTCATTTCAGGATTAGTACAGTTCCAAACATAGCCATTGGCAGACTTCCCTAACATATTTAATTTAATTTTTTTTTAATTTTAATAACATTTATATACCGCCCTTCTCCCTGAGGACTCAGGGCGGTTCACAGGGCAGAATAAAATAACCAATACAAACATTAAAAACAGATTAAACAATTGCCCTAGTTAAAAACAATATGATACAACGCTAAAAACCCCCAGAAAAATTAAAAAACAAAAAATAAAACAACCCCAACACTCCCCCTCAGGCTAGGCCGGCTTGTACAAACAAAAATGTCTTGAGATCGCGGCTACAGATAACCTTTGCCTTCCCCCCCCCCCACCAACAGCTTCCCTAAAACAAATAAGCCGGGGGAATGAAGAAATCCAGCACTGTTGCAACAAATAAGGACGGTCCTCCTGAGGGTTCATTTATTATTTGTCCTCGCCATTCCCTTCCCATCTGATGAGATTAGCATGCATTTATTAAAGTGCTCCAAAGTGTGCACCTGGGCTTCTTTCTGAAACGCTGTCCTCCCCTGATAAAACATAGGAATGAGAAAGACTCTGATCAAGCTGGGACCAGAGAATGCTTGCATGTTGTCAGAATGTGATTCCTTCCTGTTGGCCCCTGGCAGACATTATAGACTCCACGAGATGCTGACATTGTAATACATGTGAGTGAGCCAGGGCCTTCCCTTCCCGGGCTTGGAAATGTTTCCTTTGGTCCTGGGGTGGTAAATAGTAGGCTTGTTTTCCAAACATCTCTCTGAAATTGCAGCAGGTGCACATCATTTTACAGCCCTATATGGACATCCAAAAGAAAGATGCTATTTTAGTGCCCAGCATGGCTGCTCTGAATGGATTAACTGGGGAGGACTAAATCTTAAATACAGACTCATCAAATTAGGTACATTTATGCACAAGTACTGCAGCATCTTTTCCACATTTAGGGATCATGTTGCTATCAAGCAAGCATTTAATCAAGCATGACATAAAATATTATTTGCCGTTCCTTGTAGAATATGGTGAGGGCAAATTAAATAACGCTCATATTTAGTAACTTGTTGAGACCGAATCATGTTCACCCACTTTAATGTTTAACATTTCCTTTCCAAAACCAGCTGGTTGGTTTGCTTGTTTTCCTGGATACTCCTAACTTAGTAACCCATAATGGCAGAATAACAAAAGAAAGCAACTACACACACACACACACACACACACACACACACACACAAATCATAGCAGAACCTCCTACTGTAAACATGATAACTCTTTTTCCATTTCCCTGGACTTTTCTGAGTATGAAGAGAGAAATATTGTACAGCAGTATGAACGATACAGGTTGAGACTTGTTGTTTGGGGCACTAAAATGTTTATTGGTGTAAGAAGCTAGTTTGTTTGCTTTTAATTGAATTGTCTTTTTGTGGACCTGTTTGAGGACAACTATCTGTAAGTTTGTAATAAGTTTGTATCATGCACCAACTGCCTGTTCTAGATCAGAAGCTTTGTTCACAGACCCTCATGCCCTACTCACCTCCCAATTGGACTACTGTAATATGCTCTACATGAAGCGGCCCTTGAAGAATATCTGGAAGCTTCAATTGGTCCAAATGCTTTTAGAGCAGCAAGTGTCACACTTCTGTTCTGCAGGCTGCATTGGCTGCTCGCTTACTTCTGGGTTCAATTCAAGGTCCTGATGTTGACCTTTAAAGCCCCTCATGGCATAGGACTGAGTTATCTGAGGAACTGCCTCTCCCTGATCACATCAGCCTACTACCTCAGATCTGGCAGAGAAGGAGTGTTGTTGTAGGTACTATGTGCCAGAGACTTATATTTGATGAGTTTCTAAAGTTGGGCCTCCTATGCTATGGTGCCTGCCTTATAGAACATACACACACACACACACAAACACACACACACACACACACACACTACCTCAAAGTCAGCTTAGTTCCATTCTCTGTTAATTCTGGAAGTTCCTCAATATCTGCTTATGTCATCAGGTCTGAGGTGAGAGCTTGAGAGAGCTCTATTACTGTGGTTAACATTTATTTTATTTTTGCCTTTTATTTTTTACATTTTTAAAAGAATGACTGTTTTATGTTTATTTTTTATTATTAATTGTTGTTCGCCACTTAGAGTCACTTTTTGTGAGATGGGCAGCCATATTAATTTTTTAATACTACCTACGGTATTATCTGTCTCTCCCCCCTATCATCTGTCTGTCTGTCTGTCTGTCTGTCTGTGTCTGTCTGTCTATCTATCTATCTATCTATCTATCTATCTATCTATCTATCTATCTATCTATCTATCTATCTATCTATCTATCTATCCTATTTACCTACCTATCAATCATCTATCACTATTATTTATCATTTATCTCAAAAGCTGAGGTAGCTGCTATATTTCCTGCTTACCATGATTAATTAATTTTCTTGGAATATGGGCCTTAGAAGAGGTTTTTTATAATATGTGTTCATTTCTGAAGATTGTTTTGATATTTATTTTAATTGGTGCGATTAAAGGTGGTTAATCTGTAAACATTAAAAGCCAATAAAACATCGTGTGTTTTTATTTGTATGCAATATTTCTTTAGCTCCAGCTTTCTGGTGCTAGAAAATGATGCAGCAAAGAAAGATTATATTTTGTAAAGACTTGAAACAATATTTACCCAAGTGGTGATGGCTTGTTAAAAGATAAAAAAATATTTCTTATTTCTGTGAAATGAGTGAACAAATCATTCAGGCCAAGGAGTTGTAATGGCTTAATAGTTTAGAAAGCCTAACATGGTTTAAGGCCACAGTCTTCAAACTCTCACCTCTTTTGTCATATTCCTCCTTGAAGCCCACACAAATTCTCAGGAGCTCTGTTCTTGGGAGAGTTTCTGAGGAGATTTTTTCAGCAGCGACTCTTGACTACATTCTCTTAAAAGAGCTACCCACTTCTTCCAAACATGTAGTTCTTTCTTCTAAGAATCTGCTGAGGATCATTTCCTACTCATAAAAACTTCATGGATAGGCTGGGTTCACCAAATGAACTACATAGTGAGTAGGGGCTTAAAATCAAACACCCTTGTTTTTAGTCCAATACTTTACTACTGTACTATTCTGAAGTGGCTTTATATAACTGGATAAAGTATCCAGCTTTGTTTATTTTTCTTTCAGATGCTGGATTTCTTTTTGTCCTTGAATTGTGATGGATGGTGGAAAACTGAGTAATTATAGATGTCTGGTTTCCTTAGGATTTTCTGGTCATCATAATGCAGCATGTACATAATGTAGTCCTCCACTAGGACCATTTGTTTAGAAACAATTTGAACTTACAATGGCACTGAATGAATGGACTTATGATCCGTGCCCAAAGTTATGACCATTGCAGTGCCCCCATGGTTAGGTGATCACAATTTGGGCATTTGGCAGCCTGCCACATTTCGACTGCAGGGCTACTGCAACTCCCATCAACCAGCTATTTCCTGCCCAGCTCTGGCCTTTCAGGCTCCGGCCGCCCTGTGTTCTGTTACTCTAGCTGACCTTTGTCATCATCTTCTTGCTTCTGTTGATGATAGGCCTGGTCTGGCTGTTGGGCTGCATGGGACTGGCTTCGTGAGGCAAAAAAATGAGGGGGGAAAAGCACCAAGCAGTTTAAATAGGTCACAGTGTGGCAAATGCCACTTTGTGCTGTGCTACTGGTCATGTGGATCTGGTTTTGAACTGCAAAAAAGGGGGGGAAAAGCAAAAAGCAGGTAGAGCACACCAAAGTGTCCCTTTGTGCTGCGCCTGTGGCCTTTAGGGCCTGGCTTTGTGTTACAAAAAAAGAGGAAAAAACACAAAACAGATCCTCCATGAGTTGGAGTGCACAAAGACCTTCCTGAGCCTGGTGGGGCTGGTTTGGGGCTATGAAAAAAAAAGAAAAACAAGCCAAAACAATCTTTTCCTCCCTTTTTTTCAAGTGCAAAGCCAGCCCCAGCTCCATCTAGAAGCTGTTTGTAAACAAACACCCCTTGGCCACAAATGCCCCTTTTGGCTTTTTTTCATCTTTATTTTTTTCAGTGCAAAGCCACTCCCATATGGTCCAGAAGTGCACACAAAGCCAAAGGCCTATTTTGGTGCACTCCAGTTCAAGGAGGGTTTACGTTGTCCTTCTTACCCCATTTATCACAGCACAAAACCAGCCATTTGGCCCAGGAGTGTAGCACAAAGGGGCACTTTGGCATGCTGTGGCTCCTTTATTTATTTATATTTATTTATTTATTTTAATTCCATTTATATCCCGCCCTTCTCCGAAGACTCACGGCGGCTTACAAGCTTAGCAGTAGCCTTCATTCTATGTATATGCCTGCTTATTAGGGCTGTCATACACCCCCCAAGCGGCATTATTACAAAGTCAGCTTATTGCCCCCAACAATCTGGGTCCTCATTTCACCTACCTCGGAAGGATGGAAGGCTGAGTCAACCTTGAGCCTGGTGGGATGCGAATCTGCACTAATTGCAGGCAGCTGGTGTTACTTAAGGAGGCATTAGCCCACTGCTCCACCAAGGCTCTTTAAGTTGGTTTATGCTCCCCCCCTTTTTTTTGCCACACAAAGCCAGCTTCAAAGGTCCAGCAGCCAGGCTGGGCACACTTTGTTACCATCAGGAGCAAGAAGATGGCAATGAAGGTCAGCAGAATGGCAGGGGGCTTTGAGTGCAGGGTGACGGACTGGGCTGGGGGGGGTGCAGCTTCCCAGGGCAGGGAATTTATCCCCAGAGCAAGATGATTCTGGGGCTGCTTGACACCCCTCAAGGCAGGGTGCAAGGTGGCCAAAAGGCAGCAATGTGGAGGAAATAGGCAGGGGAAGTTAGACACAATCTTTCTCCCTTATCTTACCGAGGCTTGCGGCTGGGAGGGATCAAGCCCAGAATGGCTTGACTTAGCTCGTATCTCAGCTAACGAATGGTAAAATTCACTTAATGATAGCAGTGGGGCTTGCAGTCGCTAAGTGATTGCAGTTGTTTACAACCGCATTCTTTAGCAACTAAAATTCCAGCCCAATCGTGGTCGTAAATTGTGGACTATCTGTATGCAGTTTATCCCATCTTCTGTTCTATAGACAAAAAAAGATAGTTTAGAAAAACACAATTAAGATTTTCTGCACAGCAGCAAAATGATATCCATGAATTGTGTTCATCAACTGGGTGGCATATTTCCTAAATGCTGAGACAATCAAACCCAGATGACTGGCTTATGATTTGGTCATGAATCTGGCAGATTCTCATTCACAACTATGGACCCTTATGAATGGAAACTATATAGCTGCCACTAGGTGGCCATTTATGCCTGAAAAGTAAAATATTCATTCTTAAATAGCATCCTTATAGTCATTATTCCTGGTAAAAATGTCCACTATTTCATTTCCAGAATGAAAGAATGCTATTCAATTATTATTTTCTTTGGCTTCAGACCAATACTGACAATGGTTTGTAGTTTACATCTATTTACTTTGGATATGAAATCAGCAGAAAGTTGGGTTTTTTTTAAAAAAGGTTTTGTTCCATTTCTTTTGGTATATTGTTTCTGTGTATGACAGGCGAGTTTCTGCCAGGCTAAGCCACATTATGCAAAGCAGAGGAAAAAAAGTGAGCCAAAGAGATGAAAAGTCTGCAGTAGAATAAAGGAAGCAATGTGAGATCTTTCCACATCCACACACTTCACTCTGCAGCTTTTGACTTTGGTAGCCATCCTTTGTTCTACAATGTCCACATGCCAATTCATACACAACCACCATTCCTTTTTTAAACACTTAAGGATCTCAACTCCATCCAAGCATCATTTTCTGACCAACAATTATGTTTTGACCCACTCATATCTTTGTTTTGCACTTCAAAACATTATAATTATATAAATACAGATGTAGTATAAATATTGTAATGGTGTAAAAAAAACAACCTTATATAATCAAACCATCTCAACATACTTCTTATGGACTGGTCACATGTGTTTGGATTCGATCCCCTTTCTTCCAGCATGCTTTTATTCTTGACATTTTATACTTGACATTTCTCAAGTACCCCATTCCCACTTATTCAAGTTACCGGTACTTTTCCTTTCTTTGCAACAGAAGTGCTACCTTTTCCCTTTCTGTTGACAAACATTTCTCCTAACCAGGGGCATCTCCAGGGGACTCAGAAAAGCCGTAGTGACAGGCATGACTGTGGCATTGAACCCCCCTCCTCTTTAACGTATGCTTCAATGACATGTGAAAAAGCAAGACTATGCCTGCCCTTCTCCAATTTCTCTCTTGCAGGCCATCAGTCCAAATTTCTCCAAGCATCTTCCCAGGCAGACATAAGAAATGGAGTTTTTGCATTCACTCTTGCTATGTTTTCCTTTACAGAAGGGAACAATAATCTAATTCTTCCAATTGGGAGGGAGAAGATATGCCATCTTCACCCCGATGTTAAGCAAACGACGCAGCCACCTCTTCATTAGCAAGCTGGCCATATCTGTGCTTGAATATTTTACCGTAATATTTTGCCAGTTACATCATTGTCACCTGTAGCCTTATTATTTCTGAAAATTTATGACTTCCTTGTTTCTTATTTTTTTTTCTTGGCAGAAACATGTGCCTTGGTACAATTCCACTTTGAATCCCTTTCATTGCTATTTAAATCTCTAAAATAACTCTTACAGTGTTCCCTCATGTAAGTTCCATTCCAAATAATTTCCTCAAATTTATTTTTAATTCCAATCATTCTACTGGAAATACCTTGTTTATGACTTTACAAGTTCAAGCAACTTGTTTATTTTTATCAAAATTGCTGTGCATTTTTTTGCCTTTTTAAAATCATAGCCATTCCTTATTCTCTTTATATTGCTACAGCTTGTTTTTTTTTCTCTCATAATGAAATCAAACATCTTTGTAATCATTTTTGATCACCTTTTAGGGTAAAAGGAAAGATAGTTTGACATAACAATTTGTTATTGTTATTGGGAAAGGGGAAAAAAGGACAATAAAATGACATATGTAAATAACATTTTGTGAAGTTGTATAACTTGGTGAAGATATTTGACCACTTGATGTGTGAGTGTGGGTTAGCATCCCTTAAAAAATAATAAACATAAAATTGATCAGTGTGGCCCTTGTGTCTGGAAATGATTGGGGCGATCAGAGTACATCTTGGGGTACCATATGAGGACATGAGCAAGAATTTCTATCAACAAAAGCAAACTCTCTGCAAATAAGCTTATGAAATCTTCCCCCCAGTAGAATCAATGGGAGGGCATCAGAGGAGGCTCTGGAAAAGGCCTATCCATAACAGTTTAGATTGTGTAGATACTTTGCAGTAGAGGGAGTGTGTCTTAACATTTGGCAATTGCATTCAGCAGCAGTGGTGATGTCTTTTTGAATGTCCTCATATTCTCTCTTTTGCTATTGATTTGGCTTCTCCAGGGTTAATTGGCCAAATATTCAGGAGAGAGACAACGACTGCAAAGTTCTGCTATATGGATGCAGTGCCAATATCGGATTCAGATTATTAAGTCTTGACAGCCGCAGAGGCATCAGGCTGGTAAGGTCAAACATGATTCTGAATCCTGAGATTCGAATCATAGTCTAGGCCTGAGCCTTAATATTTATCACAGTAGCTTCAAGCCTTAATATTGCATTGGGGATGCATTTTGGGGTACTGAACAAAGTCTTAAGGAAATTGAATGGCTTCAGAAGGCCCCAGGGTTGTATATGGGTCCTGTTGTATCCCATATAATAGATTGGCAACTGTTTTAGCCATAAACAATTTAACTGCTGCTGGGATCTAATTTGCCCCTTGTTGCCTATGAAATTTTATTATTACTTGTGTGTTCTTTTGGGCAGTAGAAGAGGCATAATTTACCTGAGCTATTAATTTCCTGGAGGCCTGAAATACTATGCCCAAGTATTTGAAACATTTTACCTGCTCTAATTCAGGAGAATCAACTGTCTACTTCTGGTTTTGACTTTTGTTTGAAAAAAACTAAAACTTTTAGATTTATCATAATTGATTATTAATTGTTCTTCATTAGAGTAAGATGCCGGGTTCTCAGTGTCTGCTTGATGCCTACAGAAGACAAGGAGAAAAGAAACACATCATTGGTGCAAAGTAAAATTGGGAGATGTCTTTGGGCTAATTTTGTTGTTGTTGTTAGTTGTGAAGTTGTGTCCGACCCATCGCGACCCCATAGACAATGTTCCTCCAGGCCTTCCTGTCCTCTACCATCTTCTGGAGTCCATTTAGGCTCACACCTACTGCTTCAGTGACTCCATCCAGCAACCTCATTCTCTGTCGTCCCCTTCTTCTCTTGCCCTCAACCTTTCCCAGCATTAGGCTCTTCTCCAGTGAGTCTGTCCTTCTCATTAGGTGGCCAAAGTATTTGAGTTTTAATGGGCTAATTTAGACGCATGGATATCTCTGGAGAGTTTTGATCAGAGAGTTGATATATATATATATGTTAAAAAGCAATGATACATCCTTATTTCACCCCTGTGATAGTCTGAATGAAATCAGAAAGCCCCCTTCCCAGTTACATCAAGCCCATTTTAACAGGAGTCTTCATCTGTAGAGGATCAGCTTATTCTTGAGATATTATCAAAAGTTGCCTTGAAATCATTAAAGGCTTCATATAGATTTGAGTCAGTGGTTTGTATATTTATCTGCCAGCTGTTGAAGCACTAGGCAATGGTGTATAGTAGAACATCCTATTTGAAATCTTGCTTGCTCTGGGTCAGTTATTCTGTTCTTATTATCCAGGTTTGGAGCCTGATAAATAAATACATCGCATATAGTTTGCTAATGATGTTCAATAGACTAATTAGCCTATAATTAGCCAGATCATTCTTATTACCTATCACCCGTAAGGGGTCAATTACAGCTTTCTCCCCCCCCCCCCAAATCCTCTGGAATCTTGGCTGTATGGTTAAGGTAGGAAAATAAAGACACCAATATAGGGGCCTACAAATTTGGATTAATTTAATTAGCTCAAGGGGGATATCGTCAACCCCTGAGGGCTTTATTACACTTGTGTTGATTAATGAGTTTTTGTACTTCCTTGCATTTGATTAGAGGCTACAGTGACAGTGAGGGTAATGGTAGATGAATCACATAGGTGTTAGCATGTGGGTAACAGTAAAGCACTTGGAAGTAGTGTAGCCAGGTGCTTGAGAAGATGCCATAATGGAGTTGTATAATGTTGTTGTGGTATGCCAAAACAGGGAGTGATTGTTGCACTTTGTGGCTTCGATTAACTATGACCATTTTCCTCTTGTGATCTTGAATACTTTTCTTTCTGAGGAGGGCCTTATATTGGTTTTTTATGTTCCTTTAAAAATTAGGCGAAAACTGGTGAGTTAGTCTTGAGTAAGGAAGCATAAGATTCAAATAATGCTGCTTTAGCAGCAATGTAGTATTTATCAAACCATTCTTAGAGTGCTATCCCCTCCTGATCGGATTGCTATTTGCCTTTGTTATAAAAGATTGGAACTTACTATGAAATTGTGATATACATTAAGTATTGTACTATCTTGTGGGATGGTCAGGTCTGAGCATGCCACCACATTACAGAGTTGAAAAGTATGCAATTCCTTTCTCTCAATGAGACCATTGGTCCATCCTGCCTTCAAGAGGGCCATGCTATCTGACCCCTTAAGAGCCACCTTGCACCAGACATTTTAAATGGGCCCCAACGTGGTTTCTACTTAGGCTTTGCCTAACTTTGCAAATGAAATTTAAGGGGAAATGATAGTTTTCAGTCCTGTGTATTCATAATGTCTCTTTCACTCATCCTCATTTTTGTAGAGATCGTTCTCTGTGCATTTTTTTTCTCATCCCTACCGGTTGAGCTCCGGATGGCTCCCGACCTTCGCTCCTTCCAACGTGACCTAAAAACATATCTGTTTAAGCAATCCGGTCTGGTCTGATGGGTTCTGTTTTAATTATTGTTTTAAGATAACTATTTGTGCATTCTGTTATTTATGTTCACTGTTCACCGCCCTGAGTCCTTAGGGAGAAGGGCGGTATACAAACAAACAAACAAACAAACAAACAAACAAACAAACAAACAAAAAAATAAATAAATAGAATTTAGCAGTAGTGAACCATTTCATTGCCTGGGCATGTCCATGAAATCACCAAGTCCCTTTATGTAACTTGCTGATTTGAGAAGAAGGGGTGCAAGTGTTTCCATCTTCTTTCCTGCATGAGATGCTGGACATGGAAAGAAGGAATTGCTGTTGTGCCTGAGACTGTCTTCTCTATTACAGGGGCTGAGAACGATCAATACCTGAGCAGAATATGCAGCCCCAGTGGGAAAAGCTTTCTCAGTGGGCTTTCCCCCAAAATCACTCCAGGTACTTTGGTAGAGAGAAAACATAGGAGGCCTTACAAAGGCTTGCACTATTGTCCGAAGACATTTTGGTTTAGTTTACAGGAGATTTAGAAATCCCAGTCTGAGAGAGGGGATCTCAATGATTGAAAGCCAGCAGGACCTCCGTTCCAAAATGTGCTATTAGTGAAAAGCAAGATCACTTGCAACATTTTTCTAATCTATTCTGGTTCAGAGGTTCATTGTTCCATCAGGAACTAATTAGATTTATCATAAGTTTTATTGTAAACTGCCCAGAATCACTTAGGTGAGATGGGTGGTGTAGAAATGTGGTGAATGAATGAATGAAAGAATGAATGAAAGAATGAGTAAAATTTCTATTTCCAGTACATTTGGCCATATTGAGGATAAAGAATGCAGGATTTGGAGGCTAGTATTGCTGATACAGGGACGCGGTGGCTCAGTGGGTTAGGACGCTGAACTTGTCGATCGGAAGGTCGGCAGTTTGGCGGGTCGAATCCCGAGTGCCGTGTAACAGAGTGAGCGCCTGTTACTCGTCCCAGCTTCTGCCCACCTAGCAGTTCGAAAGCACATAAAAATGCAAGTAGAAAAATAGGGACCACTACGGTGGGAAGGTAACAGCGTTCCGTGCGCCTTTGGCGTCTAGTCATGCCGGCCACATGACCACGGAGACGTCCTCGGACAAGCGCTGGCTCTTCGGCTATGAAACGGAGATGAGCACCGGCCCCTAGAGTCGGAAACGACTAGCACGCATGTGCGGGGGAACCTTTACCTTTACCTTTACATTGCTGATTCATCAGTGGGGATCAGTGAAATATACTGCTAAAAAAAATAAAGGGAACACTTAAACAACACAATGTACTGTATTTAATAGCAGGATGTCTTATCTTGTGTTCCCTTTATTGTTTTGAGCAGTATATATTTTGAAGTACATTGTTTTAGAACAGGGGTGTCAAACTGCTGGTCTGTGGGCTGGTTGCATCATAGGGAGGCCATACTCATCCCAGCTCCAGCAATGAAAAAAAAGTCATGGTATGTCACATGTCACGTGATGCGGTGAATTTGACACCCGTTTTGGAAGATGCAGCAGCAGTTTGTGCCTGGAAAAAAGACTTGTGCCTTAAAGGGCTTTTAGATTTCTCTGATGTCTTAACTGCCTTCTAATCCTTCAAAAGTCTAAACAGCTGATAAAGTGAAGGGTGGCTGCTACAAAAACCTGTTCTATCCTCCCCTCCCTGCAGAAGTAGGCAAAAATTGCAAGTAGGTAAAACTTTCCAAAAGTTTTCATTACATTTTAAAAACTTCAGGAGAAAATTGCTTGACAATAACCTCATTTATTATATTTAACTTAAATAGTCAACTAAAATATGTTATTGGTAGCTCACTTGGTATGTCTTGATCATAAATGAATTCAGAATTACACTTAGCAACTGAGGACCTGAGGACCTGTGTTTTGTCCACTTTTTGTTTATAACTCCAACTCTCCATGGATGAGAATCCTAAAGGGGAAAAGAACTCAAGAAGCTTGGGAAATTTTGAAAAGTGAGATAATAAAGGCCCAGTCTAGCACAATACCAACAAAGAAGAAAAATAACAGCTCTCAAAAGAAACCAGCATGGCTGCATAAAGAGTTCTCTGATAAACTGAAAGATAAAAAGAACAAGTATAAGAAGTGGAAAAAGGGGCACATAACTAAGTCAGAATATCAGCAAATAGCCTGTGCCTGCAAAGATGAAGTGAGGAAAGCTAAGGCTCAAAATGAACTAAGGCTTGTGACCAAAGTCAAAAATAACAAAAAAAACTTATTTCAACATATAAAAAACAAGAAAAAAGTTAAGGAAATGATTGGTCCATTAGTGGGGGAAAGTGGCAAAAAGGTGAAAAGCAACAGGGAGAAAGCAGAACTATTTAACTCGGTTTTTTGCATCCTTCTTTACATAAAGGGAAAAATCAGTCCAACCTACCAAAAACAGTGCCATAAAAAACAGAATAGAAACGCAAGTTAAGATAGGCAAGAAAATGGTAAGTGAACACCTGTCCAGCCTAGACGAATTCAAATCACCAGGGCCAGATGGATTACACCCCAAGGTTCTCAAGGAACTGGCAGACGTGATCTCAGAACCACTGAACTATATTTTTCAAAGATCCTGGAGCACTGGGGAACTACCAGAGGACTGGAAGAGAGCTGATGTAGTTCCTATCTTCAAAAAGGGAAAAAATAGATCCAGGAAACTACAGACCTATCAGCCTGACCTCAATACCTGGGGAGATTCTGGAAAAGATATTCAAACAACAAATCAGCGAACACCTTGATGCAAACAAAGCCATCAGTAAAAGCCAACATGGGTTTGTCAAAAACAGATCATGCCAGACAAATCTTATTGCATTCTTTGACCAAGTGACAAAATTAGTGGACCAGAGGAATGCTGTAGATATAATATACTTGGACTTCAGTAAGGCATTTGATAAAGTAGATCACAAACTACTACTTGATAAGATAGAAAAATGTGGGTTAGATAGCATCACCACCAGATGGATATGTAGCTGGCTGACAGGCCGTACTCAGTGTGTGGTCCTCAATGGAACTGCATCTACATGGAAGGAAGTGTGTAGTGGGGTGCCCCAGGGCTCTGTTCTGGGCCCAGTGCTCTTCAACATCTTCATCAACGATTTGGATGACGGGATAGATGGGGAACTCATCAAATTTGCAGACGACACCAAGCTGGCAGGAATAGCCAATACTCCAGAAGATAGGCTTAAGATACAGGAGGATCTGGACAGACTCGAACACTGGAAGCTATCTAACAAAATGAAATTCAATGGTGAAAAAAGTAAGGTTCTACATTTAGGCAGGAAAAATCAAATGCACAGGTATAGTATAGGTGGTACCTTGCTCAATAGTAGTAACTGTGAGAGGGATCTCAGAGTTGTAGTGGACAATCACTTCAATATGAGCCAGCAGTGTGCTGCAGCTGCCAAAAAAGCCAACACAGTGCTAGGCTGCATTAACAGAGGGATAGAATCAAGATCACGTGAAGTACTAATACCACTTTACAATGCCTTGGTAAGGCCACACCTGGAATACTGCATCCAGTTTTGGTCACCACGATGTAAAAAAGATGTCGAGACTCTAGAAAGAGTACAGAGAAGAGCAAAAAAGATGATTGGGGGACTGGAGGCTAAAACATATAGGGAACGATTGCTGGAATTGGGTATGTGTAGTTTAATGAAGAGAAGGGTGAGGGGTGACATGATAGCAGTGTTCCAATATCTCAGGGGCTGCCACAAAGAAGAGGGAGTCAAGCTATTCTCCAAAGCACCTGAAAGCAGGACAAGAAGCAACGGATGGAAACTAGTCAAGGAGAGAAACAACCTAGAACTAAGGAGAAACTTCCTGACAGTTAGAACAATTAACCAGTGGAACAACCTGCCTTCAGAAGTGGTGAATGCTCCAACACTGGAAGTTTTTAAGAGACTGTACAGCCATTTGTATGAAATGGTATAGGGTTTCCTGCCTGAGCAGGGGGTTGGACTAGATGACCTCCAAGGTCCCTTCCAACTTATTATTATTAAACACATTTACCTGCTTGTCTACTTAAATGAACTTTAGAATGGGACACTTAGTTTATTTGCCTTTATGTTTGACATATCTGCTGTTATTTGTATATAGTCAGTGTTTTGGCACTTGGAAATCCAAGGTCGTTTGTCTTTCTCATAGGATGTTTTTACTACCTTTCAAGTAGCCATTGTTGAACAGATACTTCTTTGGTGACCAAAGTTGCAATAGCACCGGAGGGGACTTACAATGGATCTTTGAAATTGCGGCCATTGCCACGCAGTTATGATTGTCATACAGGTGCTTGGCAATTATGTTACAGTGTCTTGTAATCACTATTTGTGACCTTCATTGCTGTCTTCCAACAAGCAAGGTCAATGGGGAAGCCAGCACGAAATTGGAAATGATGATTACATGACCATGAGATGCTACAACTGTGCAAGATTTGCCTAACAAGTGTAATTGCTGGAAAAGCTGGTCCTGTTGTGATTCAGGGTCAGCCTGTGGGTTCGGCAGTTGGGTCGGACAACTCAGAGGAGGAGGAGGAGGGGGGTGTTGAAGAGCTTGCTGAGGGGGTTGGACAGCTTGATGAGAGCCCTCAGCCAGGCCCCTCTCATCTGGTCACGACGCAGACCCAGCTGTGAGCCTGACAGCGTGGATGAAGATGACCCACAGCTGGCCCTGTTCAAGGACACCCGACGCAGGAGGCAGTCAATCAGGAGTAAACAGAGGAAGGCAATGGGGCTCCTCAGAAGGAGGCAGAGAGAAGCCACGCCCTGAACTGTATTTAAGGGGGAATGCGTGGGAAAGCTGGTTTGCTGAAGGCAACCGCTTGAAAAGCTCCTGTTTCTTGGTTCGTGTCTTGTTCTATTTGTTTTTGTAGCAATAAATTTGGCAGGCGTAATTCCAGCCTCTTGCCTTCTTGTAAAAGGGGTTGTCCCTGCCTTTTCTGCAGGCCCGGTAGCAGGCTGGTACAGAACAGGTCCCTGTTACCCACTGTTAAGCAAGGACTACCTGGTACTGTTCTTATTTAACTTGAAAGCCAATGACATTAAAGGAAACATATACATTTGGCTTGGTTATACATAACTATGATTTTACACTTAGTTGTTTAGTGCTAATAACAAAGGTTCTTGTCATATATAGCTGATCATTTTCTTTGCAATCAACTCGTTTTCTCCATCCTCCTCTTCACTAGGTTTCAATATTTAAAGTCTTGTTAAGTTAAACATTAAAAACACACATTCCATGCAACTTTAATTCTTGCTCTCTGGATTGTGTGTAGGAGTGTAAACAATCACTGGAGTGTTTAGTGAACTAGAAAATAGATGAAAATAAGCACTTTGCTTAAAAATCTTGTTCACTCACTTTTCTTTCTTTCAAGACATCCATTTCTGTTCCTAAACTATTGAAAAGAGTAGCTCATATCACATTCTGTAGCTTTTTTGTCCTTTCTTGAACTGTGGCACATGCATAGCCACACAATTAAGAAATTAAAATTGAACTATGTCATCCATCCTGACAGAAACAATTCATATTGCATATATTCTTGTCAAAGTCTTGTGGACACTTGTGGACATCCTTTAATGATGGTTTCCTTTAATACCGAGTTACCTTGGCCTGCTAAATATTCAATATTCAGGTAAGATACACAGAAAACACATCTTTATTGACTGCATTTGCTAACACATTGAAGAATGCAAAGGTATTTCTTTTTCCATAAGCAAATGGGCCATGGTCCCAATGTGTATTAAAGCATACACTAAATCGAAACATGATGAAAATTATGGCAGACAGACCTATTCCAAGGCAACACAAACAGCATGCATAATACAGCTTTCACACAGAACAACCTTGATACATTATATTGCTTTAAGGATTAACTAACATGGAAAATGTACAAAAAGGAGAAATAGGTTTTGCATTAATGAAAAATACATTTTTTTCTCTACAAAGGAATTTCTAATACAAGAAAATAAATATTGCAACATAAGCCAAAAATAATTTAAAATTGCTCTTTTCAATATATTTTCAATATTTCTCTTTTATATTAACAAATGGCACATCACTTTCTTTGAAACAAAGAAAACAGGTGGCCTTTGCCTCCTGTGACATTCATATTGTTTCCTGTAACTGATACGGAGTGGGCCTATGTCAGTGTGGAATGGACCAAAGTGTGCAAGAGATCCCTTAAAGAACAACCAAACTGCCACAGCCATCTAGTAATAGGAAATGGAGCCTTGTGCCAGGTTGCAAGAACAGGCAGGAATGAATTCTACCCTTTCCCCCACCACCTTGGAGAGAAATGGCTAATTCGCCACTGTGCTTTGAGGAAAAGCACTGCCAAACCTTTGTTTCTTAAAAATGCAGTCAAAATAACCATCAACAAAAGATTCAAAATACACCGCAAAACTTCTGTTTCCAAAAATTGAAGGGGAAATTTGAGTGTATTTGAGCATTTCCCAAAACTGAATTCTTAAGACATTCCATTTATATCTAAAATTTCAAAAACAATGTTTGATCCTTATTAATGAACACAAAAATGAGCTTTACTATAGCCATGTTAATACATAATCATGATGCTAACAGGATTCACCCTTTACAGTGCAAATGTCAATGCCTGAAGTTCACACATTATTGGATTAAAGACCTTTATGTAATAAAATAGACCATTTATGCTTCCCCCCCCTCTGTTCATTTCAAAATACATTTATAATGCATCAAAAATATTTTTCACATACAATTCCTTTTTCCTTTATGCAAATCTCCCTAGCTTCTACAAGAGGCAGGTGCTAAGTAGAAAAGGAAGATTGGCATTCTCCTTAAAAGGGTTTTGACGAATATGCACATAGCTGTCAACTGAGCAGCAGCTAACAGAGACACTACTGGAAACAACACAAAAGAACAGATTTTAAGTAATTCCGAGTTGGATTTTAACCGTGAAAAAACACCGGGTTGTGTGATGAGCAACTCCCTTCCACAGCTAGCTAGATATATCAAGCCTCAAATACTAGAGAAGACTTTGATTTAACCATCTGGAGCATTTCACTGTGTTTATTCCACCACACGGCAACACTATTATTGGGGGCACAAACAAAATAAAAACAAAAAATGGGCCCGCTGGTATCCTTTTGATGGCCTTCAGAGTGGGTAGCTTGGATTTGCAATAAACTATGTGCCTTATAACTTTTATCTGCTGAAGGCACTCACTTCAACACTTTAAACTCCCAGCCGCCCTGCCCATTTTTGGACTGCAACCTTCAGCACGCCCCCTAGTGCAGCCACTGAACTAACAAGTTGTGTCCTCCTCCATTTTACATCACAACAGCTGGCAGGGCTTCTTCTTTAATCCCGCAGACTGAAATCAAGTCCAAGGCACTTACTGGACTTCACTGTAGTTATCTTGGCAACTTTAAAGAGGCATGGGCTACAACTCCCAGAATTCTGCGAGTTGCAGTCCCTACCTCTTAAAAGCTGCCAAAGTTTAGAAACATTGCTAGAGACATTGTGAACGCTTGTGAATATTACCCTCCACTAACGCAATGTTATCGAGTTCTGTCATTCAGAGAAAGAGCTTACATACTTCCCCATAAATTTTTAACAAACAATTGAAGTTTGTACGTGGATTTTTACCAATTCACGCTACCTGCCTGAAACGCACAGTAATGTACAATGTAAGAGGTGGAAAGCTGCAGGAGGAATTAGTGAAAACTCTTGTATTTGCTGGCAGAAGCCCCTCTGGCATCAAACCACTTCTGTGAGGGGAAGGTCAATTAAAGTTATTAGGAAAAAAATGGGTTCCAGTTTTTGTGTGAAATCTTTGATATTCTTTTTCTCACGTACAATTCTTACTCTCCATACAACAAAGCCCAGTGTAGCCTTGTGAACATTTGCTCTCGGCAAAAAACATGATAGCTAAAGTAATATGAGTGTATCATATAGAAAACTCCATTCGACTCTGTGAAGTCCCACATGAATACAGGCTATCTCGTTCCCTCCACTTTTAAGGAAGACTGTGAGTCAGCAACTTTCAATGAGATTTTTGTGATACATTCATCTACCGGTATATATATCACTGTTAAGATTGCACTGGAGACTTTGGATCATGGCAAAGTAGTAATTATTTTTGCATTTTTTTTAAAAAAAAACACTGTTTCACAACAGCATTCACAGTAAAAAATGGAGTGTCCCATCCTTCTATACATCAATCTTTAGTTTGGTTGTTCTTTAAAGTTAAACCCCTTTTGCTGTCCTGTATTGAGTGAGTAAGCAAGTAATGCAGTAGCTGGCAAATGAAGCTACACACAGCAAGATTTCTGGTTTTTTTCCTCTTGTTTTTAAAGCAATAGTTGAACTAAAGCGCACGGAAGCAAGATCCATTAAAGGCAGCATATTGATTATTTGTATGACATAACTAGGATATTGTACCTAAAGTCTAGCAAGCTTGATAAGATAAACCTAAGTCCTATTTACTGTATTTAACATTATCTGAATATACCAAGCCTTGAAGATGGAATAAAGTTTACTTGCCAATCCACATGTTATGCTACTAACATTGAACTGTTCCATTTCGATCAATGATTTGAAAAATAATTTTGCAAACAGCTTATATCAGTAAAACACTGACGTGTATTTGGCAACTGATTTTGGTTTCTTTCCAGAATAGAGATATCTCTAAATTATAGCTCAACTGGAGTAGTAAGGACTTCAGAAGGCTGGTAAAAATAATGTGACTTTCAAAAAAACACACAAAAAACCCGCCAGTATATGGCATTGGAGAACAAAAAAACAACCAATATTGCTCTTACTGCAGTGAACAAATGACATGAGAAATCACAATGGTGGAAGGTGGTTCAAATGACGAAAGCATCATCTTCAGCAAGCTTGCAAAGTGGGTCATGAATACGGATTTAGTCAACAGCTTTTGCTCATAGTTAAGTTTCTGGTTTCTCGCTGTGCTATTTTACTATATTCTTTGGCATCCATAAAATAATTTCACAGATTCATCAGAATTACAAGATGCTTTTCTCCCGCAGTTTGAAAGTGTCCTAGTGTGGGTTTATGTAAGGGTATGTGTATGTATATCATACACACATACACACACACACACACACACACACACATTTGTATTCAAAGTTACCTACCACCAGCAAGAATGTTTAGTGAACTTCACTTGTCTTTTTATTTTACTTCCCTGAGCTTACACTGGGGCCACTCCCATCAAGTTTGTAGCAAATCTCAAAACCTTGACTAACCTTTGAAGCCAAAATTGAATCAATAGTGTAACGAAGTGCAAACTTGGAGATCTGCATGACTTGTAAGTCACACCAGCTTTTAAACAACATTTAAGGCTTATTAGAAACATCTGATGTAACAGTATTACTGAAATATTTAGAATGCTGACTTCTGTGAATCACTCTCTTAGGATGTGTTGATGGCTCACTAACAAGTTTTTACTTTGAAAGGAAAGGAAATAAAGGGGAAAAGCCATCAATGCAATTAGTGTTCATAAAAACAAGTAAGATGGGAAAGGAAATGTTTCAATGATGCTGCCTCTTCAACCAAGTGACTGCTACTGTACAGAAGCAGCTTCTAAAGAGATGAGCAGAGATTTATTTTGAGTTATCATGAAAGCACAGACTGGAGTTCTTTGAAGCTATTTGAATAATTCCCCCTCTGAGTAATGGAAACATTTCTTCTTCTGATCTTTGTTTGGCCCATACTAGGCTACTTTAACCTGAGGAAATTGTGGGGAATGGCTCTAATAATCAAAGGTTTAGGTTTTACCAATGTGTAGTATAAATAACACCCCAAATTACTTGGGAAAGATAATGACAGGAAGCAGAGCAGCTTTAGCGTGGATCTGTAAATTCTATCTACTGAGAGCTTTGGATGGCTCCTTATAGAGCTGCTCAGCTGATAGATGGAGTGATAAGAGTTAAATCTTGGTTCTTGCCTCCTGGATGGACCCTGATTGAACTGAAGAGGTGAGGAAGAAGAAGTGAAAAAAATAGTTTAGTAGACCATAAATACAATGTTGTATTCCTCTACCCATTAAGTGCTTTCTTCAAATAAGCTTGTTGTGCTTCTTTAAAAAAAAAGAATCGCTTATTTTACTTCATACTTGCACACGCAGACATACACTCTGGCAAACCCTGCACATGTGTACATGCATGTGCAGGTGCACAGACACACATACCTATGAACATCTATTTTTACTATCCCATGTTCTATGTTGGCTTCCATAGTAATAATTTCCTTCTGAAACCTGCCCTGAAAGAGACAGTAACATCTGGCAGATCATGAAATCAATTTGTTTAAGTAATGCCCATAAAACTGTCGTCCCTGCATGAACAACAGGTGCTGGCAATCTCAGATCTCCTCATTAAAATCCTGAGATGTCCTGCTTGCTCCCAGAAAACTGATGTCCTTAATAATGTGTATGCTTGAATTCTATGTAACCAAGATATACATGTGACAAAGCCTAACTACTGTGACCGTATAGGAGTCTACATTGGTGAAGCCTGGAGCTGTTTCTCAAGCGTATAGAGAGGAAACAACAGTGCTCATTTCTGAATTATATATACAAATTAAAAACAAAGTAACAAACCAAAATCCTTTGTTATGATACCAGTTGAAATTGAACATGGCAGTTGTTAACTGGATTTAGGCCTCACAAAGCTGTCATGTCTGGTCTCAGAGGTGCATTAAGATGCTAAAATACTCATTCTGAAATTATCCTCATTTCCTGAATCTAACTGGCTGTGGTGCCCTCTGCCACTTCCAGATTCTGTGTCAGAGTCACTCATTTCTGCATCTGAAAAGTATCCATCAGTCTCATTGTCAAAAGGATGCAAAATAACTTTTGATCTTTCATTTTCTGGAGGTGCACGAAGCATTTCAGGCGTCTTGTTCTGTGGTCTTTGAGTCCCTTTGCCTTCTTTCGGTAATTTGAACCTCACCACTGTTTTCAGACTACCTACTGAATCAGGCACTTGAACCAGACAGTTAGGATCAGCTGGGGTGTATTTCACGACATCCTCATTTATGAGACTCGGGGACGCTTGAGAATCATTTGCTTTTGGAAGAGGAAGTGCTGGATGAGAAGAGCCCTTCTTAGATGTCTTTTTCACTTCACCTACTCCTTTGCGTTCTGACTGTAGCTTGTCCACGCTTTTCTCTGCCTTGCTGTTTCTTAAATCATGGGATAAAGATTTTGTGGTGTTATTTGCCAAATAACTGCTGTTAGTCCATTTATTTGAATCCTCTTCTTGATGTCTTTTAAAGAGGGCACTTAAGCCATTTCTTGTTGTTTTTTTCTTGGTGTGGGTTCTATTTTTACTTTTAGTTTTCTTGGTTGTGTCACTATGTTTCAATGGGGACTTCAAGGAATGATCCATCATGAAACTTAATAAGGTCTCTTCATCTTGTAAGAGTTCCTCAGAAAGGCCTGGAGTTGTATTTTCACGATGGCCGTTGTTCAAGGACCACTCACTCATTGCCATGTTCTCTGTGGTGATCTGTACAGATTGAGCCAACCAGCTATTGAAGAAGGTCCCAGCAATGGGAAAGGAAGTTGACAAGCCTAATTCAAGAATGAGAAGAAACAGAACGCATTAAGACCAGTCATTATTTTTGTTACAACTCAATATAAATTCAAGTACTGTCTCACAATTAGATTGCAAGGAATCAGTTCAATAATGCAAGGATATCTGAGTCACATACAGCAACTACTTTCTGAATAGCTACCGTCACACGGTCAACTGTATTTTCTGAATGTAATTTTCCTTTTGCCTCACTGTTAATTACAGGTAAACCTTGATTTACAACAGTCTGTTTAGTGACCACCTGAAGTTACAATGGCACTGGGGAAAAAGTGAGTTACGATCATTTTCACACCTACAAACGTTGTAGCATCTTCACGGACACATGATCAAAATTCAGACGCTTGACAACTGGCTCATATTTAAGGATGGCTGCAGTGTCCGGGGGGGGGGGGGTGGTCGTATGATCAACTTTTGCAAACTTCTCACAAGCAAAAGTCAGTGGGGAAGTCAGATTCACCTAACAACTATATCCCTACCTTAACAACTGCAGTGATTCAGTTAACAACTGTGTCGAGAAAAGTTGTAAAATGGGGCAAAAGTCACTTAACCCTGAAGCCAGGCTTGCCTTTTGCCCTTCCCAATGGGTAAAGCTGTTTCAAGGGGGTCGTATGCTCCCAGTGATTTGAAGAAGGACTCATTAATATGGATTTGGTCAGTAGGTGGAGCTTTGCAAGCTTTGCTGTGGTCCCTGCTACCATCATCTGTCACCCTCTCACAACAATCCAATCCCATTTTAAGGAGCAGCACAGTTCTGTTGAAAGTCATGTGAAACTGCATCCAGAATTGGACTATTGCCCCACCCAGTTGAACCCTAATCTAACAATATCTCCACCACTGATTAGCCTACTGGTGCCTGTGCAGCCTTTTCTCAATCACCAATTGATGCTGCTGATTCAGCCCTTCTGAACGTAATACCTAAAGTATGCACGGCACCGTTAAAAGAAAACAATGGAAAAAGGATAAAATTCTATAGCATCTCAGCATGTATCTCCCATGGATTCTACTGTAACGGTGATTGCTCAGTGAAATCAGGAATCAAGTAACTCTACATAAAGATTCTAATTGCTAAATTGAAGAATCTGTTCAGAACAACATTAGGTGTGAGTGCATGGAGAACTGCTGAGAAATAAAATCAAAATAAATCTTCAATTCCTGGTCCTTCTCTAGCATCAGCCATCAGCATCAGCCTTCTCAACCCGTCAGGACAGGGGAGCACCCTGTGCACATTTTTATACCAAATGGATGCTGCTTTTACAGAGGGAACTAAGGGTCCATTAACAGTGAACATGGCCAATCTAAAACACATATTTACAGTGGTTTCTCCTGTCCATCAGCCCCACAAAATCATGCCTCTTGTTCCCATGCCCCATGTTCTTTTCTCTGGATACATGTGACCGTGTTCCAAAACCAGCACAGCCTGCAAAAGCCCACTGCTTTTATTTTCTAAGGCTACTGGATGGGCTATGTGGAATCCAGAGACATTTTAGAAGAAAAGGTAATTATATATAAATATAAAAGCAAATAAAAATGAAGTTACGTAGTAGAGAGAGCCTGGCAAGAGAAGAGACACATCCCCTAGCACACACCGATGCCTTCATACCACAAAAGTCTATCCCCAACTGTGATGGTTTTTGTGTCATAACCTAAATGATCCAATTAAACAGCTGCATCCAAGAATATCTATACAGTGGAACAGCCATTATATACTTGAGCACTCTTCCCAGAGGAATGCCATCTGCAGTTTGCAAAATATTATACCCTATATATTTGACACAAACAAGTATGAATACAAAACTGAGGAAAAAACACAACTCCCGTTTTTCAAAAATTATTCTGTACGGCTCCAATGAATGTGCGTCGAAATTGGAATGAATATGAAAATATATTTAAACATTAATTTCTCAGAAAAATATTTTGAGCATTTATAACCTCATCTATGTGACTCTGCGGGCTTGATAGGTTTCAAATGTATATTTTGAAGTTCAACTTACCCAGCTGTCCCAGTACTAACTCATTCCCTGATTTTCTCTTTTCTTTCTTTTCAGGACTGCTTTTTCTATCATCTCTTCCTTTTCTTTTTGGGTCACTTCTCCTTCCTTTTGTTCTCTTCTCAGCTTGCTCTGTTAAAATTTAAAAACAGAATGAATCATTGCTTATTTTATTAATTTAAAACACTGGTTTCTTTCACATTCTTCAAAATATCTTATGGTGAATTACATTATGTAAAATATGCCAGGTAAAACAATAAAATATGTTAACAATTTTAAACATACAGTAATATGTCCAATCAGAGAGCCAGTTTGCTGTAGTACTTAAGGCACCAGGCTAGTCCTGCCTTGAACACAAAGCCAGATGGATGACCTTGGGCCAGTCATATTATCTCAGCCCTAGGAAGAAGACAATGGTACAACCACTTTCAAATAACCTTGCTAAGAAAACTGCAGGGGCTAGTCCAGGTAGTCACAAGGAGTCAATAATGACTCCAAGATAGCAAATGAAAATAAAAATGTGAGTCAAAAAAATCAGTCAAAAGAAGAATCAAACTAGAACACGGGTGTCAAACTTACCGCGTCACGACATGTTGTGACGTATCACTTTTTTTTTTGCATTGCCAGAGCTGGGGGTGGATGCAGCTTCCGCATGATGCAACCGGCCCGTGGGCCGGCAGTTTGATACCCCTGGCCTAGAGTCTGTGGAATCATAAATGGACTAAAGTCCAATCCCTTTTGAATTCTGTTAACCCTTATTTAACCTCAAGATAGTGCTGACTGTTAGTGGAATAGATTCTTGTGCACAGGCATGATTAGTAATAAATCAGTCTAATTGGAACTTCACATGTGGTCCTGATCTTTCGTGTACCCTGGCTTCAGATTTGGGCGACAGTGCCCTGGATCGGGCTGCGGAAGCATCTCCCGGCCTTAGATCCAGGCAGCAGCAGCCTGGAGAAGGCGTTTGGTGCCCGGATTGGGCTGCCAGAGGGCCCTGGAAGCGTCCCCTGGCCTCACATCTTGATGGCAGCAGGAACCACGGCAGAGAGGAGACGGATCTTTTCAAGGTGAGTCCAGCGCAGCAGGAAGGGAGAGGGAAGCATGAGGTATCTTAGTGGAGAGGAGAGGCCTTGGGGCCTATTCCATCACTAGGCCCTCCATGGCCTTTCCCACCCTGAGATATCTCATGTTCACTTAACGAGCCGCGTGGTCTTAATGAGCAAGGGAGTGATTTTGTTCGAGGTATGAGATTCACTCCTATGAGTTTTTGGGTTATGAGTGGAATGGGCAGGCTCCATTACACTGGTAACTTGAGGACTACCTAGAGTGCTGACCATTGGTAGAGTAGATTAATATCAAACACAAAAGATTAGGACCGCTTGTGAAGTTCCAATTTAGACCGATTTATTACTAATTATGCCTATGCACAAGAATCTATTCCACTAACAGTCAGCGCTATCTTGGAGTTAAATAAGGGTCAACGGAATTCAAAAGGGATTGGACTTCAATCCATTTGTGATTCCACAGAAATTCTAGGCTGATTCTTCTTTTGACTCCACCTCCAGGTTCTGCCACTCCTTCTCCTATAGTCTTATTATTTAAATTAATTAAGACCATTAGGCAGACTATCTGAATTAAACAAAATAATCCTATTTTACATTCTGATGGTTCCTCTTGGCTGTGATTCTGAAGTCATTATACAGACTATGCATATTATCTGTCTTTTACGTATTGCCCTGTTAACCGCCCTGAGTCTCTTGAGAGAAGGGCGGTATATAAATTAAATAAATAAATAAATAATAAATAAATATTTGGGTCAATAAAACATTACAGATTTTGCAAGAGTATGTCATGTCATTATTATCCTTTCTATTAAGGCTACAGTTCTATTTCAATGTAATTTCCACATTTTCAGTGTAATCTTAGTACATAGTTAATCATTTACAGAACAGGAATTTGAGATTATAAAGGACTAAGGTTAAAAAAAAAGATGCAAAGGTGGCAAAATTCCAAAATATATTCAGTGGAATCGTGCCAGATGGGACCATGATCCAATGATAAAATACATGCTTCACCTACATACAATATCAGATTTAACCTTGGGCATCCACCGCTAGTAACTGATGTAAAAGATCTTTGCTGGTGAACTTCTAGCAATTTTCTCAGTTTTCACTAGTTTTGACTCCTTCATGCTGGAGGTCAAATATTTTGTTGGCAATTACATTTGTAAAACAAGTTTATGAAGATAACATTGGTAGCCATTTAAACACACATTTTCTGGACCAAAGTTTAGTAAAGGTTGCACAAGAGCACGTTTATTATTCTTATATCCTGCTATACCGCCTGAACGGGCCCCCTAAGGGCATCCTACAACATTAAATTACAAAACAATTAAAATCCAATTTTAAATGGTCACAAAATATCAATAAATGCTTAACAATTAATTTAAAATAGCAGCCTAATAAATCTACAGGGCAACACAAAACAGCAAAGCAATAAAACCAGTCATTTTAAAATTAAATCTTTCCGGCTCTCCAACTACCTGCTACAGTAGAAGCATTTGGCTAATTTTTTGGATGGGGATGAAATCGTGACTTCTGAGCTTCCTCAAGGATGAAATTCCAGAAGTAATGAGAGGGAGGCCAGGCCTACATTTCCATTTTGTCCTTGTCAAAAATATCTCGGAGTTCCCACTGGCTTCTCTAACTTCATTGGATGACTGCTTGTCTTCTGGCTGCTCTCTCAAGCCATCTGCCCTTACTTACAGGCAATAGTAATTAGGTCTGCCATTTTCTCCCCCTCCCCCTGCACAAATGGTGGGACTACCTCATTTTTCCTTTTGGATTTATTTACACTCACACTTTGAATAACTACAGGCAGTCCTCGACTTATGTCCACAATTGAGCCCCAAATTTATGTTGCTAAGTGAGACAGTTGTTAAGTGAGTTTTGCCTCATTGTATGACTTATTTGGCCACAGTTATTAAGTGAATCACTGCAGTTGTTGAGTTAGTAATGGGGTTGTTAAATGAATCTGGCTTTGTCATTGAGTTTGCAAAAGGCAAACGCATGACCCCAGGATACTGCAACCGTCATAAAGATTAGTCAGTAGTCAAGCATCTGAATTTTGATCTTATGACTATAAGGATGCTGCCACGGCCATCAGCGTGAAACATGGTCGTAAGTCACTTTTTTTCAGTGACGTTGTAATTTCAAATGGTCATTAAATGAACTGTTGTTAAGTCGAGGACAACCTGTACTTCAAGCTTTTAGCTCATCGCTAATTCTTATTAATTGCAATGGGTGCATAAGGAACAGGCTTAGAAAATAAGAGTGAACTTTCATAAGGAATCTGTATTAAGGTGCCAAACTGATATTAGAAAAACAAAGGTGTCTATCTGATTCTATCCTTGATAGATGGCTCTTTTCTGGATTATAAGCCTCTTCCTGGGAGTGCAAACATGTTGCTGTGGTTTTGTCTCTCTCATCCCAAGAGATCTTGATGTAATGCTAGACAGAAGTTTATAAAGCACCCACTTTTGGAAGTTTCTGTCTAATGCAAGTCAGTTGTGCTTAGTTGCTACTTGGTGGTTAGAGCTACTAAGATGAAAACACAGCAGGTCTTGCCTACTACTTGCCTACTACTCTATGAACTTATTCCTAAGCCTCCAGAATGGGCTGCCATCACAACAAGAATACTGGATGGAGTTAAGTACTATTGGCTTAAAGCAATTAGGCCTTTGTTGCAGCCAGTTAATAAACCACTATTATTCTTTTAATATAGGATTTATATTTGTAGGCTTGCCAATCAAAGATTTTTTTCCTCACAATTACTGAACCGATTTCCAGGAAGAAAAGCAAAGCAGAATTGATGTTTGCTCAGTTCCTGCCAGCAAACTGGAGAAGGGCAGACACATTTTTCACTTGACTTAACAAATAAAATATATGGCTTTGTTTAGATGGTGCAGTGCTTCCAAACAACAATATCAATGCTAGACTTTTTGAAAAAGAAGCTTGTCAAAAGGAACAGCTGCATTTCAAAGCCTGACAACTAGAGATTGTTTTTCAGTTCACAGCAGATAGGGGAAAAGCAGCTTTCAGACTGGCAACCTTTCCAACCTCTAGGAGACATCGCCTGCCTAAAAGATTATTCATCAGCCACACAATCGACCACCAAATTCAGCTTGTCCATTAATGTGCTAAAAACATTCTACACACAGTTGTACATTAACTAAGATGCATGCAGCAATTAATAAACCTATACTAGATCAATGATAAAGGAGGAACCAGTCTTCCCTCTGTGGAGGAGAAAATCAGAGAGCAAGACAACTTGGGTTAATCCGAACAATTCAACAGGAAAACAAGCCAAACCATGTAACTACAGGGCATCATTGACTTACAATCATTCGCTTAGTGACTGTTCTAGGTTACAATAGCACTGAAAAATGTCACTTACAACCAGTCATCTCACTAACAACCAATGCAGCATCCCCAGAGTCATGTAATCAAAATTTGGTTGCATGGCATCCAGCATGTATTTACAATGATTACAACATCCTGGGATCACATGATTGCCATTTATGACTGTCCCAGCCAACTTCTGGCAAGCAAAGTCAATAGGGAAAGCCGGATTTGCTTAAAGACCATGTGATTCACTTAACAACTACAATGATTTGCTTAACAACTGTGGCAAAAAAGTCATAAAATTGAGCGCAACTCATTTAGCTTCAGCTGGTGCAAAATGCGGCCGCGCGGGTGCTTATGGGAGTTTCTCAATACTCCCATGTTACACCACTCCTGCGCAAGCTGCTTTGGCTTCCGGTTGCCCTCCGGGTGCGATTCAAGGTGCTGGTAATTACCTTTAAAGCCCTACATGGCTTAGGCCCGGGGTATTTGCGAGACCACCTGCTGCCATTGTCAACCTCCCATCGACTGGTTCGCTCTCACAGAGTCGGCCTCCTCAGGGTTCCGTCGGCCAGGCAATGCCGGCCGGTGACCCCCAGGGGAAGAGCCTTCTCTGTGGGCGTGCCGACCCTCTGGAATGAGTTGCCTCCGGAGCTGCGGATGGCCCCTGACCTTCGGTCCTTCCGCCGTGACCTGAAGACATGGATGTTCCAACAATCGGGCCTGGACTGACTATAGTTTTAAATTTGGTTTTATTGGGTTAATTGTTATGTATTTATTACATTTGTTGTTTAATTCTTTTTTAAATTTTGTATTTTATGATTTTTTAAACTTTTTATTGTTGTGAGCTGCCCTGAGTCCTTAGGGAGAAGGGCGGCATATAAATTTAATAAATTCAATTCAATTCAATTCAATTCAACAACCACCCTGCTTAACAATGGAAATTCTGATCTCCACTGTATCGTAAGTTGAGGACCACCTATATACCAAGATGAAACTTAAGAATATTGGAAATAAGGATGCTCAGCTGATCTTCAAAGCCTATCAGCATCAATCAGGCTGGTGTTTCTTCACAATGCCACTCGTAGGGTTATAATTCACACCGCAACTCATTGCTGAGAGGGTAATGATTTTCTAACCATAACAAAAAGCTAGGTTCACCCTTCTCTGTTCCCCAGAATACAAAGGGGAATAAGGAACAGTGTTAAAAATGATATAAAATGTTCATTTATTTAATAATTATTAATCACGTTTATATGGCCTCCCATCTCCCCAAAGGGAGCTCTGCGTAGTGCACAACAAAAACAGGTAAAAGTCAGAGATATATAAAAACATGTAAAAACCACATTAACAGTAAATATTACTCTTTCAATCTATTTCAGTGTACCGATTTCCGTTAGAAAAGATGCCTTACCAAAGGCTGCTGGCTGTCAAAATGTTTGATATGAAACCTGTAATTTCTGATCTAGGCTCTAACGAGGAGAAGACTTGGATCATGTAGTGCGCTTCTTTCAAGTGAGATTGCTGAGAACTAAACTGGACAAAGAGGACAGCCTAATGCCTGCATTGTGGCAAGGGACATGGAGGCTGATTCAGTGGCACTGGAGGAGGGGAAAGTGTTTCTACTCCCTGATCCATTTCCTGAGCATAATTATGCCTTAAATCTGTTATTTGTCCCATTACAGAAGTGTATATATGCAGGCTGATTACCACCCAAAGTCTCTCTGGAAACAGAGCAGGGAAAACAGTAGCTCTGGAGAGAAGCAA
Source organism: Vipera ursinii (assembly GCF_947247035.1). Lineage (NCBI taxonomy): Eukaryota > Metazoa > Chordata > Lepidosauria > Squamata > Viperidae > Vipera > Vipera ursinii. The sequence continues at coordinate 87,783,558 of NC_139513.1, forward strand.
TTTTCATTAGGAAAATGGCATGGGAAAAGGGTTAATGATCTGGGTTGCTCCTTCTTCCCTGGCCTCTTATGCTTATTTGCCAGCGCTTAAAAGCAAAACATTCAATAATGGATCTGTGTTTCTTTATCCACTTTGGTTCTGAAGGTGTTGGAAATATAAGAGTAACAAAACAAGAAATATGGAGCAGGGTGCTTTGAAACCGGCCATATTTCCCATCTTTCTCTCTTGGGCAGCCTGGGATTGATGGATGGGTATTATAAAACCAAACATCTGGAGGGATTCATGATGGAAAAGGCTACTTTCTGGTTTACAGATGACACATCCCCCAGTCTGTAACAAAGATGATGAGTGAAATATACCACTCAGAAACTGAGAAGCAAAACAATGTATTTTCCAATCGCTCTCAGAGGAAAACAACTTTTAATCACCCTGCTAGTCTCAACCTTCTGTGCAGACCACTGAAGAGGCATATGCATGAGGATCAGTGCTGGCTCTATGTGGCATGTCACACGATGCATCTGATGTTTTTGAAGGAAAGCAGACAGTGGCAGACTCAGTAATCAACAAGGCTCATGAAGTTGTTTTTGCCACAACTCATGGAATGGTACATCAAGCAATATTCCATGAAAATGTGGGTCTTTTTAAAATACCTTTACAGATGTTTCCAACAAGAAAAAAAATATTTACTGGAACATTCTGATTCAATAAATCAGTTGTAATAGTTGTTGTGATAGTTAACACTCCAGGAATAATATGTTTTAGGATTTATTCCAATTTTTAAAGCTTTCCCAGAACAGCCTTAAAAAAATCCCATTTTTCAAAACTGATGAAAAACAAATAGGCAAAATATATGCCCTATGTCTTCCAATCTGTCCATATCTTTTTCAAGGGAAGAACTTTCTCTTCCTTTTGTTGGAAAATCTTCCTAAACCTTTGCTAAATAGGATGTTGAAGCAGAAGGGCCAAATAGGATGGAATCCAAGGTTCCATATTTTTTTTCAACTTCATAGGCTATTGATATTTCTGGGTTGAATTCAAATCCTAAAAATCCTTACAGTTCTAAGAAACTTTGGTTCAAAATATCCTACGATATGCTTGCTCCCAAATGAACCAACCTAAACTCTGAGATTACCTGGAAAGCATCTAATTCATAGCTATTCCCATATAAAAATTCCCTGCTTTGGAAAATAAATTATATTTTGTGACTATAAATTTATACTGTTTAGATTTCTGTAACTCTGTGTTTTACACGCCAAATATTCAAAGAAACCACAAGTGACAGTAAAACAAGGCCAATTTAAACACATTTCCAAGAAAGCAATCTGGTTTGGACAAAAAGAAGTTCTGTGCTGCATTTCGAAAGATCAACATATAAGTTCCATGTATGCTTTTAATTTATTTAATAGTCCTGTGACCACTGGGAATACAGAATTATATGAAAAAATAAAATCGACAAGAGTTATTTGCCCAATGATATTCTGAACAGAACATAGGCATAAAAAGAATTGCCATTGGCTTATCTAGCATATAACAAAGCATGAAGACAAGGTTGAATGAAAGTCTTCTCTGTGACAGAGCAAAAACAATGAATCTACAAATTTACAATGACAAAAAAACAGTTTTAAAATGCTTCTTTCTGATTATAGAAGGCGAGATCAGCAGGAGGCCTAAATATTAAATGTCAAGTTTATGGTTCAAAGTCACAGAACATGGGACCACATCAGTGGTCTTGAAAAAATTATTAGGGTTGTACTTGATTACTACTTGAAGTGGAGACCCCTTGGGAATTCCCAGGGTGGTGCAGAAGGCTGAGGAAAAAGATAATGGCAAAAGTGCCACTTGACTTAACAGGAACAACAACAAAACATTTCTAGTAGAAAATGTATTTCTCCCATATCTTTGTTTTGTGGATGTCAATTCCTGAGGCTAGCAATCACGTCTCAACTTCAGCTCAGACAGAAAAATGAAAACCAGTCAGCTCAGCCCCTTTTTTGGCAAGTATGAACCACTGGCTCCCCCACCCCAGACAAGACACCTGCACTGAAGCACCTGACTAATTATGTACCCAGCATGGAAGCTGCCATGTGAATCACATGTGTGTCTGCAACATTCTTCCTGATTGTTTATTTTGGCAGAAATAACTTCTATATCAGCTGGTGGAGATTTTTTTTTATGCATACTCACAGTAGTGCGCTTTTAATCTAAATGAGACTTATGCATAATATAGTATGTCTGAAAGCACAGGAACATTACCACATCTTACTTTTATTTGCTTACATACTGTCTTGTGTAAATTCCGTGAAACACACAAACCCCAAATCAAAATCTGCGATCAAGCCAGTATAGGTGGATGAGTCAGAGGTTGTACATACTACGTGATTATCCAACATACCAACTAAAACATTCCACGTAATGACTTAATGAGATACTTTAAGACATGATCTTTTTTGTTCGATTCTGGCTTAGCCAAATTATGGTTTATAAGCACTCATTTATGGTTGACCATTTCACAGACTGGATAAGGGCTTTCTGAATACTGGATGCTCAGTTATCCAGACCAGACAAAGTAGAAGAAAAGGTTATTATGAAATGCCCATATCTTTGAGATGGAGCAAGCTATATGCAGCTAAATTATCTCTTGTTCCCAGAGGTCCAATTAATGCTAAGGGTAATTACTGTGAGTGGGTTCTTTTCATTATAACTGGAGACTGAGTGGATACTTTAAAGATCTTTATTATGTTTCAAGATGTCCCCAATACAGCTTGTAGCCTCGTTTTCTGCAGTGCCTATTGTTAAGTACAGTTTATTCTGGATAATTTGAATAGGATTAATATCCAAGTAATAGTCCTCAGCCTCTTTATATTTTCTGGCCTTTTAAGTTCTCCAATGGTAATGCAAGTTCAATCCTGGCCTTCTATTAGTGTTATTTGCCTATTGTGGGGGTTGGTATAATCTTGCCTTGTTTGCACCAGCTGTGAAGTGGGGTTGCTGCCAAGCTCCAGACCCAACTCAAAGTGAGCTCTAAGCAAGAGGGCTGCTAAGCATCAAATTGAATTTCTAGCAGTCTTTCAAACAGGATTGCTGTTGCTTGCTGTCACTCTTGTCCTGGCAGCTGGATGTTTCAATAAGCTTAAAGTAGTAGCAGTTGGTGCTACTAAAGCTGGCTGTATGATAAAAAGGTAAAAGGTAAAGGTTCCCCCGCACATGCGTGCTAGTCGTTTCTGACTCTAGGGGCCGGTGCTCATCTCCGTTTCAAAGCCGAAGAGCCAGCGCTTGTCCGAGGACGTCTCCGTGGTCATGTGGCCGGCATTTCCCCTCAGATAGGTGGGTCTAAGTGAGTTAAGCTGGCCAATTATGAACACAGACACATCCTTGATAAGGCAAAGGTGAGGTTAAACTAGACTTCTCTAGGTGCAGTTGTATGTCCTGGGTGTGGCCAGCCAGGCATGCCATTGTAGATGCGGGCAAGTGGAGTTGGGCCAATCAGGTTGCAGCTTTCCTAGCATTTCCTGGTTGCATTTTACCAATGTACGTCAGGGAAGGGTACAGAAGAGCCATAAGGCTGGCAGCAGTTCCACCAGTTGGGCAGCTTCAGTGCAACCCTTTTAAGTGCGGAGGGGTCAATTAGGTAGCAGCCACCAGCTTTCTTCCTCCTAATTATAAGGATATTTTAGTGATTTGTCAGCCATACATAACTCTATTTAATTCAGAGATCACTGAACTCCCATAGAACAGAAGAGTAATCAAAACAAAGCAAGCAAGCAAAAAAAACAACAAACAACAACAGTTCCATAATCCCCCTCTCCTCAAGGCCTATATAACCAGTTCTTCAATAGTTTCCTGAACAACATAAGGGCGTGTGCTACACGAATACCTGGGAGAGACCATTCTAGCGGGTAGGAACTGCAACAGAGTAGGTAGGCATGCTTCCTGAGCCCTGCAAGATGACATTCTTTAATTGATGAGGCCCAGAGTGGACATCCCCCACCCCTGCTGGCTAGGGGTGTCCACAGATACCTGAATCGAGGCAATCTCTCAGATAGCCAGGCCCTATGCTATGACAGGCTTTGTATGTCATAACCAGATCCTGAACCAGAGCAGCTTGTGAAGCAGCAGGGCAGTGTGTGAATAACACAGTGCCACCTTCATTGCCCACACTGCCCCATTAAGGACCTGCAGAGGGCATACAGAATGACTTTGAGGGCCAGAAGTAAGAACTGCTAAGGTAACGATCAGACAGGCTGGCTTGAGACCATTCCAAGAGTCTAATTTGGGAGATAGGGCGGCATATAAGTCCCATTAATAAATAAATAAATAAATAAATAAATGTATGTATGTATGTATGTATGTATGTATGTATGTATGTATGTATGTCTCAGACAGGCACCTCCCTAATTTGTACAAAGATAAAGTGTGTGTCGGGGAGGGGGGAGACAGTCAGACTTGCAAGATACTGTGACTATAAATGTTCCAATAGAATAGGATTAGGATTAGGATTAGAATAGAATAGAATAGAAGCTGGAAGAGACCTTGGAGGTCTTCTAGTCCAGCCCCCTGTTCAGGAGAACCTATACCATCTCAGACAAGTGACTGACTCTCCAGTGATAGAGCGCCCACGATTTCTAGGGGCAAGCTATTCCACTGGTTGTCTTCACTGTCAGGAAGTTTCTCCTTAATTCCAGGCTCCTTCTCTCTTTGATCAGTTTCCAACCATTGTTTCTTGTCCTGCCCTCTGGTGCTTTGGTGAATAACGTGACCCCCCCCTCTTCTTTGTGGCAGCCCCTCAAATACTGGAATACTGTTATCATGTCCCCCCTATTTCTTCTTTTCTTTAGACTAGCCAAACCCAACTCCTGCAGCCCTTCTTCGTATGTTTTAGTCTCCAGGCCTTTGATCATCTAAGTTGCTCTTCTCTGATTTTTTTTTCCCAAAACTGTGTGATATGGTGACCAAAATTGGCTGCAGTATTCCAGGTGTGGTCTTACTAGGCTTTTATAAAGCAATACTAATACCTCGCATGAATGCCTCTGTTTATACAACCCAGGATTGTATTAGCTTTTTTGGCTGCTGCTGCATACTGCTGGGTCATGGTTAAGTGATTGTCCACTAGGACTCCAAGGTCCCTCTCAGTTACTGTTTTTAAGCCAGGTCTTGCCCAATCTGTACTTGTACCTTTGATTTTTCCTGCCCAAATGTAAGACTTTGCTTTTCTCCACATTGAAACTCATTTTGTTGGGTAGGGGCCATTGTTCAAGTTTGTCAAGATCTTTTTGGATCCTTAGTTGGTCTTCTGGGGTGTTGGCTACTCCTGCCAGTTTGGTGTTATCTGCAAATTTGATGAGTTCCCCTTCAATTCCCTCATGTAAGTCATTGATGAAGATATTGAAGAGCACTGGGCCTAAGACGCAACCTTGTGGTACCCCACTGTTTACTTCTTTCCATGTAGATGTAGTGCCATTGAGGATTACTCATTGAGTTCAGTTAGCCAGGCAGCTACAGATCCATCTGGTGGTGATGTTGTCTATTCCACCAGCTTACCAAGGAGTAGGTTGTGGTCTACTTTATCAAATGCCTTACTGAAGTCTAAGTATACTAAGTATACTATGTCCACAGTATTTCACTGGTCTATTAGTTTAGTCACTTTGTCGAAGAATGAAATAAGATTGGTTTGTCATGATTTGTTTTTAACAAACCCATGCTGGCTACTTGTTATAACTTTGTTTGCTTCTAGTTATTCGCAGATCTGTTTTTTGATTATCTTTTCTAGGATCTTCCTAGGTATTGATGTTAAACTGATTGGTCTGTAGTTTCCTGGGTCCGTTTTTCCCCTTTCTTGAAGATGGGAACCACATCAGCACTTTTCTAATCCTCAGGTACTTCCCCAGTGCTCCAGGATTTTTTAAAGATGTGGTGCAGTGGTTCTGAGATAACATCTGCCAGCTCCTTCAGAACTCTGCAATGTAATCTATCGGGTCCTGGTGATTTATATTCGTCAAGGTCGGATATGTGTTCTTACCATTTTCTTGCTTATTTTAATTTTTGTTTCTAATTTGTCTTTTGCAGTGATTTTTTTTTGTATGTTGGGCTACGGTTTTTTTGTGTGAAGACTGATGTAAAGTATGAGTTAAGCAGCTCTGCTTTCTCCCTGTTGCCTGTTATTTCCTTGCCATCTTCTCTCTTTAGTGGACCTACAGTTTCCTTTGACTTTTTTCTTGTTGGAAGAAACATTTTTTATTATCCAGGATTTCTGTTGCAAGTCTTTATTCATTCTGAGCCTTTGCTTTCCTGACTTCATCTTTACATGTTCTGGGTGTCTGCTGATAATCAGCTTTAGTTATGTGCCCCTCTTTCCATTTTTTTTTTGTATTTGTCTTTTTTGTCTTTCAGTTTGTCAGAGAGAGCTTTGTGCAGCCGTGCTGGTTTCTTCTTGAATTTCTTGTTTTTCTTTTTTAGTGGTATTGTGCTGGTTTGGGCTTTTATGATCACATTTTTGAGAGTTTCCCACGCTTCTAGGGTTGTTTTCCACTTTAGGATTTTCATCCATGGGATCTTTCCTAGGTTGTCTCTGAGTTTGTTAAAGTCAGCTCTTTTGAAGTTCAAGACACTGGTTGGATTGTTTTCTGTTGCTAGTGCTTGTGTTATATTAAATTCCAGTATGACATGATCACTTTCGCTCAAGGTTCTGGCAACTTCAACTCCCTCTATTACTTCTTCTCTATTAGTTAGAATTAAGTCTAGTATGGCTTTACATCTAGTTCTCTCCTCCACCTTTTGGATGACAAAGTTGTCGGCTAGGTTGGTTAGGAATCTGTTTGATCTCTCGCTCGCTGCAGTTTGTCTCCCAGTTGATATCTGGATAGTTGAAGTCTCCCATTACTACTGTGGTATGCTTCCTACATACATTTGTTAACTGGTTGGCAAAGAGTCCATCTATTTCTTCTGATTGGGTGGGTGGTCTGTAATATACACCTATGGTACTGTCACTTTTTTCCTCTTTTATATTGACCCACATACATACTGGAGAGATTTTATCTTTGATCATGTGCATTTCTGCAGATATGTAGTATTCTCTTACATATAGTGCAACTCCCCCTTCTCTTTTTGTAGACCTGTTTCTTTTGAACAATTTGTATCCATATCCATCAGTCCATTCCACTCATGGGTTTCGTCTCACCAGGTTTCTGTAATGCCAACTATGTCTTACCAACCCTCATGTACTATTGCTTCTAGTTCGCCCTGTTTGTTCCCCAAGCTTTGAGCATTTGTATATAAGCATTTAAGTCTTTTGTGCCTGTGCGTGAGTATGTTTCCTGCACCTCCTGAATGTTATTTGAGGTTTTTTCCTCCATCTCTGCCCACCTCATTGTTTGATTTGTTTTCTTGGGATTTATAATTGGTTTTGGGTTCTAGAGATTCTGAAGATTGGTCACCCTTCCCTCTCACTTTTAGTGTAAAACCCTCCTGATGAGTTGGGTCAGTCTTTTTCCGAGTACATTTTCCCCTGTTTTTGTGAGGTGCAGCCCATCTCTTGCCAAGAGTCCTTCATGAAGGAAATGCAGTCTGTGATCCAGGAAAGTGGATTTAGATTTAGATTTTTAGTCTGGTCTATTTTATAGGACTAACAGGATGAGTTGTAGCTGAAAAAAGTGACTTATGACTGGTCTTCACATTGCAATTATGGCCTGCCTGAAGACCATGAATTCTTGCAACCCCACTCCCCCTTTAGGCACAAAGCATCAAAGTACGTTTGGTCAGTCATTTCTTCTCAGCCCTCGCAGATACTGATAAGCCACATCCAAAGAATCCAGCCAAGAAAATAGACTTTTCCAGGTATTGAACAGATTTTGAAGAAGGGGGAGGGAGTGCTAGATCAGAAAAGGATGAATAGGTCAGCAATTTCCTATATCCAAAAACCCACCGACAGGAATCCCGTTCATCTACAGCTTGTTTTTAGCCTAACTAATATTCAACAAAATGCTTTTTCTATCCCCCTTAGCTTTCATGGCTCACCACTGATGCTGATCTTTTAAAAAAAATTATCATCTCTTTTTGAAAGCCAAGCTGCACTGAAGTCAAGTCTTCATTAGGAAAAGGATAAGATTGAAGTTCATCTGCTGAATTCTTAAACAGATGGCATTGTACTAACTTTTGAACAGATTGTACTTTTCATTTAAAAAGGTTAAATTGCAAGTTTATATTATAGATATGTCTTACATTTTTATATTTACCAAAAAATGTGCACTGGAAAACCATTAAATCGAGTATATTGGTGACAATCCATGCATATACATGATATTTTCATCCCCCTCAGTGGCAACCCTCCAGTGTTCCCTTGTAGGTTAAAAGGAAAACAACATAAACCATGCACACAATTGTTTTCCTTCAAAAGTAGTCCAATGCTACTTTACACAACACATGTATAAAGAGCAGAAAGGAGTTGTCCTATGAGACATTGTTATAAACAGGGTTAAATTAATAAATAGGTACAAGACAGCATAGAAGAAATAATAAAATTCACAGTAGCTCTGAAGTTTAACAAATTCTGGGTTACAGGTAGTTCTCGATTACCAATGGTAATTGGGACCAGAAACTCTGCCGTTGACACAATTGTAAGGTGAAACTTCACGTGACTGTGTCAACTTACAACTACAATTCTGGCTGCCATTTTTAGGTGAATCCTGCACAGACACAGCATCCACAAATTATCACCATTTGCAATCTCCTGCCACCTTCTCCACTGACTTTGCTTGTTGGAAGCTGACAGTTAAGGTCACAAATGGAGATCACACCACGGCAGGACCTCAATGTTGCAACTGCCAGCTGGTTGCCAAGTGCATAAATTGCAATTATGTGACTGTGGAAAAACTGTGAGGGCTGCAATTACAAATAATTGTTGTTAAGTCCTTCTTGATCAGCATCATCATAACTTCAAATGGTCACTGAATGAGTGGACATTAACCAAGGTCTGTCTATCATCTAAGTGAAGAAATATTTACGAAGCTTTACTATAATGGGCGTCTTTTAAAATAAAAGTAAGCACTTTCTGGCTAGTTTTATTAAAGGCATAACTTTATGATTCTTTTCTGGCAGAAAAGTATATCTAGTTCCTGACAACACTGTAAACAGTGTGGCTGTGAAATGCAAGCTGTAAGGCTGTGACATTTCTATGTTGTAATCCCCAGTGCTTACAAGATAAGAATAGAATAACCCATTCACAGCTGTAATCATTCTGACATTATTTTTTCTAGCTGTTCCAGTCTAATTTAACAGTTTTAAGAGGTGTCAGATGTTCTTATCATGGGTACATTTGGGATATAAACAAAAATGTCACAGTGCTACTATGGATGTACTTCTGCATTTCATAATGGTTTGCCCCCAGTGTCTCATTCTCAGCCCACAACTGAGAATTAACTGTATTCCACAGAAGCATTCGTTACAAAGATACCACAAGAATAACAGTTGCTTTTCCTACAAGACTATATATTTATCATCAATATCTTTTTCCTGGTGTTGCAATCTTGAAGATAGTAGATCTAAACACCTCACTGTAACAAAATACTTCTATTACGCAGAATTCAAATTTGTATAACTATCGATTGATAGCCCAGATATTTATCATTGCTCAAATTTCTAAGGTCAAATTTCAGCAAAGAATGTAATGCACAGTTCTAAAAAACCCTGAACCATGTAATGGCTTCTCAGAAGATTTCAAAGCGCCAAATATAACTGGATAAATATTCTGCCAAACCGCCAGATGCTTTTGCTGGATGTTACACAGCTTAAACAACTGTGTATTGTATTATTATTTTTCAAGGATATGTACTAATTTCATGTTCTTTTAAAATCTTGACTTTAGACTATTCAGACTATTATGTGTTGGAAGGCATTCCTTTAAATTATCTTAATTTAAAGATAATACTAATAGCACAAAGGAACAAAAACAAATCTACAATAATTTAAAGTTTGATCTTTAACAACATAGCAGATGCAAAAAAAGGCAACGCAACGGTTACTAAACTCTACTGCCCTGAGTCCTTCGGGAGAAGGGCGGTATACAAATAAAATAAAATAAAATAAAATAAAATAAAATAAAATAAAATAAAATAAAATAAAATAAAATAAAATAAATAAATAAATAAATAAATAAATAAATAAATAAATAAATACCAATGAACCAGATGTCACCTCTGAAACTTTAGTACAGGGGTCCTCAAACCTGTCCACTTTAAGACTTGTGAACGTCATCTCCCAGAATTCTTCAGCCAGCATGGCTGGCTTGGCAATTCTGGGAGTTGACGTCCACAAGCCTTAAAGTGGACAAGTTTGAGGACCCCTGGTTTAGTATCTACAGCCTCAGAGGGACAAGATTAGCATTAAGAAAAAAAACAAAAATTAACTATCAGCAAATTTGGTAGTTTCTGCTTAATATTCCGTTTTTAGAGATGTTATATGGTTTGCTTACACAAGGTCAGTTAAGGCACATTATCAAGTTCTTGTCCAAATCACGCAATTAAAGGATTGTTCCGTGTTACCATTATATTCAGATGGCACTGGATTATTGTGATAAAGTATTTGCATTTACGTATAAATGTGATAAACTATTAATTTTTTATTATAAGCATAGATTCTGAAATGTAAGTGGGTGAGAGGGCCTTCACTCTGATATTCACCAATTCTGAGATGAAAGAGATATTAGTGGTGCTGATATTGTATTCTTTTTGCACCGACTTAATTTTCTTTATAGTTTTAGTTTCCAGATTAACAATGCATTCCTCGTCCAAATATTTTTAGAATTCATTTTTTGCAGGTAGAAGTTAAAGTATTGTGGGAAAGTTTTCCACTCTTGGAAAACAGAAACCACTGCTCTAATTACACACATTGCCGAAAGCAAAATAAATACATCAAACCTTTCAAATGTCAGATAACACTACTTCTTTCAGTTTTCTAAAAGTACTTTGTCTAATCTCTTTTAAAAATATAGTAAATAAAGAAAATAAAATTCCATAACGGAATTTATAATACGGATTTTCTAGGTCTCAATAGGAAAAGTTACCTGCATAAAGATCTTTCTCAATAAGTTTCATCTGGAGATGGAAAATCTGTTCCTGTAGTTTGCAAATGGAGTGCTTCATTTTCTCTCGTTTTGTTACCATATAACAAAGATTTCTAACCTGCAAAGGAGAGTAAGAGTTTTTACTTTAATCTGAATAAGGTACATGTCTATGAAGATTTTCAGTCATCCAGGTCACGGTTGTCCCAAAGGTGCTTTTTCAAAAGGCAACTGGACTCTGTTTTTCCATGAAGACATTTTGCTTCTTATCCAACTGAAGAAGCTTCTTGGATGAGAAGTGAAACTTCTTCAAGGAAAAACAAAGTCCAGTTGCCTTTGGAAAAGCATTTTAGGGACTGAATAAGATACATTAACACAAGAAGATTGGATTAAATGAAGTAATTCTAGCCACCCGACTTGCTGGATAAAGTTCAAAGCTACCCTTGAGCTGATGAAAATTGCAGTCATCTGTTAAATCTATGCTCGATTTATGAATGCCCTAAAATACTGATACTTACAAGTTATGATCTGGATACACATAATCACACTTTTGTGTTAGTATAGATACCTAGCCCAACCAGTCTGGGTAAGTGAACCCAGAACATTAATTAGTAGGGTATGTTAACAAAAGCAGAAGTATCTAAAGTATACTATAAATCAGGGCTTTTCAACCTTTTCACAGATTGTACCACTTTTAGGACATGACAATATTCGAGTTACCACCAATGCTTAGCAAGTGACAAAAATTTGATGACTAAAAAAAGGGGCGGGGATTTTGTGCTTTACTGGTTACCTTCATTTATTTGTTGTTATAGAAATGGCTAATTTACCGTATAATATTATGGAAAAATAAAAAGTTGAGGTTCAATGTTAATGCTTCCTTCCTACTGCAACAGTAGAAGTCAGAAGTTAATGCCTTTTTTCTTTTTCCCTTCTCCCCCTCACATTTCCCTATTTCTCCCACCCTTTGCTTGCAACCCCTCTCTTTGCTCACAAAAGTTCTCTCGCTCTCACACTTTGATCGCAAAACCTCTCTCGCTCTCACTAACTTTGCTCGCAAAAGCTTCTCTTGCTCGCTCTCACACTTTGCTTGCAAAAGCTTCTTTCTCGCTCTCTCAAACTTTGCTGACAAAAGCTTTTTCTTTCACACTTTGCTCGCAAAACTTCTCAAAAGCCTCTCTTATTTTCATTCACTTATTTTGTTCGCAAGTTTCTCTTGCTCTCTCTTTGCTTACCAAAGCTTCTCTCTCGCTCTCTCACACTTTGCTTGTAAAAGCTTCTCTTGCGCTCTTTGCTCGCAAAAGCTCTCCCGTTCTCTCATTCACTTTTCTCACAAAAGTTTCTCTTGCTTTCACTCACTTTGCTCGCAAAAGCTTCTCTTGCTCTCACTCACTCACTTTGCTTGCAAAAGCTTCTCTCTTGCTCTCACACTTTGCTCGCAAAAGCTTTCCCATTCTCTCATTCACTCACTTTGCTCGCAAAAGCTTCTCTCACTCTCACACTTTGCTCGCAAAAGCTTTCCCATTCTCTCATTCACTCACTTTGCTCGCAAAAGCTTCTCTCGCTCTCATTTATTCACACTTTGCTCGCAAAAGCTTCTCTCTTGCTCTCTCACTCACTCACATTTGCTCACAAAAGCTTCTCTCTTGCTCTCATTTACTCACTTTGCTCGCAAAAGGTTCTCTCACTCACTTTGCTCGCAAAAGCTTCTCTCACTTTCATTCACTCACTTTGCTCACAAAAGCTTCTCTCGCTCACACACTTTGCTTGTAAAAGGTCCCTTGCTCTCATTCACTCACTTTGCTTGCAAAAGCCCCACACTCACTCTCTCACACTTCGCTAACAAAAGCCTCTTCTCTCTCTCCATGTGTTTTTTTCTCCCTCTCCCACAAAAACCTGCTCCTTTTATAGCTTCTCCTCTCTCTGCCCTCCTCCTCCTCTCTTCCCAGTGCACTGGAAGGTCCAACCAGCATGCAGCGACGGGCGCAGGTGCTGGGGCTTCTGCTGAGCCCTGCAGCTCCAGCTAGTCTCCAAACCTGCACAGCGCTACTTTAGCTCATTTCCTCCACCGCTACATTTGGCTAGGGGTCACATACCACCTGCCAGGTGCTAAAATACCACCCTGCTATAAACGACATTTGTAGGTAATATTTTTGATTATCTTATAGCAAATACAAATAGGCTTATAAAATATTTGAAAAAATAGAACTGAACTAGTTACCACTTCTGATGTACAAAATAAGTATTCCACCTTAATATTTGTTAAGGTAAAAAAATTAAAAGTTTATTACTTAAAAGTTGCACTAATAGAGATTTGTTGGCTTTCTTTTTCCAGGCACTACAGTACTCCACTGAAGGAAATAACTGTTTTCCAAAGTTAAACAGATTTTCTTGAAGAAGAAGCTTAAAATGTACTATAGGTAGTATAATTCAGAAATAAGGGTCTTTTACAGATAAAATTTGAATTAAAGTCATGTAGAGCATCTCATATATGATTGACTGTTCAAGCAGTTGCTTGAACATGTCCAATTATGGAGTCTAACACCTTCCTGAGTAACAGGTTCTATCTATACTGTTAGGATGTTCGTACTAACGTTCATTTAGAATCTGCATTCTTCTGAATTAACTCTGAAATAACAGACAATAGGTCCTCACCTTGTTCAATGTGATATCTTGCCATGTATTTAAAGTGTGCTATCATATTTCATTCACCCCACAGTTTTTTCTCAAGGCCCAAAACATTCAGCAATTTCTTCATAGGGCATTCTAGTTCTCTGATCATCTTTATTGCCTTTTTCTGCACCTGCTTAATTTCTCTGAATCCTACCTACAGTGTGATGCCCAGAACTAGATTCAAACTGAGGTCCAAAAAAAGCTGATCACTTTCTTTCTCTGAACTGGAAATGATAAATCTTGTTGATGCAGGCTAAATGTGCATTTGTCTTCCTTGCTCTCATAACGCACTACAGGCTCATATTTACTTTGCAATCAACTACCACTCCAAGATTATCTTCTTATGCACTGTCATTAAATCTGATAGTCTCCATGACACACCTATACCTGTGCATTTTCATTTTGTTTCCTAAAGGGCAAACTATGCACTTATTTCTGTTAACTTTCATTCTGTTACTTGCAACCTATTTCCACAATCTATCAATCTAACAATGAGTATTTCAATCCAACTCAATGTTAATTCTCTGGGGACAGATTCCCTGGTTCCTATGTTTTTTTTGAAATTCATATCCACAGCAAATGCCATCCATATAGCCCTGTTCACGTTATATTCATGCACAGAGTTTAACATTTGAGAAGCAACCTCGCCTTCTCCAAATCCTACTGATAGTATCATTCCTGAAGAGCTGGTCTCCATACAGGATTGTTTTCTGGGGATAACTTGTGCACACACCTGAACCCTTCCAAGCGAGCTGCAAACCCACAATAATATGAAATGATTGAGGTATAAGCAATTCCATGAAATCATTTCTTTACCTATTTATTCCATATTTCTTCATTAAGGAAATGAGAATACTATTCTGGAAGTATATCATGTAGAAATACTGTAATTGAATATGGGTACAGTAAGTTAGTAGTTTCCACCTGGATTCAATTTAAAATTCTAACCACAATATTGTTTATTTAACATAGCATAATGAAAAATCTGGACTTACGAACTATCCAAAGAATACATTATTCCGACATATTGCTCAGGGTAGTCAGCACACTTTTTTTTACAAATTATTGGACACATTATTTTTATTGTTGTCTTCTTGGCTGTGAATAAGAGGTTATCATTCCTACAACTAAACAATTTCCTTTAATTACATTTAGAAAATGAGCTTGCAATCTTACCTTCGCTTATTGAGAATTAAATCACACTGAACATAGCAGGACTAACTTCTGAATAAAGATCCACAGGACTGTGCCATAAAAGAATTTTTGCCTTTTCGTGTTCTGTAGCTCACTTATGAGTTGTACCCCGCCCCCCAGCAACACTTTCACTGTCCATGGATTTTTGAAAAAGACTATTAAATTATTTTAAGCACCCTCTCTTGCATTCCATATTTCCAATTTGAATTTGTCCTAATTTTATTTTATCCAGACATCTCACCTTCCTGCATACTAAGCTATCTTTCAGGGTAACGGCCTGACCTCTTAATATTTGTTTCTCATTGCTGGATTGTTCCAACCAATAAAGGGATCTTTGTTTCATGCACATTTCCCCCCCCCTACCAGGCAGGTATACAACCAACCACTCTATTGAAATAAACCCCAGTCATCGAAAGGTCACTTCTGCCATGATTCCTTCAGGAGAACTGTTGTTTTGCCATTGACAAATGACCCAGTTGCAATAAATTTCTCCCAGAGAAAAGCTCCATTCAGCATATATACTGTATGCAGTGGGAATGTCAAGCGGTAAAAAAAATGGTTAGCTATCTTTTATTGACAGCATAGCCATTCTGGAGAGAGCAAAGCTGGACACAGATCAAGAGACCAACAAGAGCTGTTCAAGTGTCAAATGACTTCTTGACATATTATCATGCGGAGGACACTACAGGAGCCTGAGAGCATAACCTCTGACCCCCAGCATTCAAGATCAGTTCTTCAGTTAAGAGCTCTTGATTTCTACCACTTGCTTCTTCAAATCCAGTATCAGGAAAGATAGATTACTATGAATCGAAGCTAGCTTCAATGGATGGCTTTAAGTCTCCCTGTCACATGCTGACAGAAAGATGGTATGAAGGAAATAAAGTTTTAGCAGACATCTAAATAGGCTCCATCCTTTTTTGATCTCATTGGTTCATTCTATACTAACCGTCTGAATTTTGCTTCCACTGAGCAATGGAATTCCATCTGTAATGCCACTAGAGTCATAATCTGAAATGATATTGAACGCCTGTTATTAAAATGAAGTTTTATTCATACGGTTGTAAATAACACTCGAAGGTATTTACGCCAATTTAATGCTGCATTCTTTCAAGTACTATAAATACGTTTTATGATTGGTTTTATGTTTTTTTATATGTTGCAAGCTGCATTGAGCAATTCATTTCAAGGAAGGGAAAAAAGCGGGATGTACATTTTATTAGTAAAATAAAAGTAAAATTAAAAAAAGTAAAATACTCTCTTTGCTTTGTTTATTGAACTTTTCTGCCCTAGAAGAAGTTAACAGTTATGCATGTCAACCTGCAAACAAGCATATCACATGAAGGCTTAGTACAACAAGGCTTTATAGGAAGGGAAAGACTTTATTTTATTTTTATTTTTTACTTCTAATATGGTTACTTGGCTCAATCCACCGAAAACTCACAGTTGCCCAGAGACTGCTATATACTCATTTGTTTGCAGAACAGCAGAAAGTATGATCAATGTTGCATTATGGTAAAGCAATCAAGAAATGCAATACTTCTCAATCTGGTATCTTCCAAATATGTTAACCCACAATTTCCCCCACTGGTTATGGTAGATGGAAATTATGGGAATTATAACTTTAATGTAAGTGAAGTATGCCAGGCTGAGATTAATGGAGTTAGGAATTGGCAGAAGCCTAATTCCAGATATTTATGCTGCCTCCTGAACACCTTAAAATAATTTTAAAAGTCCTCTTTATTGTTTTAAAACTCATGCTGTATTATATTTAATTAAAAAATATAAGGGGAAAAAGGAAGTATAATGATTATGGAAGCAATTAAGGTATTTTCATAACTGTTCTCACTTTGTCACCCAACAACAAACAACCCTTTTAGCCATTTGTATGTTGTTCTATGATCTATGATGACGACAGATTTAGTCGCCTTTTTAAAAAAGTAAGAGTTTACAAATTATTCTATTGATGATACATCATCAATATGAATCCCTCTTGTTTCATTGCAAAATAATAACAGAACCGCTGGTTACCTAAGCTCTTCTGGAAAGCTCACCAAAAATGATAATAGAAATTTAATATAATACCCAATTATTGGGGTTCATCTTTCCTATAAATTAATGTGAATGAAGTTTTACACAGACAGTGAATTCCAGGATCTGAATTGTAAATACCCAACTAAGTAAACAACAAGACATTTGTCATTATGATAGGAGGAGAACCCTGCACTCAATTTTTCTTTCTAACTGTGTCGGAATGCAGTGAGGCATTTGGATGGCTATGTCTGGAAGGTATATATTTTTTTGAAATGTAAGGGATAATAGGATTAAAGAAACAAGACAAAGGATGTTTGTAAAATGGTCCTGTTTGTTAACTTGGTTTTGGCATTGTTTAAACATATTTCCTTGTAAAACTTATTATGCGAATTGATGCAAAGGATGTCAGTTTACAAATAACACCAATCAAAAGGGAATGGAAAATACGACTATAATAGGCTTAATGCATTCTCATTAGCCATCCTGAAACAAATATGGGCAGTTACATTTTAAAGGGAATGAAGTTTCCAAAGCTGAATGTCAACTACAAGTAAAATGTCCGTTCATGCGTAAAAAGATTTTATTGGATTAGTAATACGCATTTTGTGCATTTAGTGATCAAAACAAATTGTTTTACTAGGATGTACTTTATGTTTTATTTATCATTTTCTAATCTCAGCAGTTACAGGTATAATTCATAGCAGCTTTAATTGGACTTTTCTACTGACAAAGTATTTGTCTTGTGTTTAGTAGAGAAAAATACAAAAACTAAAATCACTTTAATGTTTTGCCAACACATATCTTTTAGGTTGGTTTCCACTGTATAACTATTTCAAGTGATTCAACTCCATATTTCTACTTAAGATGTGCTTCAAGTTAGACATAATTTCTGGGAATTACATTAACAAATCCATGTAGTTATTTAGGCAATCTTTTCAGAAGTGATTTGCCATTCCCTTCTTCCTCAGGCTGACAAAAAAGCTTGGTTCAAAAATAATCCAGCTGGTCTTTGTGTCTAAGGCAGAACTAGAACTCAGATTTGTCTACTCTTGCACTAGTGGACTAAAGAGGCTTTTTACTGAATTAAAGTCAGTAAAATTATAAAAGAGCCTTGGTGGAGCAGTGGGCTAATGTCTCCTTAAGTAACACCAGCTGCCTGCAATTAGTGCAGGTTCGCATCCCACCAGGCTCAAGGTTGACTCAGCCTTCCATCCTTCCGAGGTAGGTAAAATGAGGACCCAGATTGTTGGGGGCAATTAAGCTGACTTTGTAAAAATGTTGCTGGGGGGGGGGGGCGAAAGCCCTAATAAGCAGGCATATACATAGAATGAAGGCTATTGCTAAGCATATTGATTTGTGCTTCTTAGATTGCAAGCCGCCCTGAGTCTTCGGAGAAGGGCAGGATATAAATGGGATTAAAAACAACAACACACAAAATGGCACAAACAATCAGATACCGAGTCTCCGATTACCAATTATGATAGAAGTGATCTACTCATCTGAACAAGCCTTAAATATTAAGATTGTTCAAATTAAAAAAAACCCAGGATCTTAAATATTTTCTATCTACTTGGGGAATTATGAGGATAAAAAGATAATTTTAAGTTTCATGCTCTAATGAAGTTATTTTATTACTAATTATTTTGGGAGACCTTGGGAACTTTTGGGCTGCCTTGGGACCAGAATGATTTCTGTTATCCTCCTTAAAAGTTAAAAGTTTGTGATGCCTTCAGTGCTAAAATGCTTCACTGAAACATTTTATTCTACGTGGGAACTATGTCTGCTAAGGACAGGAAGCTATTGAGAGCCAAGATTCCAGGGACTGTCATATGTTCGAGGCCAACAGTGGAGTAGTTAAGGTAATGGACTGGCACTGGGTAAATTCAGCTTCTAGCCCATCTTCAGCCATGGGCACTCACTGGATGCCTTTAAATCAAAGTCATTCATTCTGAGTCCAACCTAATTCACAGGATTGCAGCCATGAGGAAAAAAGGAAGAAAGTGCAATCTATCCTGTGCTGAAGTTCTTTTATGAAGGATCAAATAGAAATAAAATAACATGTATCTATGTATGATTAAATTAAGAGGCAGTTGTGGTGAGTTAACTGGGAATGCAGCAAGGGAGTTCCAGCCATCAAATTAAAATGCTGAGATGGTGGCGGTGAAAAGGAATAATATTAGCAATATAGTCTTTCAAGGCATTTATTGGAAAATCTCAAGCCATATTTATATTTTGCAAACTTCTGATATTTCTCCCAATTTTTTTTAATCCCATTAAAAAAGCAATTTATGCCCTTCTCCGAAGACTCAGGGCGGCTTACAATCTAAAGCACAAATCAATGTGCTTAGCAATAGCCTTCATTCTATGTATATGCCTGCTTATTAGGGCTTTCGCCCCCCCCAAGCGGCATTATTACAAAGTCAGCTTATTACCCCCAACAATCTGGGTCCTCATTTTACCTACCTCGGAAGGATGGAAGGCTGAGTCAACCTTGAGCCTGGTGGGACTCGAACCTGCACTAATTGCAGGCAGCTGGTGTTACTTAAGGAGGCATTAGCCCACTGCTCCACCAAGGCTCTTAAATTGCAGATATAATTGCAGATAGAGACCCAGTATGGTGTAGTGGTTAAGGCATCAGGGTAAATAGCAGGAAACCGTGAGTTCCAGTCCTGCCTTAGGGACAAAGCCAGCTGGGTGACTTTGGGCCGGTCAGTTTCTCGCAGACCTAGGAAGCAGTTAGAAGAATCCTCCATGGAAAATTCTGTGAGAGAGATGAGTTACTTGATGAGAAGTTTGATTTGCAAAATGTTCATCTAATTTCAGTCCAGAAAGCTGTCATGTTATCAATATACTCCAAACAAATCACTACAGTGGTAATTATTACTCATGGCATTTTTTGGGTTTTATACTGCTCTATTTCAATACACGGAAAATGTTGTTTCAGTGCCACAACGAAAATCAATCTTGTCCAGTTTGGCTTTCTCCAAAGAGTCAAGTTGACTGGAGATGCTGGGAATGACAGTTCAATTTACCCAGAGAATTCTGTATTGGAAAAATCTAAATAGGACAGTAGAAAGGAACTCTGGCAGAGAATCCTCAGATCCTCGGAGTTGGGGGACACTGTATCGTGTCCGTCAAATGATCTGAGGCTTTCCTGTCAAGTCTAATTCTGTATGCTACATATCCATCTAGTAACATTAACTGAAGGATATTGCTGCTATTGCACATACAGTACATGTACACACTTAAGATCTTATTTTGGGACTTTTTTTAAAAAAAATCCAACATGTAAAGTATAATATGCAATTTGTATTTGAGATATTCTTTTACCTTTCTTTGGTTATGAGGTTTAAACAAACAGAATAAACAATTGCAGAGTCCTGGGTGCCCTCTCTGAGCTTGGCTGTTTGCTTGCAGATATTTCATTACCCAATTAGATAGAATCTTCAATGTGAGTGAATGTGGAGTTTTCTCCCTACTTATATGCGGTAGCCAGCCCTGTCGATTTCTAATCAAGAAATTACCAAGGATAAAATCCCCACCAAAGCTTGCTTGCTTGCAGCATATACGGTATGTGTAAATGATTCTGTTTTAATGGAAAGATTATTACTTTCAAATCTAAGTTAACCATAATAATCTGTGTCTGTGGGAAAGTTTGATTTAACAGGAGAAACAGCTGTTGCAGAAGTACTAATAAAATCACAAATTAGAAGAACGGTTGAGATCAATGCAATCTTAACACTTGCTTTCGTGTCTAAAAAAAAAGCTTTTCTTTAAAAAAAAGTTTCTTTTTTCCCTCCTCTGACTACATACAGCCATTTCCTGTGACCTTTCCTATTTATTTTGGATCCTGGAGGGAATGGGTTTTTGTAAAAATGAGACTTGCAAAGTGTCATGTACATTGCATGTGGACTCCATGTTCATACAAGTATTTGGTGCAGAGCGCTGCTTTCTATAAAAAGACAAGTTGTTCATTACATATGAATTAACTCATTGTGTTAAGGGATGGAATAAAAATAAATAATAAAAACATTTTTATTTGTGCTCTGACTTTTCATCTCACTGTACTTGGAACACATCAACCACAGCTTTGCTGTTCAACTTGGCCCAATTACTGCAGCCATGCACACCTGAAATGTTCACTACTAGGGCTTGTCCTGTATATATTTATTCCCGCACATTATTATCTTCCTCTTGCTTCCTATCTCAGACCTTTTTTTTTTTTTAAAAAAAAGCTTGTTTGTACTTGTTTTCGGAGATCTTCTTCCCTTTTTGCTTTTTTTAGCTCCTGTGCTGATAATGTAATGCCAGTTCTGTCCCCTTCTCCTCAGTTTCGCACAGCTACATGACAAGTTACACCATTTATTTTTTTTTATTTCAGATGTCTGTAGCTAATAAAAAAGCAATTTATAAGAATTCATAGTATTTATAGCATGGCACTTTGAAAAGCAAAATTTTAAGAAAACTCTTTGTAGGCATCAGCCCTACCAGCACTATATACAACAAGAGAAGGGGTGTGTGTGTGTGTCTGCACTAATATCAACTATCCTTTCAAAAACACAGTGTTACCATATTTCCTGGTCCTATTTATAAACTCATCTCTACACTGAGAATTAATCACCAAATAAGAAAAGCAGCAGAGAATAGCTTTACAGTATTTAGAAGAGACTTCATTCCAAAGATAACCACATCAGTGGTTCTCAACCTTTTCACCACAGACTCCCTTTAAATACCTTTTGTGGCCATGAGCCATGGCCACGGACCGCCAAGACTTAACTCAAGATTTAAATCATAACATTTCTTCAAGCCTTCACAGACCCCCTGTGACTACATTGCGGTCTCCCCCAGGGGTCTGCAAACCACAGGCTGAGAATCACTATATTATATTATAATAAATTGTATCATATTGTGTTGTATTCTTATTGTATTGTATCATGTTTTATCACACTGTATCATATCTCAGTAGGGAGGTGCACAGTGCTTTGAATTTGAAGCTGAAAAGGTAGTTTGGGAGAGGTGTGGGCATGCATGCCAAAGCTATTAGTGTTGCATCTTTTCTTGGGCTTAGAATATGCTGTAATTGTGTGAACCAAAGAAAGGCTGGAGAAATCTAGGAACTCTGAAGCAGATTATCAGATTCAGGATTGTAGACATTGGTAAAATGTGTGGTCAGGAATTTGCATTAGGCTTTGTTTTCTGCTTCTGCCTTACACCAGGTATAAGCTATGGTACTGTGGGGTTACTTTCGGTTATACTTCATCCTGTATTCAAATATTACAATTTTAAAAATTACATTTTATTATTTTTCTAATGTTTTCCTTTGTTTTTAATCTCCGGTAAGATTGATTTTTCAAGGAGGTGGGGATTGGGGCAAGAAGGGCTGAATTCTTTTAGTTGCCATACTTACATATTACATACCCAAGAAGTGGCAGTATAGAAATTATTTCAATTTTTGCATTTTGATTTTTAATCACCAAAAAGGCACAGAATATGGCATTTCTATCTCTTACACATAGCAGAGTTAGGGGATAGCTGACAAATGAAGTGTTCTATGGAAGACAAGTGTTGGAAAAAGGAACAACCAAGTTGCTACCTAAAGCAGGAAGTAGATCCAAGGATATGAAGAATGAAAGACTGGAGGTACCAAACCATCTTATGGCAGAGGTGATACGGTACCTCCAGTCCTTCATCCTATGGCTGCAGTCTTGCTATAGTTATATCTTATCATACAATGCAATACAATACAAGAACCAGAGGATGTAATGGACATAAATTTTGTCTTCTAATCAAACCAGTGAACATGCATTATTAGGCTGCACTAATAATTAACCTTTTTATCACACTTGAAAATAAAAGCAAAAATGTACATTTAACCACAGGGGAAAAAAATGAAATAGGGATAATTTTGTTTTGCATGCTTCTGAACCATTTATGGTTGCTTTGCACAGAATAATTAAGGTCACTTTCCTCCAAGCTAGAGAGAAAAGCCAATGTTCTTATCATTTCCTCACTAGATGGTAATGACAAATTCAGCATTAATGTAGCAAACAAAAATACAAAGCCCACGGATTATGATTATGATTATTATTATTATTATTATTATTACAAAATGGAATAATTTACAAACAAAAGGTAATATATGTCTATCCACTGCAGGTTTAAGTAACTTTAAGAGAAAGCTGATTAAACTAATCTCCCCCAAATCTGATAATCTACAGACGAATTGGGACCTTTGCATTGGAATTTGGGGAGCTGTAATCTTTTGTACCTTTGGATGGTGCCAGAAAGTGGAAAGCAGGATTATACAAACAAGAGTTATCAATCTCAGTAATTCTACTCACCCTTTCAAGATCCTGTCTTAGGTGTGTGAAGAGCTTCAAGCGACGGTACAATACATCCTGCTCTTGCTGAGCCAAATTATCCACTTCGTCTGTCTTGGGCATCAGCAGTGGCTTGTTATAATTGGCTTTTCTCTTCATCTTCCAGTACTGATAGACAAAATCAACTAGCCACTCAGTCAAATCAAGGTTCTCAGCCACTTCAGAAGGTTTCACAAGATCATAGAAGTCCTCTTCCAACTGCTGGAGCTTCTGTTTTCTCAGTGTTACCTTTTCCATGTCTAGTTTGCCTTGATCTGCATCCATCCGTGCCTCATCTGGTGGCTTGGTGGCACCACTGCTGTGCTCAAGACAGAATGACTTGAACTTTACCTCATCATTTTCCGCTAATAGTGTCCGCATGTCCAAATTGTGCTCAAAGGCACATGTTACATGGAAGGCTGTGATGCAGGAAGGCATGGAACACTAGGATGGGAAAGGAAAGAGAACAAACGCTTGAATAGCTGCTTGGAACACTGTACAACAAATATTGTCAACTAGTAATGTTTTTGCAAGAAGATCTCAATATGAACCCGAGAGAGGATTACCAACAGAAACAGGAGGAGTAGGGGGAAGAGGAATGGAAAGTACTGTTTTCTCATTACCTTTCACACTGGCATTTTCTTGAGGTGATGAAGAAATACCCCACACGCATTTGCACAAACCTTTTAAGCACTGAGAAATATCCTGTTTATATGCTGCATTGCTGCTCTCATTATGTTTACATCACAGAACTATTTCTCTTGGGATCTATTTGATTTGCTGAGACGTAATTCAATTATTCAATATAGACAAACTTCTATCCTGTTAAACTGATCCACTGTATGTATTTCATTATGACCAGATAAAGTGTTCTGATTCTTTGATAGTCTTTTGTGATAATATACAAGCCATGATATTATGAAATATAATGTAAGATTCATTCAGGAAAAGGAGGATAACCAATATGTAAGGGGTAAGATGGAACAAATATCCCAATACACTGCTCCAGCTTTTAAAATGTGTACTGTGCTGCTAAGGAGATGCATATTTATTCCCCACTAAGAAGCCAATTTTCCCAAGTATCTATAATTAATTTTCTACAGTCTATCACAGAGGTCCCCAACCTTTTGGGTACGAGGGAGCAGTTCTGTGGAGAAAGGTTTTTCCGCAGACTGGAGAGTGAGTGGTTTTGTGTGCTGCCTGCATCCCATGGATGGGGCTTTGCTGGCATGCCACGGACCGGTACTGGTCTACAAACCAGGACATTCTTCCAAAGAAACAAGTTTAGCAAATAACGATAAAGCAATTTTACTTCCCTCCTCACTGTCACCTAGCTGTCTGTAAAGCAGATTTTCAGAGGCTACAGATTAGTTTAATTTCATTTATAGAACTTCAGCTAAATATCCCATATACAGGACAAGATGTCAGTCAGGGCACAATACATGTTTAGGCTAGGTGAAACAGGGTCACTTTATTGGGGTCATAACATAGCAAAAGCAAGGGGCTCCACCTGGATGCCTCCTATTAAAGAATCAAGGTGGAAACTGGATTGGCTTCTTGTGCAGTCTTTCCATGCAACCTACAGATACTGGTTCGTTTTGTGCAACTATACGGAAGGGACTGAATATAAATTAATTTATTTATCTGTATGGAGCAACATGATTTACCCTTATTCAAAAGATTCAAAAAGGGAAATGAAATAAACAAATCTCAGAAAAAATGTACTACTTATAACAGCTATGTGGCAGAATGTTTGTGGGGGAAAGGCCTGAGAAAAAAGAAGAGTTGAAAACATCAAAAGAAAAAACTTTAAATGTGTCACATAGATAAAGACACAATTTCAGCACTGAAAGTAAACTTTTGTTATGAGAAATGATGCAAGTTGGTGTCTGAGCAAAGTCATAGGGCACAAGAACATTAGTACATGATTGATTAATCTCTTCATGCTGACTGTTGTATTGAGGCAATCTGGACAGAGCGTCAGCTAAAAAGTTTCTCCTTCTCGGTATGTACTTCACGGTGAAGTTAAACTGGTTAAAATACTGCGCCCACCGTACTTGTTTCGGGGAAAGCTTGCAAGGAGATTTTAGTGCCTCTACGTTTTCATGACCAGTCCTTACTTCAAAAGGCACCTTGCTCCCTTCTAGGTAGTGTGGCCAGTTTAACAGAGCCCAACATATTGCGAAGGCTTCCTTCTCCCAAACTGCCCACCTTCTTTCATAGTTGGTGAACTTTTTTGAGGTGTAGGCACAGGGCTGCAGGACCCCCTCATGGTTCTTTTGCAATAATACAGCTCTGATGGCTATGTCACTGGCATCGGCTTGAATAACAAAGGGCTTCACTGGACAGGGGTGCTTTAGGACCGGCTCGACCGCAAATAGTCTTTTCAGATTCTCAAAAGCAGTTTGACAGTTCATAGTCCATGTTAGCGGCTGGCCTGGTCGCGGGTTTCCCCCATCCTTGCCGGTCTTTAACAAATCCGTGAGAGGTAAAGCAATTTCGGTAAATGAAGGGATGAATTGACAGTAAAAGTTAGCAAACTCCAGAAAGCTTTGAAGTTGTTTGCGAGTCTTTGGGGGTTGCCATTTGATTGCAGCTTTCACTTTTCCAGGATCCATTTCAATACCCTCACTGGAAATTCTGTAGCCTAAATAATCCAGTCGGGTCTGATGGAATTTACACTTTGACAATTTAACATGTAGTTTGACATTTAACAGTTTCTTTAACACATCTCGCACTAGTTTCACATAGTCAGCCATATTCTTGCTGTATATTAGGAAGTAATCAAAAGATACCAAAACTGCCATGTACAAATGATTGTGTAGCACCTGGCTGATCAGCTGTATGAAGACAGCTGGAGCCCCCTGTAGTCCAAATGGCATAACTTTGAACTGGTAGCTGCCCATAGGACAGTTAAAAGCGGTCTTCCATTCATCTCCTTTTCTTATTCGTACTCGGTAGTATTCTTCTCTTAGGTCTAATTTAGTGAAGATGCATTCCTTTGCTAGATGGGTAAGTAGGTCCTTCAGGAGGGGGAGAGGGTACTTGTTTTCTATGCTCACAGCATTTAACCCCTTATAATCCACGCAGAGACAAAGCGACCTGTCTTTTTTCTCCTTAAATAACACCGGACCCCCCACCTGGGACTTAGCCGATAAAATGAAGCCTCTCACTAGGTTTTTGTTCACATATTTTGTTCACATATTGCTATAGTTCATCCATTTTGAGGGGGGGGGGTCATACCATACATTCTCGGCCTTGGGAGTTTGGCCCCTACTAATAGCTCAATGGCGCAGTCATCTGGCTGATGGGGTGGCAAGATGTCGCATTCTTTCTCACTAAACACCACTGCTAAGTCCGGTACTCGCTGGGAATGAGTGGTTCGCCCAGCCAGGGAAGGACAACTATCTTTGCTGATTCAGTAAATGGCTTAGGCCCTCCAGTAATGTCAGCAGATTCAAGAGGAGGCTTGGACCTTATGGGCAATCTCACAGTCCTCATCTCCTTTTCCCACCAGATAAAAGGTTTCCACTTGTCTAACCAGGTTAGACCTAAAATCACAGCCTCAGTCATCTTTGGGGCCACCACGAAACGTATGAACTCCCAATGTTCACCTATTTCTAAGTGTATAGGTTCCGTCAGATGGGTGACTAGTCCCTCCCATTAAAGAGCCATCTGTCTGTTTGAACTTCATGGGCCTGGAGAGCAATCTTGCTTGTATACCCATCTTAAGGGCAATTGGCAAACTGATAATGCACCAGGAACAGAGTCCACTAGCACTTTCAGATCCATTTGTACCTGTCTTAGGGACTATGAGCTTAGTAGCGAGAGAAAATGGTGGAAGAGGGCGACTCACCATCGAGTCATTCTCCCTTCATCGTCGCTGTCATAAGAGGGCAAAGTGGTGGTAGGTCTGGCTTGGGCTCTCCTGTGTGGGTGACATGACCTGGGTAACGGGGTCTTGCATGATCCTGCTTGATTTCTCTTTTGCCGGCTGTTCAGCTGGTTTCTTCTTCACTGGTGGCCCCAATCTACCTCCCTGTTGGGGGTAAGGGATTGGACAATTTGCCACTTGGTGCCCGTTGTCCACACCTATGGATTGGTCCTTGAACCTGGTCCTCAATCTAAGAAGGAGGAGATGGAGATTTCTCAGTTGAACAGATTGTTTACCACTTGGATGTTTCCCCTTCCAGATTAGCCGTGACGTCAACCATAGCAGCTGGATCTGGGTAGAAATTGGCATTGTGATTCATGTGGCAATGTACTTGATTGAGGAAGAAAATCAGCTTCTCTGGATCACTATCAAAAGTCGCTTTAAGGGGTGGTGCTATTATGGGCTACTGCCCCCCCGTTGCTGCACTCCTGATGGCTGTTGGCCTCCCTGCAGTGGCTGCTGCACTCTCAATGGCTGTTGACCTCCCAACGGTGGCTGTGGCATTACCAATTGCTGCAGGCCCCCCAGCAGTTGATGTGCATTCAGAGGTTGCTACCACCCCCATTACTGCTGCACTCCCAAGGGTTGCTGACCTCTCAGCAACGGCATCTGTAATTGCTGCAGGCCCATCGGCTGCTGTGCATTCACGGGCTGTGGCCCCCATGGCAGCTGCCTGCATTCCTAATTATTGTTGACCTCCCGGCAGCGGCATCCCCAATTGCTGCAGGCCCACCAGTGGCTGTGGCGCCTCAACCTGTTGCTGCCTGTCCAACAGGTCGCACAGCTGTTGAATCAAATTTTGTTGGATGTCCACATTTGGATCTTCTCTCTGCATAGGCCTCGGGCGGCGCTGACAGTGATGTTCAGGACTGTGTGACCAATAGTAACGATGGTCAGGGCTCTCACGATACTGATGACGATCCAGGCTTCAACTGTACCGGTGGTGGCTCAGGCTTCAGTAGTGAGAGCATCTGTCTGGGCTGTCATCATAGTCCTTCCGTCTGGAACTATCACGGTGGCAGCGCCTGTCAGGAGATCGCAATGATCAATGCCGACCAGGGCTTCTCTGGTAGCTGGGGCTCTTGTGTTTTTGGCAAGGTTGCCTCAAGATGCTTGGAGTCTCCACTGGGCAGGATCCACTCCAATGACCAGATCAGCTCTTGCGTCTTTGGTCTTGCCCCCAGCTGTAAGGCTTCTAAAGTTTCTTTCTCCACCGGTGTGATGGCTTGTGCTCCCTCCTCTGAGATAGCAGCCACGGCCAGGGTGCTGGTTAGAGGTGCTTCTTCCTTCTCCATTCTAAGATCTTTCCTGAGTCTTTGACAGCCTATCCCTTGATTTAGGGAAGGTGACTGGAGCTCAGAACCCCAAGGTGATCAAGGTAGAAAGTAATTTTGGGTTAATGTCAAGGTTTCGATAGATGAAACCCATCAAAAGAACTTCAAGGCAAGAATTCTTCCTCAAAGAACATTTTATTCAGGAAACAAAGTATTGGCACTACATAGTTGAACCCAAAACTAGATTCCCTTCCCCTAGATACAAAGTAACAGAATGCAAGTCCCAGCCCCACAAAGCAGTCATAAATCACATTCTCCAATTAGCCAGTAGCACAGACTCTCTTTCCAGCTCCTCAGCCCACCAAAACATTATCAATTTGTGTCCTTGAGTTTTCCCACGGAGCTGCATTGTTATTATGGCTAGCTGAGCTCAAGCATTCACCCCATCCCCCCTTCAACTTCTAATTTCTAAACAGAAGAAAAAGTAAGTAAAAAGCAAAGTAAAAATGGCTGCATTTCCACCAATTGTCAGAGCAGAAACATCCAATGTTACAGCACTGACACCTTTTTATTGGGATTTTGATGAACAAAAGAACAATTCAACAGTGTGTACTTCTTAAGTACTAATATACTTGGCAGCTGGGAAGATTGTTCTGTCATACACCTAGTCCTCAACATATGATTGCAATGCAGCTAGCAGTAAACCTGGTCGGTCACATGACAATTTTTTTTGTGGTGATCATTAAGTGAGTCATTAAGTGAAGCAATGGTTTGCTATGGGTAGGGCTTTGTCAAAACATAAGTTTTGGCAAAATTGTCGTAAAACACAGCCACGTAACTTGTGGGACACTACAGATGTCCATAAATGTTGCCAAACACCCCAAATTATGTTGATCACAGAGAGGGTCCAACTGTTGGAATTTGAAATCTGGGTCATAAGGCCTCTTCGGTTTTAACTTTGAACAGTCACTAAGCGACTAGTTGTAAGTCAAGAATTACCTATAGTTATTTGCCACTATTCTTTTTAATCTTTAAACCTTAGTATCTTGATTTTTGATTGGCAGACAGGGTATATATAATTTTATGAAAAAAGTGTATGAAATTTTTTTCTTTCAGGAACTTGTAATATATCTGGAAGCACTTTTACTCATTTCTTCTATCCGATATGAGAGATACGCACCACATACATACATGTCTTTAATTATTATTAATTTAAAAATGGAAAAAATGACGCATTTCTTCTGGGCCACTATCTTTAAAACTAAATGTATTAATGGTTATTGCACTGAGAAAAGAGAATTTAAAAAGCATATATATTATTGAATCTTAAAGTGTTTTTATGAAAGTCTTCTCCTAGATCCTCCTTCCCCAGGTGAGAAAACCTAAAGCACCAGTTCCTCTGAACATAACAGGTGTATACTGTAATACTATTGCCTCTTCCAAGCCTCCCATTCTCCATCAACTGTTTTTCAATGGATCAGAGTGTCATATAATTATTCAACCCGTAACCCATATGAAATCAGTCTACTCTAGCTGTTAATGCCAGTTAAATTGCAGTAAGCATGTTTTTGAAGGGTTTATTACTCTAGGCAGCACCCTGAATGGCTTACATAACCAGGATCTTATAATTACCAAAATGCTAGCTCTGGCTTTGAGTGACTACATTAACACCCAGGATACTGAAAAGTTAAGTATGAGAGCTGATATTTCAGGGAAAAGGAAGAGCAATTCTATGGATAGTTTAATATATCCATTCTTGTGGTTTCATTTTTGCTTCAATGAACCTCCAAGGCATTTTTCTGCTCTGCTGAACTCCAAAAATCACCCTAGGAGAATATAAGTCTGGTATGAAGGATTTTATTTCCCATCTTTTTCTTCATAACTTTTTCTATACAAAGTAGACCATTGCCTTTGCTTTATGTACTTGGAATCTGCCAGGATTAAACAGGCCTTGAATAACTGTCCTAATTAAATATTTCAAATTGCTTTTTAGAGCCAAAGTATGAGGAATCCACAGCATGGGAAGCTCAGGTAAAGATTAAAAACAGTGATTTTTCTAAAAAAAGATTCATAAAGCAAAGTTGGTTGGTTATAATGTGGTTGGTTGTGGGCATACCTAATGTGACTCAGAGAATCAAAAATATGTTGAAAAGATGCAGTACCATTATTTTTCTAATTCTTATTGCATTTTGAGGTTGCAGGCAGTTGCCAACTATAAACAGCTCCAAATTTTTTGGCCAGTAGCCAAAAGCTGTAATTTTATTGCACACGTAGCCAGATAGCCACCAATGGAGGCAATTGTGTTAACATCCAGGGGTATTTTAAAATGTGTGATTGGAAAGATACTTTGTGCTGCTATGTGCACAAGTAAAAGGCACAGTGATGAGATGAAAGCTGAGCAAGAAACATTTTGTCTCTACTACTTTTCAACTTACTGCAATAAATGAATCAGTCCCATCCCCCTCCTTGCCTTTGTTACTTGCGTCACAAACAGTATTAATATCATTCTTAAATTGTTTATGGCTTTTGCTGGAACAACAGCCTACACAATGCCCTTTTACACAGGAAAGATGATCCATGCAACTTAGAGATAAAATAAATAGAATGCCACCCATCCAGGGTTTCATTTGACAGATGGCAAGTGGTGCTTATCAGGGATTCTGCCCAAAATGCACACAGGAAATAATTAGTAAGCCGAGCTAATGGGTCAACAACAAAGAATACCTGTTCCACCTTTGCTATCAAAGAATGCTAAGAGAGAGTGAAGACATTATTGATGCAATATTTTTGACCTAGACTAGTAGAATGAAACTGTACAGCGGGGAAAGGGAGAATATACTGAAAGATAAAATGAACTAAGTTACATGATAATATGTGCACACACAGTAACGAGAATAAGATAAACCACAGGGTTGGATAAGCCTGTGTTAAAATATTCTTATTTGAATGCTATAGTCAAAGAGGTCAGCAATGACTGTCTGATAATCTATATATGTTTGTTCATACATGCAATTCAGGATAACAAGTCCTCTAGTACTGAAGCTGTTTTGGCTAATTTTATGCTTACAGTACTTTGTTTTCTTAGTTTCAACAGTTTCATGTAGACTTCCGGTGGCGGCGCGGCGCCGGAGACAGCCTTTTCGGGCTGCCGGCAGCTCAGCTGTGTAATTTTCACCCGAAACAGCGCCGATCAGCTGTTCGGGTGAATTTGAAGCCCCCTCCTCGGGAGAAGAGGAGGGGGTGAGGCCCCAGGTAGGGGTCGAGTTCTCCGGGGCCGCCTGAGCTTAAAGCTTGGGCGGCTGAAGGATCGAACTCCCCCGTAGCCTGGGTTGCTTCCAGCTGGTCAGCGTCTCTGCTCCGGATTTCTTGGAGCAGAGCCAGGCGTTTGCGACCACCCCTGCCTGAAGGAAAGACTCTGGAATAAAAGGAGCAGGCAGAGCGGTACAAGAGGAAAAGGTGAAGAGGATTATTATATTTTACTCTCGAGCTTAATGGACTTTTTAAACTTAAAGTGAAAGTGCGTCACAAGTGAAAGTAAAAGATGGCGGCTAAACCTCCTTCAAAAACTCTTTGGAGTGCTGGAACTTCTCCGGTGCAACAGACATCGTTGCAAGCCTTGCTTCCTCCTGCTGCATTGACATCGAATGATTTACAAGATGCCCTTGAAAAGCATGCCCAGGTAATTTTAGAAACATTGAGTGATAAACTTGCAAAAATGGAGGAGAGAATAGAAGAGAGGATGGAAGAGAAATTTAGTGCGATGAGGGTAGACATTTTGTCTACAGTGGAAAGTGTGGCTGAATGTGTACAAGGTTTGGAAGAAAAAGTGGAAGATTTGACTCAAAAAAATGCTGTATTAGAAGTAAAGGTATTGGAGAATGAAGACAAAGCGGACAGAGAGTTAAGCCTTGTTCAGTTTCACCAGATGCAGTATGCTATCAGAATTAGGGGCTTAAAAGAAAATATTAAAGAAGATTTAAAGCAGCTGATTTCTGAAGCCCTGGAAGCAGTATTGGGTCAGCCAGCATCTGAAATAAAGGGATGTATGGATAAAGTTTTTCGTGTAAATTCATGGATTGCCAGACAGAGGAAGCTACCTAGAGATGTGGTGGTTTACTTTACAAAGAGAGAAATCAGAGATGAAGTTATCCAAGCTGCCTATGATACTAAAGTAGTGGTTGCTGACCAAGAAGTTTTGGTTTTAAAGGAAATTCCTCCAAAGATTTTAAGGAGAAGAAAGGACTTTGCATTTCTGGTGCAGGAACTTAAACAACGTGACATAAGGTTCAGATGGGAGATTCCAGTTGGGCTGGTGGCGATGCATGAAGGTAAAAGATACCGTCTGGTTACTGTGGCACAGGCGCGTGAATTCTACAATAATGTTTTAAAAGCAACCCCACTATCACTTCTGGAAGCTGCAAAGGGATTTGGAGAAGGAAAACCTCAAGAGGCCGAAGATGGACAGACAGAGGAGAATGGTGCTGGAGGGGATCAAACTATAACTTCGTTGGCTGATGCTGGAGAGCAGAGGGTGACGCGTGCTGCTTTAAAAAGAGCAAAACAAATAAAAGAACAAGACCAGCAGAAGTTTATGGAATTTTCAAAGCGCACTTACAGCGAGGCAGTGGGAGGAGCGCGGCCCAAAGGAGGCAGGGCCATTGATGAGGTGCTCCAAAAGCTTTGGGGCGACAAGAATGGCGACTAAATTTTTGACTTGGAATGTTAATGGATTAAATTCGCCTCAGAAGAGAAAGAAAGTTTTTTTATATTTAAAACAATTTAAGGCTGATGTTATATGCTTGCAAGAAACGCATATTAGGGCTATGGACCAAAAGTTTTTACTGAATTCAAGACTGGGTACGCAATTTGTTGCCTCTGCAATGAATAAGAAAAATGGAGTGGTTGTTTATATTAAAAGTGCTATAACAGCGGACTTAATTGAAGCAGATAAGCATGGAAGATACGTAATGATAGACTTGTTGCTAGAAGGCAAAAAAACGCTTTTAGTTGGACTGTATGCTCCTAATCAACAACAACAGGCTGACTTTTTTAGCTTACTTCACACAAAGCTTACTCAGTTGGATTACAAATCGTTTATTTTTATGGGGGATTGGAATGGCGTTTTGGACGTACAGATGGATAAGGCTGGTTTTTTTAAGCGTATTCCGTGTCATGCCAGACTGCCTAAGTCTTTTTTTGAAATGAAGGATGATTTGGAATTGCGAGACATTTGGCGTGACACACACCCGCATGAAAAGGATTATACTTTTTTTTCTGATAGACATCAATCTTTTTCTAGTATTGACTTTATTTTGCTGACTAATGATTTCTTTTCTAGGATTAAGAAGGTAAAGATTTGTGCAAGAGCTATTTCTGACCATAGCCCAGTATGGTTAGAGATTAATAAGGATAACAGAGATAGGCGCTCGTGGCGCGTAAATGAGAATTTGTTTAGAAACCAGGAAAATGTGGAAGAGTGTAAACAGCGAATGAAGGATTTTTTTGAAATTAATATGAATAAGGATACTTCTATGGATATGGTCTGGGATGCTAGCAAGGCCTATATGAGAGGAGTGTTGATATATATGAACAACAAACATAGACGTACTTTGGAAGCTAGAAGGAAAGAATTGGAGAATGAAATTAAGGAAAAAGAGAATGCTTTGACTTTGAATCCATTGGATGTGAAGACTAAGGAGGCTATTAAGCTATTAAGAGGACAATTTGATAAATTAATGGCTGATCAAGTGGCAACCAATTTGAGGTTTGCCAGGCATAATACTTTTTGCAATGCTAATAAGCCAGGTAGATGGCTAGCTTATAGACTAAGGAAAAAGCAGAGGGCTTCTAACATAGACAAAATTGAACACAAGGGAAAAATGGTGTTTCAACAGGATTTTATTAAGGAAGCCTTTGTGGATTTTTATTCTAAATTATATGCTAAGGAGAAGATTAATGAAAAAGACATTGATGAATATTTGGAGAATGCTAGCATCCCGGTGCTTACACAAGTACAAAAAGAGGAGATTAATCAACTGATTACAGAAGAAGAAATATTTACAGTAATTAAGGAGTTGAAGGTTGACAAAGCGCCAGGTACAGATGGTTTGACTGCGGCCTACTACAAAAATTTACAATTAGAGATGGTTAAACCGTTAAAGGAATTGTTCCAGACAATCCAGAGAGGGGGAAAGGTGCCCCCATCTTGGAGAACTGCCTTTATCTCTCTGATTCCGAAGGAAGACCAAGATGCTACTCAAGTAAAAAACTATAGACCGATATCACTATTAAATACAGACTATAAGATATTTGCTAAGGTGTTGGCTAATAGATTGATGAGGGTTCTGCAACGGGTGATTCATGGGGATCAAACTGGGTTTATTAGTGGTAGGCAAATGAAAAATAATGTGAGGCATATAGTAGATGTGTTGGAATTTTTGGAAAGGAACAACCAGATCCCTGCGGCGCTAATTTTTTTAGACGCTGAAAAAGCTTTTGATCAATTGAATTGGCAATTTTTGATGAAAGTTTTAGACAAAATGAATTTTGGGGATAAATTTTTGCAACCAATTAGGGCATTATATCAAAAACAAACAGCCCGAATAATAGTTAACAATAGCCTGACAGAAGTATGTAATATTGAGAAGGGCACAAGGCAAGGGTGTCCGTTATCGCCCTTGTTATTTGTGTTAACATTGGAGATATTATTGGTAAAAATACGAAATTCGGAAAGAATTAAGGGTATACAGATTAGAGATCAGGATTATAGATTGAGAGCGTTCGCAGACGATCTGGTTGTTACAGTGACCCAGCCGGGGAGCTCTGTCATGGACTTGATGGAGATAATAATGCAATATGGGAAGGTTTCTGGATTTAAAGTTAATGTACAGAAAACTAAAATTTTGGCTAAAAACATGACAGCATCGCAAAAGGCCCTTTTAGAAGAGTTAACTGGATTTGAGATTGTCAAAAGGGTTAAATATTTGGGGGTGTTTCTGTCGCCCTCTAATACAAAATTATATAAAAATAACTATGAAAAATTATGGGGAAAAATCCAAAAAGAAATGGAGAGTTGGGAAAAACTGCAATTGTCTTTGTTGGGGCGAATCGCAGCAGTAAAAATGAATGTCCTGCCTAAATTTTTATTTTTATTTCAAATGATACCGGTTCTTAAGAAAGATTCTAATTTGGAGGAATGGCAGAGAGGTATCAACAAATTTGTTTGGGCAGGGAAAAGGCCACGAGTTAAACTTAAGATTATGCAGGATACTCGTGAAAGAGGTGGTCTTAAAATGCCTAATCTTAAATTATATTATGAAGCTGCTGCATTAGCAGGTATAAGTGATTGGATTAATTTGACACAAGAGAGATTATTAAATCTTGAGGGCCACGATTTGCTGTTTGGCTGGCATGCATATTTGTTGTATGATAAGAAGGTAGATAATATGTTTAGAGTGCATATTTTAAGACAGGCATTGCTGAGAGTTTGGAAGAAGTACAGACATAAGTTAGATTGTAAGATACCATTGTGGGCAATTCCAAAACACGCAATAGAAAATATACATGCTGGTTTCAAACATGATGTGACTACGTACAAGGAGATTCTAAGCTTGGAAAGAAATGCTTGGTGTTTGAAGCCATATAGTCTCTTGCGAGACGAGAAGATTGTTCAAAATTGGTTTCAATATACTCAGCTACGGGCCAGGTGGAAAGAAGATCAGAAAAATGGTTTTACAATGACTGATGAAAATCTGATAAAGCAAATTAGAAATCAGGGACCAGCACATATTAAACTGATATATCTTGCATTGATAGAGATTGATTCAGAAACAGAACTTGTTAAGGATTGTATGATAAAATGGGCCCAAAACATCCAGGAAGTTATCACAATGGACACGTGGGAAAAGATTTGGGTGAGGAATGTAAAATTTACACAAGCTCAAAATTTAAGAGAGAACTTTTATAAAATGTTTTATAGATGGCATCTAGATCCTAAAAAGCTTGCAAGTATGTATCCGAATTATCAGCCAAAATGCTGGAGATGTGGTGATGAAGATGCAACATATTTTCATGTATGGTGGACTTGTAAAAAGATCAAGGTTTTTTGGATAAAAATTTGGTGGAATATGCAGAAGATTTTTAAGCAAAGGATAAAGTTTTCTCCGCAACTTTTCTTGTTGGGAATAATCACGGATGTTACGGTTGTGGACACTAAGTTGATGTTAAATTTAATTACGGCAGCAAGACTTTTGATAGGTCAGTATTGGAAGAAAGAGGAACTGCCGACCATAGAAGAATGGACTTTAAAGGTCTCCGACCTGGCAGAGATGGCGAAGATTTCGGCTTATTTGAAAGATCACTCGCAAGAACGTTATATTATGGAATGGAGAAAATGGATTGAGTATATCCAGAACAAGTATAGGGTTAAGAAGTTTCATGTAGCATTTGAATAAGTCTTCTTTCTTTTTTTCTTTTTCTCTTTTAGTTTCTCTATATATATTTAATATTACTAAGGTTTGTCTTATCCTATATAAGCTAGAGAGTGATGGATTTTAGAGTTTATGGTTGTTAGTATATGGTTGTTTATGATTGTTTTTTTATATATACCTTGTATTTAGCTCTGGGAAGTCAGGGGGGGGAGGGGGGGAGGGGGGAGAGGTAGGGGGGGAGGGAGAAGGGAGGGGGGACTGTTAAAGATAAACTGTATGTTAAAACTTTTAAATAAAAAAAACAGTTTCATGTAATATGTTTAATCAATATTTAAATTGCAGCCAATGCATAGCCTTCAGTTTCAATGTTTTCTATGGGTATGCATGCGTGTGCAAAAAGATTCCACTGAAAGATTCCATAACCAACCTAGCTGCAACTCTATGAATTGCTTACAAGTAATTCCAAATAGACTGTTGTACAATCATCCAACGTACAAATAACAGAAACAGAACTTCTTAACTGTTTGCGTTGGATGGCTAGAAACTGCTGGGAAAAGGCAGTCCCCTAAGATACTCAGGCCCTAAGCCACAAAGGTCTTTGTAGGCAATGACCAGCACATTGAACTGCACTTAGAAATCTATAGATAACCTATACCAGGGGTAGGCCAGCATGGCTGGCTCAGGAATTCTGGGTATTGAAGTCCACGAGTCATAAAAGAGCCAAGGTTGCCTACCCCTGACCTATAGAATTCCCACAGCAGCAGTGTAACATCGAGACCCTCCACTGAGTATGCATGTTGCTTTCTGAAGTACTTGGGAGTTTCCAGTTGGCCTCATGTACAATGTGTTACAGTAATTTAGGAATGATAAGGACATCAGTGACCTCTTTCACTATGTTCTGTTCCTAATTCTGTTCCACATAAGGCCACGACTCATTCATCAGGAGTATAGCTGTGCAACACACCTCCTGGTGATGGTTTCCACTTGCTTTTTGAGCATGAGCCATGAGCCAAGGAGGACATCCTGCTCATTCTGTGGAAACACAACTCTATCAAGAGTCAGCTATGGCAAAATCAGACAATCAGACAGCTTCCAAATCAATAGCACTCCATCTCATTTGGGTTGAATCAAAGCTTTGTTGTCCCTGTCTTCAAAAAGGAAATTTCAGGGAATTGCAAACCTGGTAAAGATTAATGCTGATTTATGTATAGCTAAAGATCTGAAGAGCACATAGTATCTTGGAAAGGAAAGAAAGTGCCTTTCATCTCTTTTCCCTACAATCTTTCTTAAGGTTTCATAAAATAAAGAAAAATAAAGTCTCCTCTTCTTTCTCTGCTGGTAATGGATATATCTACACACTTTTCCCCAACAGGATTTATTATTGAACAATGCAGCATCTTCCAGTTTCAACATCATTTTATACACAGGGAGAGGGAAGTAAGGGAGGAGTAAGCAAGAAGCAAGTAATTTCCAGGCTATCCATCAATCTCACTCCAGACAGAACTGAGATTAACAGTAGAATCTTATGTTCTAGGAACTCCAGCAAAAGGCCTTAGGATATGAAGTGAGTCCCCTATGCAGAAATATCATCACAGCAGAGTATTACGTGATGTTAATGCAATACTAGCCACTGGTAATGGATACCTCTGCCATCAACAGGAGATTAGCAAGATCCTAATTTATCTCAGATCATATTCAAGTCCCTACAAGCCATATAACTTTATCTGGCAAGTTATGAATTATTTATACGTCACCTTTATTATTTTTAGAAATAACTCAAGATGGCAAACATATCCAACACACCTTCCACCTCCTCTGTCCCAAAGGTGTTTTTCAAAAGGTAACAGGATTTTGATTTCTTTTCCTTGAAAACAGTTTCTATCCAGAACTGAAGAAGCTTCTTGAATGAGAAGTGAAACATTTTCAAGGAAAAAAACACAAGAAAATTCAGTTGCCTTTTGAAAAATGTAATTGGGACAACCATTATTTGGATGATTGAGAATCTCCATAGATCAGGGGTGTCAAACTGCTGGCCCATGGGCTGGTTTCATCATACCGAAGCCGCACCCACCCCATTGTTGGCAACGCAGAGTTGCGATACATCGCGACATGTCATGTGACATGGCGAGTTTAACGACCATGCCATAAGACCAGAGGTGTCAAATTGCCGGCCCGCAAGCCGGATGCGTCATGTGGAAGCCGCACCCACCCCATTGCCGGCAATGGCAAAACTGTCCTGATACGTTGCGCGATGTCATGTGACATTGCAAGTTTGACAAGTCTGCCATAGGCTTTCTCCTCCCATTTTCCCCACAACATACCTGTGAGGTGGGTTGGGCTGAGAGAGGGTAACTGGCCTAAAGTCATTCAGCTAGCTTTCATGGCTAAGGTGGGACTTGAACTCACAGTGTCCTGGTTTCTAACCTGGTGCCATTAGGCAAAACTGGTTCATATGCAAGTTATGAGTTATTCTGAACTCAAAGAACCAACTTGCATTTCTCCCAATTTCTCCTAAGAACTTTGAATACAGTGAAGATCTGCAGACAATTATGAATCATTACATGATGTTAGGTGATTCTAGCTGCCCTTCTTTAAGGTTGGTGGTAATTTATAGCTTTGCAAGATGTTTGACAGTTCCATGTCACTAATGCCTTGAAGCACTGAAATGATGCTTCCTGTTTCGCTTTCAGAGCTTTCATGCAGCATATTATTTCCTTAATATTAATGGACAGTCAGTGGGGATGCACAAATTAGTATCTTTTCATATTATAAGTCTTAACTATCATTTACTTCAAAAGTACTTTGTCTATATATTGGTCAAATGCTAGCTGGAGTCTTTTTTCTGACTTTCAGCCATAATATATTTGTGTTTTTATTAGCATAACCTCTCTCCAATGTTTGTTTAAATATAATTAGCCAGTCTCTTTTGGACAGTTGTTCTTTTAACCATTCATGTTGACTTCTTCAGAATTATATCCACTTTGTGCTAAGCTCTATAGCTTTTACTAAGCTTCACAGATTTTGATAGCTCTCTCCAGTAAGGTTTTGCATTTTAAAATCCATCTCGATAAACAAATCCAGAAGAAGGTGCTGTATCACCACATTGTAACGGAATTTGCAATCCTAATGGAGTGGGAGGGTATGCAGATTGAATTTCATTTATTTCTAAATTCCAGATTAGTGCTTAGTCATTGCTTAAATGTTTAAACAAATGAATCATCCACATATTTCTTCTTCTTTGCAATAACATTCAACTTCTACAAGATTAGTACTGACCAAGACTCTTACTGGCAATCCTAATGAAGACTGACAGACTGTGGGTTTCAACAGAAGAATAACACTTTGTTTTCCATTTCAGATAACTTTTCATGCAAATCCATTCAAGTTTCAAAACTAAGATGTGAGCCAGAACTAAGAGGATGAAATCTTGGAGAAAAACATATCCCCCCACCCTGCTGCCTGGTGTAGCTAATTTGTTTCTTTGCCCTTCCCTTCTTTGAAAGCAGCTGCCTTTGTGACAAAATATCTCCATCTGGCAGGCTGAATAAGCAGATCCACCAAGAACGGAACTGAATCAACATTGGGAAGATTTAAAGAAATGCATTCAAGTTTTCATTTCAGGAAAGAAACCATTTTAATTTTAATGAAACATTCTAAGGAAGCAAGGCCTGGTATCGAAGATGACATTTTCGTGGCACTAGTGCAAACTGCAGAATCCTGCCAAAGAATTGTTCTGTGCTTGTAGTAAAAAAAACAACCTGATTAATTATCTTATTAGTTTGTCTGCCTGGTAGAAAAACAGCTATCACTCAGGCTGAGACTTGCAAACGGTCTCTCTTACTTTCCTGTTAGTAGAGAGAGCAGCCTGCAGAGAGGCAGCAGACTGCATGAAGATGCCATAACAACTCTTCTAGCACTAATCAAAGAACAACATATCATGTCTGGGAAAAGGTGTTTCAGATCTAAGAACTCAATTACATGGCCTTTTGCTGTATTCTAAGTTGAATGACTCTGTTGTTAACAAATCCAAGTGCACTGACATTACAATGCTAAATGAAGGTAGCAGCGCTGCTTAAATATTGCTGAAAAGCCAGCAATGACAGACTTTTTAAACTGTTTATCTGTATTGTTGCCCAGTGAATCCAAACACGCACAACAATGTCTGTACAAAACTGTAAGGTGATGTCATCATTTTTTTTTTCAAATAGGCAGAGCACACACACAGAGAAATGATCTGATTCTTGGATTTTCTTAGAATCAATTACTTACTTGAATACAGGTTCCAGTACACTCCTTGCAAAGACTGCACGACAGAGCCCATCTGCTTGCTGGGATATGTGAAATTTTTGTAATTGGTTCCATTTTTTCAGGGCATCCAATGCTAACCTGAGAATAAGACAAAGCATACAAATAATCAGTTTCCATATATTGTCTTCAAGAATAATGAATCAATTCTCTCTGAAGATGGAATATCATAAAATACACCTTTGATACAAATCTCTGGAGATGCTCAGACCCCATCCCAACGAGGGCATTTATTTGGAATGTCTGAAGTGATAACCATAATAATGTTTCAAATGCTAGATTTTCTTAAATAATTTCATTCAGTGGTATGAACAGTTTGTGGAAGATGTAGCGAGCATGATCTAATTCAAACGAGATTTCATCCAGACTCCGTTCATTCTGTTTAGGCACAAATCACTTAGTCTCGTACTTCAGGAATCCATAAGGCACAGCTAACATGAACCCATTTTGTTCCACTCCGGGTAGGCTTCAGGGCTCCCCCTCTCTTTGGGCAGAGTAAACACTTTGGCTGAACTCCCAGGGCACAGGTCCGACAGAGCCAGTTTCCAAGGGGAACTTTTAGGATTCCATAACAAGCCTAAAAAAGAAATACAAGGACAAAGGATTAGTTACTTATGTGATGAGTGCATATCAAGATTAATATACCTTATGATAAAGTACTATGATGCATTTTATGAATAAAATGACTGCATTAATTTACAAATATTAATTTAATTTAATTTAATTTAATTTAATTTAATTTAATTTAATTTAATTTAATTTAATAATATTTATATACCGCCCTTCTCCCTGAGGACTCAGGGCGGTTCACAGGGCAGAATAATACTAAATACAAACATTAAAAAGAGATTAAATAATTGCCCATGTTAAAACAGTTGAAATAAAATTCTAAAACATCCAAGTTAAAAATTAAGACAATAAAAAAACCCCACCAATCCCCATCAGGCTAGGCCGGCTTGTACAAACAGAAACGTCTTGAGATCGCGACGAAAGGAGCGAAGATCGGGCGCCATCCGGAGCTCTACCGGTAGCTGATTCCACAGCTCCGGAGTGCCCACAGAGAAGGATCTCCCCCTGGGGGCCACCAATCGACATTCTCTGATCGGTGGCACCCTGAGGAGGCCCTCTCTGTGGGAACGCACAGGACGCAGGGAGCTTGATGCCGGCAGCAGATGTTCCCTAAGGTACTCTGGCCCCATGCCATGGAGGGCTTTGAACACCGTTACCAGTACCTTGAATCTCACCCGGAAGACAACTGGCAACCAATGCAGCTCACGGAGCAGCGGTGTAACATGGGAGTATCGGGAGACTCCCAACACAACTCTCGCGGCTGCATTCTGTACCAGTTGGAGCTTCCGGGTGGTCCTCAAGGGCAGCCCCATGTAGAGAGCGTTGCAGTAGTCCAGACGAGAGGACACGAGCGCATGAGTGACCGTGCACAGATCATCCCGGCTAAGATAGGGCCGCAACTGGCGCACCAGGCGAACCTGGGCGAAGGCCCCCCCTAGTCACAGCTCCTACATGGTCTTCCAAGGTGAGCCGTGAATCTA
Source organism: Vipera ursinii (assembly GCF_947247035.1). Taxonomy (NCBI): domain Eukaryota; kingdom Metazoa; phylum Chordata; class Lepidosauria; order Squamata; family Viperidae; genus Vipera; species Vipera ursinii. The sequence goes on from NC_139513.1 coordinate 87,826,357, forward strand.
GGAGGACTCCCAAGTTGCGAGCCCTATCTACGGGGGGTGTATGGGATTTATTAAGTGTATGGGATTCCCTGTTCCCACCTACCATTAATATAATGTAGTTGAAACAATAATATTCCTCCCCAAAAAACTGATGAGGCAATTTTCTGAATGAATGCATGAGAGTTGAAAGAGAGTGAGAGGATGGGTAACACGTTATTCTTGCCCCTAAATTTCCATAACTGCCTGACCCCATTGCCTTAATCTTGGGTCTTTTGATCCAGATTTTCTACTGCATAAGAAATATTTTTTATTTACCATCTTAATAGCAGTGATATTTTGGTTACTTTTTTCCCTATCAAATTCAGTACAAAATATTTTTCAAAGCTGTTTTCCATAGCCACAGCAGAGACCTATTTTGCTAAGTAAAGGTTATTCAATTTTCTGGCTAAGTTTATAGATCACACAAAACCATGAAATGGTTTGATTGATTTTGACTTCATCTTATAATGGCTTGTGCAACAAGTTGTTATGTCTTAGCGCAATATATGTACTGAATGATACTAAAGAAACATAAAACGAGTAGCTAAAAAGATAGCAGATTCAGCGATTTATGAATAAAAAGGGGGAAAAGACATTTAAAAAGGAGGAGATAAAGTGAATCTTGTGGTCTTCCATTTCAGGTGCTACTGCAACATAAGAATTCTTGGACATCATTTGCATGCCTGAATTTGACATATTTATTCCTTTAATATCACAAGCAGTAAACTGACCACAATTAACAACAAAAATATCATGAACATGCAAACAAAGGTACCACTGAATGGTTAAGATATGCAAAAAAACATCATCATCTGCTATTGTTGATGAACAAGACAAGTTAAGTGTCTCCTGTTCTCCCTTTAGGCAACTCCTAAGGTTGCCCAAAGCAGACTCTGGCTGTGGCAAGTTTCCAGAACTTTGCCTTTTCAATGTAGTAGTTGCCAGGATTTTTGCAGATATAGTAGTTTTAGGCACCTGCAAATGTCCTAGATTTCCCAGAGATAAAAATATAAGGTAAATTGGTTCAGTCTTTTTTTTATTAAAGAGTTTTACAGAAACAAGATTTTACAATATATCCCCAAATCCCCCCCAGCCCAAACCACCGCACTCCCCCCCCACTTCCCAGAGCTAAATACAGGATTATAGTTATAATAATCATATTCTAAATAAGAATTATCCATAATATACAATTAACCAAATTCATAATGTGCTTTAACTCCCCTTTAACATAGATACATACAAAGTACTAACACTAAGATAACAATATTGGTTCAGTCTTGAGAATGCTACAGGACACAGCAGGAAGAATCTATGAATGCTCTTTTAACATCACTGCTCTGGCCTGGGTCAGCTTTCATAAGATAAGATAATCTTCCAATTCTGGGTCAATGAATCTGAGGGAACTGTCTTTACTACCGGATCACAGAGAGAACTGCTACTCACCTGATGCACACAGACATTGCATTTGTCACAGAAAACCATCTCATTGCCATCTTCTCCTTCTGGTGAACGGCACACATCACATACCACGTCCTCATCATATTCTATCCCAAGGCCTTCTTCTGTCTCAATGGCAATATTCATATTTTCAGAGCACAGAGTCTCCAGTTCCTCAAGCACTCTTTCCAAGGTGAATTCATCCATTTCTGGCTTTTCTTAAAGAGAAAAGACAGCAATACTTTATTTACTTTCTGTGAAGAGTCTCAAATTCTGTTGTGATAGAACACCTTTTCTATTTGGAATCCTGGAGAACTGCTAATCTTTTGCTTCCTTTATGTTCCAAATATTTCTGGTTACCGATTTGCATTTAGAAAGTAATCTGGTGTGAGTATATATTAATTTTACATAATACTTTTTAAAGACAGTGAACACTGTCCCTAGGAACTTGGTGCTGAATTAAGTGCTTGTTCATTTTCCCATTGCCAGTTTGCTGCCCAAACCTATTGCCTCCTCCTCCTCCTCCTCCTCTGTGCAAGAAACATGGACCTCTATGGATTTGTAGCACATATCCTGGCTATGATGAGATCCTACTCTCTGTCCATCAAGTTACAAATTGAAGAGACAGTTTATGAGGAAAATTCTCCTCACCCTGCTCCCATTCACCGTCTGTTTTGGACACTAAGCTGCTCTGTCTTTATACATCTCATACAATCTTACAGGATATATATTCAAATCAATCTTTGCCTAGGGGAGGTAAGTATAAAACATTTCATGGAAGAGGCTGAATACAAGCAAAAGGAAAGACAAAGCATTTTCCTCCACTGATTCTGGTGAGGGGAGAGCCAAAGCTGCCACTTCAAACAGTCTCTTTCAAGAATTCCTGGAGGGATGTGCACTGCCTCCAGGAATGTTGTTGGATTGCTTAAAAAAAATTCCCCCCCAGAGAATAAGTGAGTAGGAAGGTAAGTAATAAATAAATAATAAAACTCAACCAATTGGTATTAACCTTGAGTAGACTCCATGAAAGAACCTAAGGTTTTATTTGCCCCTTAAAAATCTGGCTTACAGACGAATATGTAGTGAAGATGACAGAACAAAAAGCAGTGGCTAAATTAACTTCTTTGATTAGAGCAGGGGTGTCAAACTGGCCACGGGGCCGGATGCGTCATGCCAAATCTGTGCCCATCCCATTGCTGGCAATGGAGAAAAATTCGCGATACATTGTGACACGCAACATTGCGAGTTTGACACCCCTGGATTAGAGAAAGATCAATAACTATATTTATCAGTGACTGGAAACCCCTTATGGACTTTTTGTTGGAAAATAGAGAAAAATGATCTTGCAATCTATGGGTTTGAATATCAGAAAAAAAAAGAAGGAAGGAAGGAAATTATGGTGTAACCTTAGAGAGGGTAAAATATGTCCTCTAAAATATAATTGCATTTATAACTTCTGTCAAAAGATAAGAAACTGCTTCTTTATAATCTTTTCTTTTTTATTTCTTATTCACTATTTTTCCTTATTTTCTCTGTTTCTTTTCTAATATTTGTTTTTATCTAATATTTATATTATTATGATTATTATGATTATTATTATGATTATTATCTCATTTAAAAAATTCAGTAAAATTGTATTTAAAAAAGTCTGGCTTTCCAAGAGGATTACAGGTTCTACGAAAGGGAAGACAATCTTTTAGCACTTCATATCCGTGCTGAAAGACAAATTTGCATAAACCACAGAGGTTTGTTGCTAACGGCTCATTCAAATATTTAGTAAACAAACAAAGAAACAAAGACTTTTAACTGTGGTAATTTAGCTTGCATCATCATAGCTATTTGGTATTTTATTAAAAAGCAATAGGTACATGGTACATGGTATAAATAAACAATTAAAAGAAGTTAAAGCAACTGAGGAAGTATGCTGATTTTTCTTAGGTGAAATAGGGACTGCAGTGGTTGGAAGTAGCAGCACAAACTGCTTATTCTCTTTGTGCTGGCTCTGTAGCTATTATTCTTATCTACCTCCCATAAGAATTGGGACCACAGTCTCTCTAGTACTTTTCTTCCAACTCATCCTTTCTTTTCTGTCTTTATCTCTGCTTCTTGCCAAGAAAACTAACTTTTTGAAAAACTTGAAATTGGAAAGAAAATAAATTTATGAAAGGTAATCCACTTGTTTTTGTAGCTTGTGAAAGAGCTTAGATAACTCTCTGGGAATGGGTGAGTTTTTACAAGAAAGAAGGAGAAGGCAGAGTTAAAATTGCACTGAGAAAAGATAACTAAATTTCAAAGTCCTATATTACAACACCTGGGTGTTCTTGGGGAAGGATTTAAAAAAAAAAACTTGAAAAAAAAAACAACGAACAGCAACCCCACAATATACTTGAATGCTTTGGCAAAGGTACCAACTTCTTTATGAAGCTTGTTTTTTTTTTGACATGTTTAGGCAAGGATCTGGGGTTTCATGGCATCGTGTCAGTCTCTATTGGTATGGGATTTAGCCAACACAATTCCAAACCAGAATTCTTTAAAACACTAGAATGATTAGACCACAACATGCAGAGAAGCTTGACTGCACCAGTTTTATTGCTGACAAACCTTTAGGAAACCAAGTTTAGTATCGAATCTTTGGAACAGCAGAGGTAATCACCTTTTAGAAAAGAATTTTACTAATATGATCCCAACTATTTGTCTACATTGGATATAGGAGTACAACATGCATTGTCCTTCAACAGGCAGCTCCTTCTGGCTGAAAATAACATATTGTCTCAGCATCATTCCAAGTAGGGGAAAAGATAAGAATCACTGGCTATTTATGCTGATGCGTACAGAAGTCCTTTCTGCCACCGACAAAGGTATAATTTATAATCTTTGAAAACAATCCCTTAAAGCATCCTTTTACGTTGGCCCAGAACTACAAAGTTACTCTGAAGGGCAACATCAAAATACGCCTTGGTGTGATAGCTGGTTCAATCTCCTAAGAATCATTCTGTGGAATTATCTTAGCCTTCTCCCTATCCTAGGGGTGCGATGGCTCAGTGGTTAAAGAGGAAAGCTGGAAAGCTGACAGCCAGGTTCAAGACCTGAGTGCCGCACAATGGGGTGATCTCCCATTCCTTGCCCCTGCCCACCTAGCAGTTTGATAGTGTGCAAATGCAAGTAGATTAATAAGTATCACTTCGGTGGGAAGGTAACAGAGTTCCATGCACCTCGGAAAATGTCTTCGGACAATGCTGGCTCCCTCAGGCAAGAAATGGAGAAAGACCTAATATGACCATCTTCCATAGCTGCCAAATTGTTAATAGGTAACTTCTTTCCAGAAGAATTCAGGCAGAAGCCTTGGAAAAAAAAATAGGATTTAGAAGAAAAGGATTAATCCTGGACAATCTATTTACTTGAATGAGTTTAAAATCTCCGGAGTCAAATGAATTGCAACCTAAGGTACTGAAGGAGCTAGATGACAGCCAAACATTTATCTTTGAGAAATCCTGAAAAACAGGGGATAGGATAAAAACAAATCTTGCTTACCTTTATCGCACTTTTTAGTAGGAAGCTTTCTTAATAGATTATGAGAATATTACAGACATAATATATCTTGGCATGACTTTTTAGTAATGTAGTTCAGTGTGAGTTAACAGTAAGAGCAGTCCGAAAGTAGCCACCTAGGAAGGTGATGAATTTATCCAGAGGCTATCCTGTACAATTGTCTGTCTGGGAAATTTTAACTTGGATTCTTACTCTGAACAAGGCATTGGACTTGATGGTCCAAATAGTCCTTCTGATTCTCTGAAGAAACAATGGCAGAAAGCTTTTGTATAAGATTTGAACTGGCACATGTAGAAAAAAGCAATAAAAATGGCTAAAATAAAGTATAACTTAAGTGGAATTTTCAGCTGAATGTAATAATTTTAATTTTTCTACTTGTGTTGCAGGGTCAAAGTGGAAAAAAATAGAAAGAAAAAACCCCACCCTCAACTATATTTCCTGCAGAGATTACAAAAGACCCAGAAGAATTGGTATTTTATTCTAAGAGGAATTAAACTTCTCATACCTGCAATTCTATCCTACCATACACCTTCTGTTGCAGCTTATTCCCCATAATTTAGGAAGCTCATAAATTTTTCATTGTTAGTCATACTGCCCAAGTGAATCTACATACGAAAAGGGTAGATGAAAAATTTCCATCTTCTAATTTCCCTTCATTCTGAAGGTGTTATTATTCAGCAGAAGGCCTGAGTCTCATTAAGTTTTTAAGCACTAAGCAAAAATTACACAAGATGACTTATGGATGGTGTTATCCTCAGCAATTTAAACTTGTGGGTTAAATGGCTAATTTTTTCCTCCCTCTTACATGTACACCCACATTCCATTTATGTATAATTATACTACTACCGTAATGAGGTACTAGGTTCAACTCAGAAGTATCCCAGAGTCTTTGTACTGACAAATACATTGGATAGGAACAAAACAATTAGTGGCTGATGGATCACTCAACAAGAAGACCTCAGGGTAAAATACTTTTTCTATTTATACTCCATTTATTTTTCTCAGTGTCATATAAAGTTATTACCATTCATAAAGGTAGATAAAAAAACATGAGCAGAATTGATTCCTTTTGATAACCTTTAGCAGGGGAGCTTTCTCTGGCCTTCAAGTGTTTTGACCTTCATTTTTATGTATGGTAATAGCTTTAAATAGAAAGCAAGAGCCATTTGTAAAATATTAAGTGCTCAGCAGATTAAACTTTTGAACAGTAAAGAAAAAGCAATATGTAAATGCAAGTGTCCCTCAGCAAGTTTCCTGAAACAGATCTGGACTCATTTCTGTAGAAGTGAGACCACAATCTGGGACACAGTGACAAAGGAATGTATTATTAGATTAATACGAAGAAAAGGCATTACCACAGAAACAATAGCCATGACATTCCCCAGGAAAACCTGCTGCCTGCTATCAACCGCTAGTTAGTCATTTATAGCTCTTCTTCTGTAAAATGAGACATAATGGAAATAGTTGCTAGTTTTTCTTCTAATCAGAGGTACAAGAAAACTATTAATCAGTAGATGGTGCAAAACCACTAATTTCTCACTTGATGGCTAGATGTCTCTCCTAAGATCAGACCGTCTCCCAGCCCACTGGTTTCTTGAAAAGCCATTAAAACCTGGCTAGCCTTGGGAATACATTTGTAAAGGGGGGGGGAACTTTATTCTATGGATCTGGATACTGCTGCTATTGGTTTTACCATTCTTTTTCACTAACCTGTTTATTATTTTGTAAGATGCCCAGAGACTTGTTGGGATTAGAGTGGCAGAGAATGTAAGGGATCTTAAAGATCATCTAATCCAACCTACCACCTTAAAGCATAAATCTACCAATACAGCTTCTGCTTAAACGTGTCCGGTTCACTAGCTCCTAGGGCAGTCCGTCTTGAAAAAATGTTATTGTTAAGCTCCCCCCTCCCGATAAATAACCAAAATCGATTTGTTTATAATTTAAATCCATTGCTTCGTGTCCTCTCTTCTGCATCAATGTTACCTTGACTTGTTCATAACAGTCCTGCAGATGAAAGGCTATTGAAGACAGCTATTCTATTTCCCTGGTGCCTTCTCTTTTTCAGGCTGAAATAGCTGAGGGATCTATCTAATTGCTCCTTCTAAAACTTTCCTTTAGGCCCTTTATCATCTTAGTCTCAATTTAGATATGGTCCAATTTGTCAGTGTCCCTCCTAAAATGCAGTGCCCCAAACTGCACCTGCCATGCTAGGTACACTCTGACCATTGTAGAATAGAGAGGAATGGCAATTTCTTTTGATCTTGATACTACTGGCAATATGATGTAGGATTGCACTAACTTTTTTTTTTTTTGCAACTTCATGACATTGTGGCTCATATTCAGCTTGTGAATACATACCAAGACACCAAGATTCCCCCCCCCCCAGTCGTCTTTAGTACATGTATTGCTATCTAGGAGATCTCCCTCCATCTTAACCTTTGATTTGTTTTCCCACCCAAACATAGAACTCTGCATTTATCTCTGTTAAATTTCAAGTGGGGCTTTAACCAGTATTTCCACTTGTCATGATTGTTTCTGAGAAACACTAAAGAACTTTTTAATATTATTTGCTGACTGTATAAAAAATGACAAGCTGAGGAAACATACCAAAGCATTCAAGGGATGTTAAGCACAATAGATATGAATTCAAGGCTTGTAATTTGCTTTACAAACTCTTTACACTTCAATGTTTCCAAGGCCAGAAAGCAATTTCTTCTATTAAAAAAATAATAATAAAAAACACTTTACACTGCTCATGACTTCAGCCTAGTATCAAGCAAGGTATGGTGCGTGTGTATGTGTGTGTGCTCATGTGTGAGTCAGACTCTGCAAAGGGATAAAACCCATGCCCTATTCCTTTTAAACATGCATGTAATTTCATTGCATGTACAAAAGAGGTGGGACTGAAATTTCGATACCACACGTGCCATCCTATAGATTTTGACTCCCTGAAATTGGAAAATTTCCATTCATCACGCTAAATATTTTTCTAGGTTTACATCTATCCCTTTTCTGCATTTACAGTACCACCTAGAGAAATGAGGTGGAGCAATTGACTTACTCCCTAGTAAAAAAAACCCTCATTTTAAACACACATTTCTTACTTTCTAAGTGTCCTGATAATGATGCACTGTAAGACAGGGAGAAATATTAACATCAGCCACGTTGTACAATCACTGAGACTTATTTTCAATTGAATTGCACAGATGTATTCTTGCTATTAAGTGTGTCGATTGATTATAATACAAATGTTTCCACAGAGAATAGACACATAGTTCTGCTAAAGAAAAGCAAGCTTCTTTGACATGATTATGACATTATGAACTTGTGTACAAGCTTATAGGACTGCTTAGTGAATATTTCTGAAGTACCTCCTAAAAATCACAAATCACGAACCCTGAGTGACAAACATTGAGGCCAATTTTCAGTAAGTCCACTCAGTTTGCTCACCCTAATACATTCTAGATGTATTATGGCTCAGGAATTCTGGGAGTTGAAGTCCACGAGTCATAAAAGAGCCAAGCTTGCCTACCCCTGTTCTAGATAATCCTTTGTGAAGTGTGATATGCAATCAGTCCCTGCTCCTCAGTGAGAAGGGGGAGTGTACGAGGGACAATGCTGGTTAGAAGCACTCAAGCTCTTCTAAACATGTGAATAATGTGACTTTGAAGAAATGATGTGACAAAAGTTATAAAAACATTGGGAAAACTGTCTGTCAAACTTAACATCTTAGAATTTAAGAGAGGGAAGGGAAAACACAATCAGCCTTTCAAGAATGATGTCAGCCCTTTGCGATATAGAGCAAGTCAGGAAACAAAGTCCCTAAGAATACTGGAATTCTACTGATATGGGCAAGAATTACAAAATCTGAGCTTTTCTTCTCCCCCCCCCCTTACACCTCACAGAGTCAGGGCAGAATCAGTTTCTTTCTACTGTTTTTTTTTAATTTCCTAGGTTTAGAACATGCTTCTGTAATTCTGTAATTTTTCCAAGATCAGCTTTCCCCGAAACAAAAGTACCCAAACTGACAGTTTTGTGCTTTTCTTGGCTAACAGACTTTGCCTATCAATATCTGGGGAAAAGGAAGACTAGTGGCATAAAAGTTGATGACTACATAACAAAATCATCTAAAAATGGCAGATCTTTAATCAAATTCACTATTAGTGAATTAAAGCAGTTGTATGTCGGCAATCCCTCTTAATTTCCTTTCCAGTTTTTCTTTACATTAAAGTAAATGATGAAAGTACATAAGGTACAGTGATCTTCATATTAAATGTCAAAGTATTTTCCTTTTAATTTCCCTCCAAACATAATTAAGAAGTAAAATACATTTTATTAATTGCTTATTTTAGATAAGTACCATTGTTTTAAAAACTAGGGCTGTTATTTTTAAAAAATGAGGACCACCTTCTAATTTTTTCCTTACCTTCACATGCATATTAATTTTGTTCTTTTTAGAAATCAAGGGAAAGGGGAATAACAATACTTTCATCTTTTTTCTCAGAGTAGTGTTCTGAGATGCTCATAGCAATGAATCCCATCTCCATAAATGAATCAAAACAACTAGCATATGAGCCAAAAATGTGCTGTGAAACTCCCTGGTATTTCATTATGAACCTATCTTGCTAATGCACTTAAGAACCAATTATCACCCTTTATGTCACCCAGCGACATCAATTATTTCTTAAATTTAAGATAATGGCACATTTTCAGAAGCAACTTTATAATTTTTTTTTGCCTTTGCAATAATATTTTGTGTTTCACTCAGGTATCATTGGGAATCTGCAAACAGTGTAAACTCAGGTTTGGTGTTGGGACACCAGCAAAGTATCCTTGGGGCTTCCCATACTATCTTTCAAGGACAGAGATGAGACAAATAGTGTGAAGGAGTGGCGGCAACAGCAATGGGATGCCATGTCAAAGCTAGCACTTTTGCAGCAGGAAAAGTCCATTTTAATCAATGACAGCTTTCCCCTCCATTATTCAAGTTCTTACATATTAGTTGTATTCACCATCATACTAAATTGCATTATGGGTGTTACTTTACAGCCTGTTGTGAGTCAACGTGTAGTGTAAAAGGCCACCACAGCCTGTTTACTTGCTTATTTATTTATGAATTTGATTTATCTGGTGCCTAATCATGCACAAATCTGGGAGACTTACAAAGATTTAAAAAAACAACATAAATAATTCAATGCAAAGACATAGCCCTTCTGAGGTAAAAATATTCTACCAACCATGGTTTAAAAATTGCTTAGTACCATGTAAGAAAAGAAATGAAACAATGTTCTCCCAAAGATGCTTTCCCACGAGGCAACTGGACTTTCTTGTTTTTCTTTGAAGACATTTCGCTTCTCATCCAAGAAGCTTCTTCAGCTCTGACTGGATGGTGGGGAATGGAAAGACTTATACTCCTGCAGACAGCTGTTCATTTGCATTCTTTTAGCAAGTTGTTAAAGGTACCTGGAGGCTTATCTGTGTCTTCAGGGTCACCTGAGTGGTGCAAATGGTTATGGAGCCTTCTTGAACCTGTTGAAAGGACTGTGTTGTAGACTGGAAATAGATGATGTCGGATCACTACCCCTCTGTTGAGAGATGGCTGTTCAGTTTTGACATACATGGCCTCTTTCACAAGAGCAGTCCCTCTTTGTCCAAAATGTGGATTTTGCTATTTTCAAAAAAATGGCCATGTCTTTTAAATGCAGATGGACTACTGACTCTTGCCTGATGGATTTGTTCTCCTATGATGTACCATGTGTGTTTGGTTCTGATAGACGAGGACTCAGAGTGGTTTTGCAATGAAAGAGTTTATTGAATACACATAAGTCAACTGTCAAATGTTGCGAGCTTTTATAGTGGAACCGTTTGAACTGTAACCAATCATCAGAGTCTCTTTTCCCGCTTCTTGTTTACTGTAACCAATGATTGCACCGGAATCTCCCGCTCTAAACCCTGCTTTATTGCAATCTGCTATTTTCCTTGTTTGCAAACTATTTACAGACACAACACCCCTTACCCCCCAGTTGTTGTTATTTATGTACAAAATCCTTTAAATATTTTGGTGGCCTATGGACTCTTGAAGGGTATCTATTGCTCTGGCTGCTAGGGACATTTCTTTCTGGTTGTCTGCTTGGCTGGTTCCCTCTGTTGGGCCTGGACTCTTGGCTATCTGACTCTGACGCTTCCCTGTTACTGTTTTGTGGATTTGGTTGTGTTTGAAGATCAGCTATCGCTGGCCTACTCCGAGGGGGTATTTCCCAGTCAATTTGACTAAATTGTTGTTGGTTACCAGGGAATGAGTTATTTTGCGTTTCTGCTACCCCACTATCTGGCGTGTTGTTATCACTGAACCTAGATGTAAAGTTCCCCCTGAATATACTTTGATCCCCATCTACTGGCAAACAACCGATAATTCTCTTTCTCAGCTGATCTATGTGTCTTTTGCTGATCCTATTCCCTTCCCCCTCAATAGTGTAAGACAAGGGACCCAATATTTCGGTAACCACCCCTGGGATCCATTTGTCCCCTTGTGCATAGTTCCTGGCCCAGATTAAATCCCCCACTTTGAATGATCTATTTGGAATGTCCAGTTCTGCACTTGGTAGAAGTCTGTCAGGGTGTAATCTGTCCAATTTGGTGGTTAGTCTCTTTCCCCACCTCATTTCAGCTGGGCTTTTGCCGGTAGCTGTACATGGGGTCGTATGTTGGGTCAGCAAAAATTCGGCCAGTCTTTGATGCCAGTCGCCCCGGATGATTCTCTTTAATGCGTCTTTAGTGGTCCTCACATTTCGTTCAGCCAAGCCGTTGGTGGATGGGTGGAAGGGTGCTGATGTCTTGTGTTTAATCGAGTTGGCCTTGAGGAAATCCTGGAATTCAACAGAGGTGAATTGGGGCCCATTATCAGACACAATTACATCAGGTAACCCATGAGTGGCAAAGAGGCCCCTTAATACCTGTATTGTTTTACCTGAGGTTAATGAACTGACTGGTACTACCTCTAGCCATCTAGAGAAGCTGTCCACTACTACCAGGAAGGTTAACCCTTGGAAAGGTCCAGCAAAGTCAATATGAATCCTGGACCAAGGATTCCTGGCTAACTCCCACTTATGCGTACGAGTGTGTTGTTGTTCCGGCCTAGAACGTTGGCACAAATAGCAATTGGCAACGCATTCCTCAATGTCATTGTCTAGTCCTGGCCACCACAAGTGGCTCCTAGCCAACGCCTTCATACGTACTATTCCTGGGTGCCCCTCATGTAACTCTAATAAAATAGCTGGTCTGTGGATTTCGGGAATGACCACACGGTTTCCCCACAGTAAACATCCCAAATGAACTGACAGTTCATCTTTCCTTCTAAAATAAGGAATGTATTTGGCATCTGGGTTAGTATTTGGCCACCCGCTAAGGACCCAGGCCATAATTCTCTTAAGAATATGGTCATTATTTGTTGCCAGGGCTATGTCTTTGGCAGTTAAAGGCCAATCAGGAATGTCCAGGAGGGACATTATTTGTCCCACAGGGGCAGGGTCATTCTCTGTGATATTTAATGGCAGTCTGCTGAGGGCGTCAGCATGTCCCATGTCTTTGCCTGGTCTGTGTTGGAGAGAAAAGGAATATGCTGAGAGAAAAATGGACCATCTCAGCATTCTGGGAGACATGATTTGGGGTGTCTGTTTGTCCGTAGTAAACAGTCCCAATAGGGGCTTGTGGTCAGTGAGTATGGTAAAGTTCCTACCATAAAGGTAGTCATGGAACTTTTTTACTCCTGCCACGATTGCTAATGCTTCCTTGTCTATCTGAGCATAATTCCGCTCTGCTTTGGTTAGCATCCTGGAATAATATGCAATTGGTCTTTGTGTACCTTGGTTGTCTAAGTGGCTGATAACAGCCCCCACACCATACGGTGAAGCATCGCATGCTAAATAAATTGGTTTATTTTCAATAAAATGGGTTACTGTTGATTGGCTGGAAAGGATGTCCTTTAAAATTTGGAAACTCACTCTATGTTTATTAAGCCACTGCCAAGGGGTCTTTTTATCCAAAAGTCTATGGAGGGGTTCTGCAATGGCAGCCTTGTGTGGCACAAATGTATGGTAGAAGTTTACTAACCCAAGGAAGGCTTGTAGTTCAGCCTTATTCTTTGGCTCTGGGGCCAATTTAATTGCTTTGATTTTATCAGGGGTAGGATGGATTCCATTTTTGTCAATTCTGAATCCAAGGAATTCAGTGGACTTGACCCCTATGCAACATTTTTCCTTTTTTAATTTCAATCCAGCCCTCCTAAATCTTTGCAATACCTGTTCAAGCCGCTTTGCTAATATTTCTTCATTTTTCCCAGCTATCAAGACATCATCAAAGTAAGGGCATACACCAGGTATGCCCTTTAAGGTCCTCTCCATCACTTCTTGAAAGATGCCTGGAGCTGCTGCAATACCAAATTGCAGTCTGTGGACTCGGAACGCCCCCTTGTGGGTAACTATCGTCTGAGCTTCTGCAGCCTCTTCAGAAACAGTTAATTGCAAGTACGCCTGCGCCAAGTCTAACTTGGCAAACATGGCGCCGTCCTGTATCGTAGCAAGGACCTGCTTCACCGTCGGGACCGGGTAAGCATGTTTTTTCATTCCCAGGTTCAGGGTGGCTTTGTAGTCAGCGCAGATCCTCACATCCCCGTTAGGTTTGAGGGGTGTGACGATCGGCGTTTCCCACAAACCTCCCTCGACTGGTTCTAAGACGCCTTGGCCTACAAGCTTGTCGAGCTCGGCCTCGATTTTTTGCTTCAGAGCGAAAGGCACCCTTCGGGCCTTAAGCCTGATAGGTTTTACTGATGGGTCTAGATTAAATTTTATTGGGGCCCCTTTGTATTTACCAAGAGACCCATCGAATACGTCTGCAAATTCATTGCAGACTGATTCGAGGGTCTTATTTTTAATAATTGAATTTATTCCCCCAATCCAAATACTACATCTGGCGGTACGGAATCGGCAAGAGGCGCGGGGATGGTTGCCCCCGCAGCTGCCGCACCGGTTGTCATTGTCGCGCGGTCTCGTTGTGGCGTCCCTCCATGGTCGTTGGGCCGCTATCGCTTGTCTTTGCGGTGTTGCGGGTTGGTGACGGCGGTTAGGTTCAGGCCCCTCACTTCGGGATGGTTTTGGCGCCAATTTTCCGAATCGTCTAGAGACTTCAGCGATGTCTTCTTCCCACTGCTGGTCCACCTCCCCGCAGTCCACATAGCCTTCTTGGTTGATCTCGGCAGACACTGCCATGCTACTGCGGGGGGGGGGGGTCGCGATACCCGGTGGATTCGTATGTTAAAAGTTCATCCAGCACTTCCTGCAGGTCGCCGGTGGGTTTGGCGATTATTCTGTTTTGCAGCTGCTCGTCTCGCAAGCCCAGTACTACTCGGTCCCTAATTCTTATTTCTAAATTGTCGTATTTACATCGTACTGCGGCTTCCCTGACGGCAGCAACGAATTTTTGTATAGATTCGCCCGGTCTCTGGTTCCTTTTCTCAAAAATGCGCCGCCAGAAGAGTTCGGATCTCCTAGGCGTGAAGTGGACCTTTAGTTTGGCTAAGAGGTCAGCATATGGCACACTTGAGACCGGCTGTGGTTGACACAGTCCAACAGCGATCCGATAGACCGGTGTGCCGCAAATTGTCAGTAATGCTGCCGCCCTTCGACTTGTCCAATGTATTCTTCCCAATCCTCTGGAAAGTTTGGGTCGAATTCTTTCAATGACCGTATTTGCGCCATTCGGAGAATTTTTCTTTATTCCGCCGCGGCCGCTCGGTTGACTGTGACACCCTTTCGAATTTGCCGCCTTTGCGCAGCTATTTCGCCAATTCTCTGGTCTTCTGTCTATCCCATCCTCGTCGCCAATTGTTTGGTTCTGATAGACGAGGACTCAGAGTGGTTTTGCAATGAAAGAGTTTATTGAATACACATAAGTCAACTGTCAAATGTTGCGAGCTTTTATAGTGGAACCGTTTGAACTGTAACCAATCATCAGAGTCTCTTTTCCCGCTTCTTGTTTACTGTAACCAATGATTGCACCGGAATCTCCCGCTCTAAACCCTGCTTTATTGCAATCTGCTATTTTCCTTGTTTGCAAACTATTTACAGACACAACAATGTGTTTATGAAGTTGCTGATTTGTTTCCCTAATGTACAGATCTGCACATGGCTCACCACATTGTACTGCATATACCACGTTGCTCAGTTTGTATCTGGGTGTTTTATCCTTGGGGTGTACAAGCTTTTTGCCTTAGTGTATTCTTAGGTTTGAAGTTTGAGTTGGCTGAAGATCCTCCTGAGCTTTTCCGATATTCCTGCAACGTATGGAATGACTACGTTGCTTCGTTTATTGTTGTCTTCGTCTGTTATGGAGGAGCTCCTGCTAGGTCTTTTTTGAGATTTGATGAAGGCTCACTTGGGATAGCCACACGTTCCGAGGGCTTCCTTGATGTGTTTTATTTCTTTTCCTTTTCCTTCTTTGCTGGTAGGCAGCCCTTCAGCTCTGTGGTGTAGGGTTCTGATAACTCCCATTTTGTGCTCTAGTGGGTGGTCTGAATCAAAATGTAAATATTGATCTGTGTGAGTGGGTTTTCTGTAAATTTCAGCGTTAAGGCTTCTGTCTTCCTTAATGTATACAGCACAGTCCAGGAAAGCTACAATATTTTCCTTAACATCTTCACATGTGAATTTATTTATTTATTATTTATTAATTCAGTTTATATACCGCCCTACTCTCAAAGGACTCAGTGCGGTTTACAAGGCAAAATTTAAAAACAATACAATATAAAATTAAAATTAAATTAAATTAAGTCTAGCCGCAAAAATTAAAATCACAATTTAAAAACATTAAACCCCTCAGTCCAGACCAGATAGCTCAAAGAGCCAGGTTTTTAGGTCCCAGCGAAATGAATGAAGGTCGGGGGCAGTCCGGAGTTCCGTTGGCAGTTGATTCCACAGGGTAGGCGCGCCCACAGAGAACGCCCTCCCCCTGGGGATCGCCCGTCGGCAATCCTTGACTGGTGGTACCCTGAGGAGGCCCTCCCTGTGGGAGCGCACAGGACGATGGAAAATTGACGCTGGCAGCAGGTGCTCCCTTAGATAATCCGGGCCCATGCCATTTAGGGCTTTATAGGTCATCACCAGCACCTTGAATCTCACCCGGAGGGCAACTGGAAGCCAATGCAGCTCGCGGAGAAGAGGTGTTACATGGGAGTATCAGGAGACTCCCATCACAACTCATGCGGCCGCATTCTGCACCAGCTGAAGCCTCCGAGTGGTCCTCAGGGGCAGCTCCATGTAGAGAGCATTGCAGTAGTCTAGCCGGGAGGTCACGAGCGCATGGGTGACTGTGCGTAGGGCATCTCGGTCCAGATAGGGCCGTAACTGGCGCACCAGGCGAACCTGGGCAAAAGCCTCCCAGGCCACGGCTCCTATATGATCTTCCAAACTGAGCCGTGAATCCAGGAGGACGCCCAAGTTGCGGGCCCTATCAACGGGGGGGTGTAACACCTCACCCCCCATAGTTAATGATGGAAAAGATTGGTTAGTCTGAGATGCCGGTATGCACAGCCACTCAGTCTTGGCAGGATTGAGACGAAGCCTGTTTCTCCCCATCCAAACCCGGACCGCCTCCAGGCAATGGGACATCACGTCGAGGGCATCACTGGGTTGGTTCGGGGTGGAAAGAAAAAGCTCAGCATACTGATGATACCCCACCCCGAAACCACGAATGAGCTCACCCAGCGGCTTCATATAGATGTTGAACAAGAGGGGAGAGAGGACCGACCCCTGAGGAACTCCACAAACGAGAGGCCTTGGGGCGGACCTCTGTCCTCCCATCAACACCGACTGCGAGTGGCCCAGGAGGTAGGAGGAGAACCACTGTAAAACAGTGCCCCCCACTCCCAACCCCGAGACGCCGCAGTAGGATACCATGGTCGATGGTAACAAAAGCCGCTGAGAGGTCTAATAGGACTAGGACAAAGGAACAACCCCTGTCCCGAGCCCGGCAGAGATCATTCACCAGTGCAACCAATGCCGTCTCCGTGCTGTACCCGGTCCTGAAGCCCAATTGGTATGGGTCCAGATAATTTGATGTATCTGTCCACTGACTTGATATGTTTGGTGAATGCTCCCAATTCTTGTGTTTTGACCTTGACCCAAATATCATCCACATGCCTATACACGTGAGTGGGTGGAATTCCTGTGAAGGAATTTAGGGCTTTGGTTTCTACCTCTTCCATGTAGAGATTGGCCACAATGGGGGACACAGGTGAGCCCATGGCGCAGCCATGTTCTTGCCTGTAGAAACCTTCACTGTATTGAAAAAAGGTAGTGATCAGCCAGAGGTCCAGCATGGCACATACGTGGTCTGGGCTGAGTTTGGTTCTGTCACGTAGTGTGCTGTCTTGTATCAGATGTTTTTTCCCCACTACCATGACAGCTTCAATTGTTGGGATGCAAGTGAAAAGTGAAGTCACATCATAGGAAACCATGGTCTCATCTGTGTCCAGTTTTATTTTCAAATCTTGCTGGTGAATTATTGATGTGATGAGTGGTATTACCAACTAGAGGAGATAGTATGGTAGTTAGACATTTTGCAATGTTGTAGATGACCGAGTTGATGCTGTTGACAATTGGTCTGAGTGGTGTTCCTTCTTTGTGGATTTGGGGGAGCCCATATATGCATGGCATGGCTTCCCCACGGTAAAGACAGTAGTATTGTGGCTTGTTGATGGCATTGCCCTTTAGTAATTGTTGAAAGACATCAATGACCTTTTTCTTGTAACTGCAGGTGGGATCTCTCTTCAGGGTCTCGTATGTGTCAGTGTCCTTCAGAAGACTGTTCACCTTGGCCTTGTAGTCATGTGTTCAGGATGACTGTGCGTCTTCCTTTATCAGCTGCTCTCCCTTCTTGAATTGTGAGGTTGGAAGGGGTGTTTTGGCGAGGGCTGCAGATACCTTCATCCTTAATTGTTCTGCCTCTGGTTCTGCCAGTTTATTGTTCCTGATGGCTGATTCTGTGACTGTGAGGAGATCTACTTTTGGTAGCTGTTCTGGTGTTACCACAAAATTCAATCTTTTGGCTAAAACATTTTCTGTTTGGGTAAGCTCTCTGTCAGACAGATTTTTCACCCATCGGTCAGTTTTCTGAGACATCTCACTGTCCATCTGGGTTGGTTCTTCTCTTTTGTGTGTTTTTTTCCTAAGTTGTAGGGTGGAAAATTTGCCTTTCTGTCATTTTTTGGTCTTGTTGTGTTGTGCTACTTGTGCCTTCTTTGTAAATTCTGTGACCTGTTCTAATACGTCTGTTGTTAGAAGTGATTTCAGCTCTTCGAGTTTGTGTTCCACTCTGTCTTTCAAAACCTCAATTATAAAAATTAGTCTGCGTTATTCTTTCATTTAGAAGTTGGAGCTGTGCTTTCTGCAGGATGTTTTCCACCCTGTGTCCCTCTACTGTTGAACACAGGCGTGCGGGCTGTTGGGGATGAGTCTGTGTTGTCTGCACCTCAAGCTGAAATGCAAATGGTTCCTGTGGTCTACAGTTTTTCTGGAAATCTGTTCATACTCCCACACCATTTGAAGGGTGTTCATCCCAAAGTGCATAGCTAAATGTCTATGGAGATTCTGTCATCCAGGTCATGGGATGAAACAATGGGTTTTCTACTCCCTCCGGGTCTCCAATCAGCTACCTGCTTTGGTCTCAAGGGACCATTTGCAACATTTCTTGTTTTTGTTTCCTCTAGTAAGGAGCTCCAAACCCATGCAATGAAGGAAAGAACCATCTGTTTAATTCTCCCAGAACTTCTCAAGATAGTACCTGTATCTTCTATGTCTTGGATATTGGGAACATACCGTATTAAAATGATGGCTTACTTGCTTTGGCTAAAAAGAAGTCAATACTTAAACAGGCCCACTTTTGTTACTGTTTAAGATGATTCTCAAATCCAGGGCATCATGTAGTTCACCACCAGTAATAAAAACCCAACATTTGCAGCCAAGCCTTCTCTAATACTGACCCTATCTAAACAATTTAAATTTCTCCAATGATTTCTATAAGTTTGTTCAAACAGACATTAAAAGGGGATAATTTTTTCTAATGGGGCTCTGCTTATTTACTTCTCAATTTTATCAGCAACCCACCCCCCCAGTCCTATAGTAATGGCCTCCATGTGGCTCAAATGTGGTGATAAAATTGTAATTTTCTTTCTCTTTCTCCTATTTTGTATAAATCTCCCCTAATATATTTTGATAAACACTACATCCCCCTTGGCCTTCAGAGACCAATAAATATATGAATAAAGCAAGTGCTGCTTCAGCAGCTAAAGGTTAACATCACTGCTCTTCACCTTTGCTCCTGAAAGGCCCTCTGAAGCAGCAAAAAATTGCCTTGTTTGCATGACACCCTGAACTGCATTGGGGTGGAGGTTGCATATCATAAATAGTTAAGACCCAAACAGTGTAGTGGGGGGGCTCTATCAAGGAATGAAATGTTAC
This sequence comes from Vipera ursinii, assembly GCF_947247035.1. Taxonomy (NCBI): domain Eukaryota; kingdom Metazoa; phylum Chordata; class Lepidosauria; order Squamata; family Viperidae; genus Vipera; species Vipera ursinii. The sequence continues at coordinate 87,845,874 of NC_139513.1, forward strand.
CTAAGCCAACTAATCACATGCGTTATTCAAACAAGGACTCAATTCTTTTCTCCTGTTTTACTTTCTGCTCCCTTCCCCATAATCCAGAGAATGTGTGGGTGTGAAGAGGCCATCCCACCCCCCACACAATGGCACCAACCCCAAATGCGCCACTGTAGATGTCCCCCCCCTTTTTTTATTCTGCAAGGGAAAAAATAATAGGCTGGGAGGTTGCCAAATAGACAGCTTCCGTATGTTTTTACCTGTATGCTACGACTGCTTGGGTCAGCTACATCATGCAAATATGCCCATTTAATATTGTAAATATTACAACTGCATCAATATGCAAACAAAAAAACCAAAACAAATGGCGTTGGCTTCATTACCAGGATTTGAGAACCCCACTGCGTTTACATTCTGGGCATCTCTTCTTACAAGAGACTTCTATACATTGGTTTGATACGGTATTCCCTGGATTAGATTTGTGTAAGATTGAAGTCCAAGGCAAAGTTGCTGTACAAAACAAGGTGAAGAATGCAGGGTAGAGTCTTCAACTGTCTTGGGTCTTTTGAGTCTTCACTCGCTGGCAACCTTTGCTTTGGTATAGCATTTGATTGTGCCTTACCTAATGTCCAGCACTTAACCTTTAAGAGAGAAATGGCTCCCACCCCATGTTAGTATCTGGTGATTAAAATGAAAAAAAAAAAAAAGTAATTCTAGTATCACCACCTCCTGGCTGTACAGCATTGAGAAGTGTAGTTAGAGGCTTCCGCCATTCTTGGCAATGCAGACCAACTTCACTAGAAACCAATTTGTAAGAAATATAATCTGTAATAATTTTTTTTAACTTAAGATATTTAAAAGTCAAAATTTCGTGTTAAAGGAAGAAAACAGAACGCTATTCAAATCATAAGAAAACAATAGCTTTAAAAGGAAGTTACAAAAAATAAAACCACAGCCAATGTTTACAACACTCCAAACAGACCAAAAACACGGTCCACTATAAATAAAGAAGAACATATGATAAAGAGATTGGAGTGAAATGTCAAATCATTGTTCCAAATCACAACATTTCAAAAGGGAAATTATTTCCTCATGGCCAATCTGAGATATTCACAAAAGGCTGAAGTACACAAAATACAGAACTAGTACAGAGAAATAAAAGAAAGCAGACTTGCATAGTACAAGGAAATAAATATCAATGTTCTGATGCAGATTCTTTCCTAGACTTATTCCTTCTTCCTTTACAATTAGTAGCTACAGCATGTGTTCCTCCAAAAGTCTATATTGCTGAACTTCCCTTTTTTCTTCAAAATTCCAAACTTAGCTTTGGGGCAACAATGTCAACCCTCTCTTTTCTCAACCTCAGTCCTGTGATGTATGCCCAAACTTTTCCATCTACCAAACAGAGGATCTGGATATCTTTGCGTGTATATGACAGAGAGGATCTCTCCCTTGTGAAGATGTGAATTCTGTGTTTGCACTTATTTGGCATCTCAGCTGGCTGACTGTGAATGAATGCTATTCTTTCTTCCATTTCATGCTTTCTAGAAATAACCAGGGATTCATTCTAAAGCAGCAGGGATAGGTACATCTAGGTCCTTTCCTAGCAACCGAGCACTATTAGGGTCTGGGTAGGAAAATAAAGGTTCAGATGAATGCTTAGGAAGATGGAATGGCTGCAATCCAGATATATTCTGCCTTTAGCTCTGAACAGGGTCATATTCCCTGCACTGAGCTGCTGGCAACTTGAGGTTCTTCTGAACTCTCAACTACTTAAGTCCAAGACCAAGAGGGCCTTTGCACAACTGCATCTTAGGTGCTCACTAGAACCATTTCTGAATCAAGAGGTGTTGTACATAACCTTATGACCTTGTCACTTTTTCCCTGGATTGCTGCAATTTGTTCTACATGGGCTGCCCTAGAAGACCAGCCAGACTTCACCTGGTTCAGTATGCAGTCACCAAAGTCAACAAAGCAAATTGTATACAGCTAGTCCTTGACATATAGCAGCATTCCCATGGTCACGTGATTAAAATCTGGATGCTTGGCATCCGGTTCATATTTATGACTGCAGTGTCGCAGGGGTTATATGATCACCTTTTGCAACCTTCAGATATGCAAAGACAATGAGGAAGCCAGTTTCATTTAACAACCAGATAATTCACTTAACAACTGCGGTGAGTCACTTAACTGGCAAAAAAAGTTATAAAATGGGGCAAAACTCACTTAATAACTGCCTTGACTAGCAATGCTAATGTAACATAAATCATGAAATACAATTACTAATGGGCTACTAATGATTAATGTTCAGATACAACTAAGGGCCAAAAGTGTGCTGAAATTAATTAGAAGGGAGTGTTCATTGCATATGAGATATCCTAAACTACATTTTATACAGATTACAGAAACAAAGTTTTATCACATCAAGATGAGAATTATATAAGCATGATTTTAAAAGTGGTTGGTACAAAACTTACATTCCATACATATACAATAAGAAATTAAGCAAATGGTTCTGTAGATACAAGATAAGCCATGCCCTCAAGAACCTAAAGATACCCAGCTATATTTACCATTAAGTTATTACTAATTTAATTGTTCTGTTGTCATAACAGGTTTTCCAGGCCTTGGACCAGGCAACTGAATATTTATAGAAGTTGTGAAAGCCTTTGATTCTGTTCTAAGATTGACCCTCAAATTTAGTCAAGTTGATTTGTATTTAAACAATGATGTTTCAAGATAATGTACAATCGTCACAGAGCGTTTTTAGATCGCTTTATGACTAACTCCTGTGTGTAACTTGTAATCTTTCCATTTCCCCTATCCTTCTAATTACGGGATCATAATTTATCAAATATGAAAGGATAACACCTTAATATATAGCATCATGTTATTGTATAATATAATCCCTTGTTAAGTAAAAGTGGATTTTTAAGGAAAAAAGATCAGGACAGCCTGCTTGTTAAATTCCTGTATTAGAATTGCCAACATACCTACTATAAATCTTTTGCTGAATCTGTGGCCCAGTTATTTTATTACCATCAAACAAACCTCAAAGGGCTTAATAGCTTTCCCTTCATCAGCACTACTGTGGTTTATTTATGTGTATTTAGCTCCTCAAGTTTCTTGAGTCAGTTGTCCGTTTTAAAGAGCCTCCTTTGGAGACTCTGGATTCTAGGACAAACCACTATTTGTATTTTCAAGCTCTGGCCTCCCTTGAGTTTTCTTGTTGGATGTTTATTACTTCCTTGCTACAAAACTAGATTATACAGGAAAGAAGCAACAGCACACTGACACCATTAATTAATCTATGTTCAATGGGTTCTTGTGAGCATCCCTCTGGAACTATTTTAAACAGATTTCTTCTCCGGTGACTAATGGCATCACCAATAACTACTTAGCAAAGCAATCCTACAGAATCCTTTTCCTACAAAAAAGTAAGTCAGGTCCCAGTGAATTTGGACTGCAGCCCAAGACTTTTTGATCTAGTTCACTGAACATATTAAGTCATAATGTGATTTTATTTGGTTTTGGCCACTGGGGCTTGCAAAATGTTGAATTAAGACTCAGCCTGAGTCTTAAAATGGACCAGAACTTGGAAGTTAATGTATCTTGTATTAGAACTGGGTAGTAAGACTGCTGGGAAAACCAGTACTTTCCCAATTTTTGACCAGAATACTTTTTTTAAACAAAAAAGAGTCTTTGTTATGGAATAAGTAGGAAAAGGGCTATATCGTTGTAATATATCCTTTCTGATGTGTGTGTTCTTTCTCTTCTTCACACTTAAAGTGAGATCCCTTTAAACCTGGGAATCTGCAAAGTATGTATTTTTCTGCTGTCACCACCTACCCCCTTTTTTGTTCAGAAATCCTTTTGTCTTTCTCCTTTATTTCTCTGAAGCAACTAGGTAAAACGATCACTTTGTTAACATTTAAACTTAGAAATAACTTAAAATCGTCTATAAGCAGGTTCATCTCATATTACAATGTACCCATTGTCAAATATATTGGTGCCTCCTGCAGACTATGGGTAGATTGTGATACGATGATATGATATGATATATAACTGATAAGACAGAGCTGCCAAACAACGAACGCTTTTCTTTTCAAGCTGTTCCAAACATGCTATTTATAATGATAGACAAATTGGATTACAGGAAGAAGAAATCCAAATTGAAAATATAAATGAAGATTTATAGCCAAGCCTTTGATTATAGCAAAAAAGCTCCCACTGATTATACATGAGTACAATTCAATATTTGATCCAGATTACTTGAGAACAACTTTCTTTTTGCATGCAGCGCCTACCAATAAAACCTTCAAACAAGTTAAATGTTCAGCTGGCAATTCTTTATAATGACTTTTTCTTCTATATGGAGTTGCTAATTGTCAGCATATAAACACGACAAAGAGTTTCTTCTGGATTTTTGAGCGTTTAAATAAACATTTCATTAATAAGGGCAAAAAAGGCAGAGATGGGGGGGGAGATAGGTGGCTTGGGAGAGTTGAAGCAAATATAAATGGGGTGGAGCAGGAGAAATATGAGGTCCTGGCCTAACAACTGCAATTGGGACTATTAGAACTGCTGTCACTAAGTGGTGTGGTCACAAGATGTTTCACCTAACAACTGCATCACTTAGTGACAGAAATTCCAGTCCAAACTGCTGTTGCAAGTCAAGAACTAACTGTATATGAATGTTCTTGAAAGCAATCTTTACAGTCTTCACTAGAATTTACTCAGTTCTGAATGTACATTGAATCACAGGGCAGGAAGTAAAAATGTAGTACAGATAAACAGTTAGGTTTATCATATTTTATACAGCCAAGTGTGATGTGTGCATAATGGCAACTTCCTCAAACCACTTTTTCTAAGGAGTGTGACTGTAGTATTGGGAAGTAGCTTAGTAAGGAGGCTAGGGCTTCCTTCAAGGCTGAGCCATGAAAATAAGAAACAGCTCTGAAGCTGAGATGTGGTATGATTCCCTGCAGATTTTGTTTGATATATTTGGTAAATGGCCGAGGCAGCTTTGAAAGAATTGGCAGCCAGAGCACCGTTCCACTTCAGAGATGTATGAGCAAATACAGACAGAACAGCTCAGAGGTAAACTCAACAACTTTTCTTTCCCAGCAAAAAGAGGCTAAAAGGAAACAAAAAGGGTTTCTGAAGGCAGAATCAGATTTCCAGTTTGCATGGTATTGAGGCATCTATTGAATAATAATAATAATAAAAAAACAGTGTCCTGACTTGTGATGTTGCCTTGGTAACATATATGGAGATTTGTATATTTGGGATTGTGTTGACCTTGTTACTGAAGTATTGCCCAAAATCAGAAAGAACATAATTCTATTCAATGTTACGCTTCACAAGCAGCAAAAAAATTGTAGAGATATAAGCTTAGGTTTACAGCTAAAGTCACAGGATTTTCCCTCCTCCTCCTCCTCCAGCTTCCACCTTCTTGACTCAAACTCATCTGCCTAGACCTTATAATCCTACCTGGACTGGAATTTCCTTACCTTAACTTGATCCTATCAGATACCTTTAACACCCCCTGCAACCCTCTACGGATGTTATTATCCCATCTACTTTTATTCAATTTAGTTCAACCTTTGCTTTGTTTATACTGTTTCCTGGAAAAATCCCAGGTAAATATGAATACTTATCTTGCAGCGATGAGGACGGCGAAGGCTAATTACTTCGCTGCCCTCATTGTGTCCGCAGATAATCGCCCGGCCGCCCTGTTTAGGGTGACTCGCTCCCTTCTTAACCAGGAGGTGAGGGAGGATCCCTTGCAAGGGCGGGCTGAGGAGTTTAGTCATCATCTGACGGACAAAATCGCTCAGATCCGGGCCGGTTTGGACTCTGACTGGGCGGAGTCTGACGTGGAGGAATCGGACGGTCTTGAGCATGTTATCTGGACTGAGTTCGATCCTGTTTCCCCTGATGATGTGGACAGGATTATGAGGAGGCTGAGCTCCACCACCTGTTTGTTGGACCTGTGCCCCTCCTGGCTGGTTTATGCGGCTCGGGAGGAGACACGAGGCTGGTTCCAGGCAGTAATAACTGCTTCCTTGAAGGAGGGTGTCTTTTCCGCCGCCCTGAAGGAGGCGGTGGTGAGACCCCTCCTCAAGAAGCCTGCCTTGGACACGGCTGTTTTAAATAACTATCATCCGGTCTTCAACCTTCGCTTTCTGGCAAAGGTTGTTGAGAGTGTGGTGGTGCATCAGCTTCCTCTGTTCCTGGATGAAACTGATTATCTGGACCCGTACCAATCAGGTTTCAGGCCTGGGCACAGCACGGAGACGGCATTGGTCGCGCTGGTGAATGATCTCTGGCGGGCTCGGGACAGGGGTTGTTCCTCTGTCCTAGTCCTATTAGATCTCTTAGTGGCTTTCGATACCATCAACCATGGTATCCTACTGCGGCGTCTCAGGGGGTTGGGAGTGGGAGGCACTGTTTTGTGGTGGTTCTCCTCCTATCTCCTGGGCCGCTCGCAGTCGGTGTTGACGGGAGGGGAGAGGTCCGCCCCGAGGCCTCTCGTTTGTGGAGTTCCTCAGGGGTCGGTTCTCTCGCCCCTCCTGTTCAACATCTATATGAAGCCGCTGGGCGAGATCATTCGTGGTTTCGGGGTGGGGTATCATCAGTATGCTGATGATACCCAACTTTTTTTCTCCACCCCGAACCAACCCAGCAATGCCCTCGCCGTGATGTCCCATTGCCTGGAAGCGGTCCGGGTCTGGATGGGGAGAAACAGGCTTCGTCTCAATCCTGCCAAGACTGAGTGGTTGTGCATACCGGCATCTCGGGTCAACCAGACTATTCCATCTCTAACGATGGGGGTGAGGTGTTACCCCCCGTTGATAGGGCTCGCAACTTGGGCGTCCTCCTGGATTCACGGCTCAATTTTGAAGATCACATAGGAGCCGTGACCAGGGGGGCCTTTGCCCAGGTTCGCCTGGTGCGCCAGTTGCGACCCTACCTGGACCGAGATGCCCTATGCACAGTCACTCATGCGCTCGTGACCTCCTGTTTAGACTACTGCAATGCTCGCTACATGGGGCTGCCCTTGAGGACCACCCGGAGGCTTCAGCTGGTGCAGAATGAGGCCGCACGAGTTGTGATGGGGGTTTCCCGATACTCCCATGTAACACCTCTACTCCGCGAGCTGCATTGGCTTCCGGTTGCCCTTCGGGTGAGATTCAAGGTGCTGGTGATGACCTATAAAGCCCTAAATGGGGAGTGTCTGGGATATCTGAGGGAACACCTGCTGCCAGCATCAAGCTCCCTTCGTCCAGTGCGCTCCCACAGGGAGGGTCTTCTCAGGGTGCCGGCGGTTAAAGATTGCCAGCGGGTAACACCCAGGGGTAGGGCCTTCTCAGTGGGCGCGCCTGCCCTTTGGAACCAGCTGCCCACGGAGCTTAGGACTGCCCCCGACCTCCGTTCATTCCGCCGGGGCCTGAAGACCTGGCTCTTCGAGCTCTCTGGCCCAGGCTGAGAATTTTAACTTTAACTGGGTTTTTTTATTTTTCTCTCAGGGACTGATTTAATCTTTTTTAATTGCTTTAAACTTTTGTATTGTTTTTTCTTTTAAATACCCTGTAAACCGCCCTGAGTCCTTCGGGAAAGGGCGGTATATAAATCCAAATAAATAAATAAATAAATGAATATTAGTAACATAATACACTTGCAAGAAAAAGTATGTGAACCCTTTGGGATTACGTGGAGTTTTGCATGAATTGGCCATAAAATGTGCTCTAAACGTCATGTAAGTCACAACAATAGAAAAACACAGTCTGCTTAAAATAATACTACACAAACATTAGCTGTTGTCATGTTTTCATTGAACATAACATGTAAACATTCACAGTGCAGGGTGGAAAAAGTATGTCAACCCCTAGCCTAATGACTTCTCCAAGAGCTAATTGGAGCCAGGAGTGAGCCAACCTTGACTCCAACCAGTGTGATGATATTGGATGTGTTGCTGACAGCTGTCCTGCCCTTTAAAAACACACACCTGTTTTGGGTTTACTGGTCTCAAGAAGCACTGTCTGATGTGAACCATGCCTCGCAGAAAAGAGCTCTCAGAAGACCTACGATCAAGAATTGTTGACTTGCATGAAGCTGGAAAGGGTTACAAAAGTATCTCCAAAAGCCTTGATGCTCATGTGTCCACGGTAAGACAGACTGTCTACAAATGGAGAAAGTTTAGCACTGTTGCTACTCTCCCTAGGCGTGGTCGTCCTGTAAAAATGACTGCAAGAGCACAGCGCATAATGCTTAATGAGGTAAAGAACCCTAGAGTGTCAGCTAAAGACCTACAGAAATCTCTGGCACATGCTAACATTTTTGTTGACACATCTACAATAAGGAAAACATTAAACAAGAATGGAGTACATGGGAGGATACCACGGAGGAAGACATTGCTGTCCAAAGACATTGCTGGCCTGGCCTGATGGGGGACGTTAGGGTTTTTAATGGGTTTTTATATTGTTACTGTTTTTTATTGGGCAATTGTTTAATTCTCTTTTAATTTTTGTATTTTCTATTTATATATGCCCTGTTCACCGCCCTGAGTCCTTCGGGAGAAGGGCGGTATACAAATTTAATAAAATAAATAAATAAATAAATGTTTGTCCTTGGTTTCCACAAAATAATTTGTCAAGGCCTCTCCAAACAGCTGACCACCACAGTATGGGGCAGTCAAGCGCCAGTTGGATTTAACATCCGCTCGCCAATGTTTGAGCCTGCGAGGAGTGACATTGGAGGCTATGGCTCGAGACGAGAATCTGGCAGTGTGTAGTGACACATCCGCCATGTACTCCAAAGCAGCCACTAACTTGCCTAAATCCTGGGGATGGTGGATGGATCAGGTTGGGCAACCTGGTCAGGATCAATCTTAGCAGTAGCGCTGGATTAAATAGGCCCACACAGGGAGGAAGGTCTGGAGTAAGATCCTCATCCTCCGAGAGCGGCAGGTCCATTGGGTCGTACTCCTCAGAGAATACTACTCTGCTGCGAGGAGACCGGGTGGGAGAAATAAGATCGGAAAAGTCTGGAGCTCCCAACTGGGAGAGATAAGACGGGGTTATTGAGGCCACTGAATTGCGTCCAGACCTTTGTTGGTGTGTTGAGGCCAACCCCTGGACAACCGCCTGGGAGATCAGAGCCTGTAATTGCTCTGGTGACCACGCTCCCTGCGCTTCTGAGGGTCGAAGACCGGCTGCTGTGGGCGTAAAGGTGGCCTCAGGTCTTGAATGTGTTACTCTGTGGATAGGAGGAGCCAGTCAAAGGTTGGGTCCCTGGGTGAAGGGAATCATCTCCTCCTGTTCAGCCCTGGGAAAGTAAGATTGGCCAGCATCCCCATTCGGAGACCAGGCCCTTTGGGCAGACAAGGTGGGAGGAGCGAGATGTGGGCCAAATCCTGAGTCCTCTGCGAGAGGAGAGGAGAGGAGACATTGTCAGAGCCCATCATGCCTTGTTTCTGGGCATTGAAAAACTGTTTCTCTAAGACCTGGTGTCTCCTGCTGGCCTCTTTCTCTGCTGCTTTGGAGGGCCTTTTGCCAGAAATGGCCTTGGCCTTGAGTTTCCCAGCGGCCTCCAGCTTGGAGGACTTGTGCTTTGGCTGCCCAGAAGTGTTCGGGGCACCGTGTGAATACTGAGGTGCCGTGTTGTCTGCGAGTACTGACCTGTGGCTGTATGCCACCTCACAGGAATCAACAAGTACTGTAGGGCAATGGTGGCTGCAGGACCAACTTAATGGACACTGACACACCTGCAATACTCCTGATGGCCATAATACCAGTTGAAAGCACCTTTGGTGCACTGGACAGGTCTACTGTGGCGGCAAGATCACCTCAATGATAACAGCCAGCTCACACGTAGCTCACTTAGTGGCAGCAAGATCATCTCAGTGATAACGGCAGCTCACTAGTCCTAGTTGGTGGCGGCAAGGCCAAGAATGGCACGGCCAGCACATATCGTCTGTTGGAGTGGACGAGGAAACACCTAGGCTGGGTCCTAGGGCTATAAATGTTGCCTCTTGTAATTGATCATCCCTTTCTGAGAGGCTTGTCCAGAGAATGTAAGTAGGGAGGCGAGGTAAAGGTGATTGGACCTGATGTTGTAGGAACAGCCGGAACTGATGGCCACCATAACCTCAAATGTGTGGCCTGCGATATTATCGCTCTACGGCCTTGATGCCATGGTCAAAAGAAGAGCTCTGGTCCCAGAGCCTTCTGCAGTGGCTGGAAGAAAAGAAGTATAAAAGAATCCCTGCGCCTGCTTTACCTATGAAGTCAAGCAGTGGGTGGCAATATGCTCTAATTCCTCTAGTTCAAAGAAACGTGCACTCCACGCCCCTGTGGCTGGCAGAGACAGGCCGCACCTGGAGCGATAGCGGCGCCTAAAATGGCGGCCGCTACTGAGGAAAACTCTCAGAAGGTTTAGGCTGACGATAGGGAGAGCTGGTAAGGAAAACTGTTACAGGCACGCTTGAAAGGCAGCAGAGGATTTCCAGAGAAAACCTCCCCATGCGGCTTCCAAAATGGTGCCCACAACGAGTGCACCGCAATAAGGGACGGAGGCCTGGGGCTTCCTGGAGACTGCAGAGTAAGAAGGGCATCTTTACCCAGTATGGCACTGTGCTGATCCCAGCACAGCTAGAGAGATTTATTTATTTATTTTATTTTATTTTATTTTATTTTATTTTATTTTATTTTATTTTATTTTATTTTATTTGTATACCGCCCTTCTCCCGAAGGACTCAGGGCGGTGAACAGGGCAATAAATACCAAAAATACAAAATACAAAAATTAAAAACAGATTAAACCATGGTGCCCAAATACAATAAATAAATTACTTAAAAACAATAATTAAAACCCAAACCCATCAGACCAGGCCGGCTTGTTCAAACAAATAGGTTTTTAGGTCACGTCGGAAGGAGCGAAGGTCGGGAGCCATCTGGAGCTCAACCGGTAAGTGGTTCCAAAGGTCGGGCGCACCCACAGAGAACGCCCTCCCCCTGGGGGCCACCAGTTGGCATTCTCTGACCGGTGGCACCCTGAGGAGGCCCTCTCTGTGGGAGCGCACTGGGCGGAGGGAAGTTGACGCCGGCCGCAGGTGCTCCCTAGGTACTCCGGACCCATGCCATGTAGGGCTTTATAGGTCATTACCAGCACCTTGAATCTCACCCGGAAGGCAACTGGAAGCCAATGCAGCTCACGGAGCAGAGGTGTAACATGGGAGTATCGGGAGACCCCCAACACATGTAGGAATGTAGAAGGAATGTAGGCTGAGGCCTGTGGAGAAGGCCAAATGCTTCCTGGAGTTTGAAGCTCCAAAAGGAGAGGAAAATCTGCTGAGTGGTTAGGAGCTGCGCTGATCCCAGCACAGCTAGAGAGATGAAGAAGGAATGTAGGCTGAAGCCTGTGAAGAGGGCCTTCTGCAGTGGCTGGGAAGCCAAATGCTTCCTGGAGTTTGAAGCTCCAAAGGAAGAGGAAAATCTGCTGAGCTGTTAGGAGCTGCGCTGATCCCAGTGCAGAGAGGGAAATGGAGAATTCACGAATGAAAAGTAAAGAACCATACAACCTGCTCAATGAATTCAGACTGCAAACTGGAAGCCAAAATTATCACGTCTATTCTGGGCACAGACTAAGTCGTGACTGGGAGGTATCCTGGCCCAGGAGAGGCTAATTGGGTAGGAAGACAGAGTTAACCCATTCGTGGATTCTCCATCTATCATGCTGGAGAAGGTTGACGGAGGGGCAGGACTGTTATTTTTTATATGCTTTCATGGGTTTTCTAGTTTTATTGTTGTGAGTTACCCAGAGGGCAGTTATACAAATCTTAAATACAATACAATACAGTTTAATTTCATCACAGAATAGAAAAACATGAAATATATGATTAACAGCAGTACTTCCAATCATCTCAGTATGCCCAAAGACACCACTCTTTGTGCCAGTCAGTCTCTCTGTCCCACGTGACTTATTATTTTTACATTTTCTTAGTAAACTACTGCCCTCCAGAACTGTCTACCTTTCCCAAAATGCCCTTTGTCAGGTTCCCCTGTTTAAACTTGGCAGAAGCTACCCAGACATCCAACAAGGCATAATTAGATAAGAAGCTTGACTGCATATCACAATGGAGCCACTTAGTGTGGCTAATTGCCCTTTGTCCACATGAGAGAGTAGCCCTTGTGATACCCACTCCAGTTTAAATCCACCACTTTTCCCTCACCTTTCTCACCCCTGCTCAGATACTGTTTTGCACTCTCTTCAGGGCTACAACTGTAGATGCTTGTAAATGGTTAACATAACTGGCACTTGTGTTGTGGAAAACTCTAGCTAACAGTGTGACTCCCTTACCTTGTCCCATTCTTAAAAAATGAAAAATAGGAACTGCTCAGAGTCCACCTTTTCAGAAAGAAACCCAACCCAAATAAGCTTGGATAATAAATAGGCAGCACCTTCCAAGAGCATCAAGCCCTGCATGGCCGGCAACTCAGGGAACAAGAATCATTTGGATTTCTAGTCAATAATCGTTATTGCTAGTATGGTAATATAAAAGATCTTGACAGCCCGTGAAAGTCGTTTTCCAGCTCAGTTTATACCTAATGTGACTAACGCATAGCTATTCTGAGACTTTCTTAAGTGTCTCTCATGTTCCCCCCACTTCCAAAACGAAGAAATCATTTCTAGAACTGCCTTGCTTCCTCCTTTAACAATCATGCTCACTTCTCTGCATTTCCAGAGTCCATTAGATATTCTGTCACAAAGGATAAAGGCTATGGAAGGTTGCATGCCAGTAAATTGGTGCTTTGTTACTGGTTGTGTTTCATATAGCAACCATTTTGTGAAAAAGAAAGCTGCCTAAGTTGAGTCCCAATTGGGGGGAAAGAACCCAATTCCTATCTATTCATCCTTCATCATCTCAGATATACCCTCAAGCTATTTCTTGGGCAATGGTGGTGAGTGAATTAACCTTTTTAAGCTGCTCAACTTTCAACTATTAGTTCATTAAGGTTCATCCTATATATAATCTTAGCTATCTAGCATTAGCCAAGAAAAAAAAAGTGATGAAGAGTTTGGTTTGGATAAAAAGAGAGGTAAAATTTAAATTAGAAATTAAAACATATACACACTCATGAACGAACACCTACCCATTTCTTTGAGCTCCATGTTGAAAAGTTCCAACCAGCATGCATCAATTTCATCCAGATCATAGCGACATACTCTCTGGGAATATCTTCTGGAAGCATCCAAACTTTCAGAGCTGGACAGGTTCCTTGGAAAATTCTGTGATGAAGAATGATCTAGCAGAGGTATTATCCTATGGAAGAAAACAAGCTTTGATGTAAAAGACTGATTAAGAGATGAAATAAGCCTATTATAAACATGTAGGTAGTATATTGAAACTATCAGTATACATACAAACTATAAATAGGCATATTTAGTGGAAAAACACGTAATAAAGTAAGTTTTGAGTTCCTTTATCCAATATATACACAACTGTCTTGTAATGGAGAATTTTAGGTTTATAATAAATCCTGGAGGTGAGGCTCAAAACATATGCAAAATATCAGACTGAGGAAGATGATAAAAGGACCTTTTACGCATGTTTTCAAAGTTACCCCTTCCACACTACAACCCTGATATACTAGAACGAAGAAAGTATTTAGCACATCAGGTCATGTTGCAGAAGCCAAATTATACTCAGCATAAAAATGGTGTTCATTACTGATTCTCTGCATCTCTTGTAAACTATCAAGTATTACTACATAAAATTAAGACTCTGCCTTGAAATTACTGTCAGTGACTTTTTTGACAGGCAGAAAATGTCTTCTGAAAGACCTAACACAAGCAGAATAAAGGGTATAATGTCCTAAATACTAAATAGTTTAATATTCAGGTATGTTAAGAAAAAAGCATTTTCTGAGAGACAAGAAGGGTCATTTAAAGTTGCACATATTTCACCTATGACCCTGTTAAAAATGGTCTCCGTTTAAATGATTCAACTGACAGATAATCTCAAATGAGACCTCACTCATTACAATAAACACAGGTATTGTATGCAAATTAGATGACCTATGACTTTTTTTTCTCACTCAGAACAAAACTTGCCTGATGCTCAGCAGCTATTATTCCAAGAACAAAGATAACAAAAAGATTCCTTTATTCAGCTATAATCTGATTACAAATCACTGTAACTTTATACCAAATAATTTTTTTATTGTATCAAAAAGTACAGACAGGATTTAACCTAAGATAATTGCAAGTTAACCTCAAATTACGGAGTAACCCTATAAGCTTCTAAAGCCAGCGAATCCTATTGGTGCCCTTATAATATGATAGTTATATTGTTAAAAATAATATAACTAATGGATTGTCATCTGATACTTGTAATTATACCCCAACAGTTAAAAAAAGGGAGACTGTTTAATCATAAGACTAGTTCAGCAGAACTCCACAGAGGCAGGTAACCTAACAGCATCTTAACAGCACTAGCAATAGCACCTAGACTTATATACCGCTTCACAGCCCCCTCTAAGTAGTTTACAGAGTCAGCATAGTGCCCCCAACAATGTGGATCTTGGAAGGATGGAAAGCTGAGTCAACCTTGAGCTGGTAAGAAACAAGCTGCTGGCAGCCCGCAGAAATAGCTTGCAATACGGCATTCTAACCACTGTGCCACCACGGCTCTTAAAACCACAGCTCTTAAAACCACAGCTCTTTAAACTAGCTTGCATGATTGCTGATTTTGAAACTACCCAGACATATAAATTATTTTGCAAAGCTGGGTAACACACATGGGTTATAAAACCCTCCAGAACACTGTTAGATTAGCCATTGACATTCAGGAGCAAATACACTGGTATTAGACAGCATCTTTGAAGGTTTTGACTGTACAAAATCTACTGCTTAAATTGTATGGTGATATCACTGCATTACCATCTTCCCTGTAGCCCTCAAATCTTATCCTCGCCAATTATGCAGATATGGAAGCAAAATCCTCCCTGGGTTGCTCAAGATAAAACAACTCAAGATCTAAAGATCTGTTCCTTTTTCCCCACACACAATCACGCCTTTTTCCTCTGGGACATAAGGGACTTTCCATAAATTTGAACAGGATGCTTGATGCCACAATATTTTTCTTCTATAAAATATTCAATTTTTATTGGCTTTAGTCATCATTTCTGTGTAGCTGCCCAAATCAGACTTGAACTAATAATTCCAAAAACCTTGTTTAGTTTTGCTGTCTTTAAGAACGCCTTTCCTGTATTAGTAAAGGCACTATCTAATCCAGCATTCTTGTCAAGCAGTGATCAAGACACAGATGCTTCTGTGAAGTCAACAACAAACAAAGCATGTGGGCATTACTGTAAATCTGCCCCTGTTGTCCACCCCCCACCCCCCCAGGAGCTGGTACTCAAAGACAGATCCATTTGTTCTGGCTTATGTTCCTTAATGGGCTTACCCTTCACCAATGTTAGCAATCTATATCGTGTGATAAAGTGAGATAATAATTTCCCCTCTAGGCACTTTCTTCATACTGTGGCTTATTTTTTAACTCTCTATAATTCTCATACCCCTCTTACCTTGGTTCTCTTCTATCTGAACTAGCTTTCCTATTGCCTATAACATTTATTTATTTGAAGGAGAAAAACTATCAAATCTAGTTTAAGTGCAAGCATCTTAGGCAATGCATCTAATTTTTAACTGAGATATCTACTTCCTCTATGATTCTTCTATTATAGTCTGTACTGATAACTCTCTGGTTGCGGGTGGGGGTAGGGGAAGGATGGTGTAACTTCAAAGCAACAGATTATTTGCTTTTTGTTTTTCCTTTTTCCATGATTCTATTCCTACAAGTTTATGTTCAGTGGCACTAGAAGGACCACAATGGCATAGTGATAAATTGAGGAACTTCTAATACCATATACTTTTGTCTCTTTACTTTCCACATCCTTCCTTATGCCTTATCTCTGCCTTGATGCAAAGGGTGTGCATCACTACACACAAGCCAGG
The DNA here is from genome assembly GCF_947247035.1 of Vipera ursinii. Taxonomy (NCBI): domain Eukaryota; kingdom Metazoa; phylum Chordata; class Lepidosauria; order Squamata; family Viperidae; genus Vipera; species Vipera ursinii. Next base: position 87,861,878 of record NC_139513.1, read on the forward strand.
TGGATTTTGCTAATAGGTTTCCACTTTTATTTCGCAATCCCCATGGCACCAGTTCAAAGAATATATACAGCAAGACCACAGATTCTTTGAAACTTAAAATACTTTCTGCTGACACCATTAGCAACTAAAAGTCATTATCCGCTCAATTCTATCCCCATTACATGTGATTCTATTTCCTTTCAGCCTTGCCAACATGATTTGCTGGTAGTGCCTCCTTCCTTTTTGATTCAGAAGTCAAACAAATGTGACAAAATCTGCCTACATCAATCTTCTCATAATATTAGACACTAGAGACTTTCTTTCCCCTGCAGCTTATAAAGATATCACTCAGAAAATCTCATGTATAAACAAACCCCCACTTCAGAAGAGGAGGAAAAAAGAACATTTTGGATATTTTGTGTGTGTGTGTGTGTGTGTGTGTGTGTGTGTGTGTGTGTGTGTGTGTGTATACTGCTAAAAAAAATAAAGGGAACAGAAAAAGACATCCTACTATTAAATACAGTACACTGTGTTGTTTAAGTGTTCCCTTTATTTTTTTGAGCTGTGTGTGTATGTGTGTGTGTATATATATATATAATAAATGAATACAAGCTGCTTTAGTCTCAGCTGAAGGCTAAATTATTGTAACTATGAAAGTAATTTACGTTTCTAGAAGCAGATGATAAACCACAGAATGCTGCTTCCTCTACCTAAACTGTAAAAGTTCTTTAAAACAAAACAAAACTTAACACCCTCAAGCATATTCTTTTTAGAAGATATTTTCACAGCCTTCCCCATTTCTGCAAAAGTTGGTAAAGCACAATATTATTTTTCCAGGAAGTTACTGTTATATGCAGATATTTGTAAAATCCCCTCAATCCAGAGATGTATCTGAACTTACAGAAATATCTAATCTAGTATACATGGCTCCAGAAGAAGTCAAATCTGGCTTGACACCTGGATTTTGAGCAAAAGTCAGAAAAACTAAGAAAAACACATGTGTATATATAGTTTTTCCAACAGAATAAGATGGCATTTCACAGAAATCACTGCCAGTGTTTTAAATTTAGTTTTTTAAAAAAAAACATTTAACTTTTAGCACATAAAACATTTTAGTGCATCCATGGCCTGCTTCATGAATTATGGACACTTCCTCACAACCTCATTACAATGTCCTTGACTTGGCAGAAAAGTATGTCAACGTAATTTGTGCAGCTTCATGGCTGAACTTCACTATGCTTCAGTGAGGAAAGCAGGGTGGGGAACGTACAGATTCAATGCAAGATGCTTTTAGGGCAGTGTCTGATGGATTTCCAAGCTTCCTTTCCCTACCCACTCAATGATTATCTATCTATCTATCTATCATCTATCTATCATCTATCTATCTATCTATCTATCTATCTATCTATCTATCTATCTATCTATCTATCTATCTATCTGATAACTAATACCCCAATGTTCAATATTTATGGGGAATTTTTCTCTCTCACATCTTTCTCCTCTTCTCCTCAAAACAGCTCAGCCCAAAAGGAACTGTGAGTCATAGAATGTGGAGTTGTTAGACAGCACCACATTTTAATGGGTAAGAAAGATAATTGCAAGGTAATTTTGAAAGTGGATACCAATCAGAATACTGAACATATATATACTCCATACTGCAAGATTTGATGTAGAAAAGCCCTCCCCTCCCAGTGCTAAATGGGAAGATTTTTAAGGCGAAGAAAGGGAGCCAAGACTTGTTTGTATTTTTTTTTTAAAACAAAACCCTGCATCCTCTTTTCCTAGATACTGTATATAGAGTATACCATAAGTCAGGCCCCACAAACGTGTGTGTGTGTGTGTGTGTGTGTGTGTGCGCGCACACACACACACACATACATACATACACACACATTAAATATTCAAGTTGTTTGCCATTTTTCCTAAACACTTCCTTACTCATTTGATGTATGACTTTGGAACATTCCTAATTACAGTAATATTTACTCTGGAAAAAACATATTAATAAAAACTATGGCCACTGACTTCTGGTACACCCTGTATATTCAAATAAAGTGCTGAAGTTTGGCTCTGGAACAGCCAAACAGTCCCAGTATATGCCACAACAAAATTCTGGCTTCATAAAAGAAGAAAATATTTCCTCCTACCCACTTACTACATTGTTTATTATAATATAATAAAAAGTGCTCAGATTTGTTGCATTCTAAGGAATCTATTTCCCACCAGCTTATGCAATCAATGCTTCAGATTCATATTTCAGCATTTCAATATTTGAAAATAATTTGATTAAATCAAATTCAGTATATATTCCAAATTAAACTCTCACTGATCTCAGTGTGAGTTAAACACATGCCATGTTTGCTGGATTGCAAGCTGACCAGGGACATCTGGGGGGGGGGGGGGGGTGTTATTCCAAAAAGCCAAGGAGATAGCTGTCCCTCCCATTTAGCAAATAAATGTTAAAGTCTGGGAAACAAGCACTATGGGAAGTTTAACTTTGGTACCATTTTTTTAAAAAAATGTTTTAACAGATTTATGTATTATGTTGTTTTATTATTGATATTGTTGATTGGGAACCACCAAGAGTTTGATATAAGATGGGCAGTTATTCAAAGGTTTTGAATTAAATAAATAAAATAAACAGCGTGACACATTTTCCAGAGGAAAAGTTTCATCTGAGAAGCAAACTCTGATGGCAGTTCTGACAGTTCCTGGGCTCATTCAAGAGGTGAAGCTTGCCATTTCCCCCTTGAAGTGTAACTCAAGTGCCAATATACACTGATGCTGACAAAAATGAACAAACAATGATATGTCGTTCAGGAAAAACTTTTTAAGTTGTGAGATTTTTATGATCACTCAATTAACTTTATTCCAACATTTTTAAAAGAACAAACTGTGGGCAATTTTGTCACCAAGAAGGAATATGAGTCTTATCATAGTTGCCACTGACAGAAAGGAGAAGCCCTACTAGAGAATCTAAGGACCCCTATTGCTCAGCATGCAGTTTCCAAAAAGTAAGTGATCCAAACTTTCAGAGATACTCAAAATGAGTATAACCCTGTAAGACCTTATACTGTCTGTCCATCTTATCTAGGTTTCACATGCATTCCATGCCTGAAGTGGTCATTTCACATAGGCACTGGGACTAATAGTCATCAGTGGATCTTTAGCATACTGTATACATTTTGCTCATTTGTTCATGCTACCATCTGAAATTACATCACTACATCTTAAGATACTGAATTCTTTTCACTAGGGGTCCCCAACCCCAGTCTGCTACCTGGTCACGGCCTGTTGGGAACCAGGCTGCTGAAGCAGCAAGTGAGCATGCAAAGCTTCATTTGCACACGTGCAAGATTTAGGCTGCACATGCGAAACCATTGCCCTCTGCTGCCAAAACCACCAAAGCTGCCAGTCTACTGAAACAAAAAGGTTGGGGACCCTTGCTTTACATAAAGGTAAAGGTAGAGGTTCCCCCGCACATGCGTGCTAGTCGTTTCCGACTCTAGGGGCCGGTGCTCATCTCTGTTTCAAAGCCAAAGACCCAGCGCTTGTCCGAGGACGTCTCCGTGGTCATGTAGCCGGCATGACTAGACGCCAAAGGCGTACGGAACGCTGTTACCTTCCCACCGTAGTGGTCCCTAATTTTCTACTTGCATTTTTACGTGCTTTCGAACTGCTAGGTTGGCAGAAGCTGGGACTAGTAACAGGTGCTCACTCTGTTACGCAGCACTCGGGATTCGACCCGCCAAACTGCCGACCTTCTGATCGGCAAGCTCAGCGTCCTAACCCACTGAGCCACCACGTCCCTTTTGCTTTACATGTACCTTCTCAAATTTGATGACCTTCAGGTGTGCTGGAACTACAACCTACAGAATAACCAGCCAATTTCTATATTCAGGGAATTTCACTCAAACACATATGGGATTGGCTGGAGAAGGTATCAGTAAACCTATGGTGTTGGATAGCATTTTCATTTATCTGCATCTTCTACCAATTGGGAAGTGAGATTTTGCCTATCAATTTCATTGGCTGAATCCTATTCTCAATATTATGGAGGGAAAAGGAAGGGAGAATAATCATTTTCTCCATACCAAGAATAAGCATATAAACCTTTACCTCCATGTTCTCTGTTAGTCAATTTTCCACTGAAAGCCCTAAACATATTAACCTTTGCTTACATGAGTTTTACCTCTGCATTTGCAGGAGGTGACACCATGGGCTGTGGCTTCATCTATAAAATTATGTTCCACTGAAATATAGTTGTTCTATGAGGTAGACAGTCTCTAAATTTAACATATAAATTAAATTAAATTAATAAATATGTAAGAGAAGCTTATGGAGTATCAAGTTTATTTAATTACAAGTAGCTTTAACTGAATGAAAATTCTTTGGGGTCACTTTCTGATCAGTACTGTGATTGGTTCTAATTACTTGATTTTTCCATTCTTACTAAATCCTGTTTAATAGAAATATGAACTATAATTATACTAAGTACTATTCATGTAATGATTTAAACATGCATTCTGTTAAACTGTATTGGAAGATACTTTGAGAAAGCTGAACTCTAAAAACATAGTGTTAAATACCTTTAAATAAATAAGCAAGTAAGTACATAAATAAATCATTGGTTTGGATGCACATCTCAGCTTCCTCCCAAGTGCTATTGACCTGGGGCAATTACAATTGTATACGTTATTCTAAGTGCACCTAAACTAGTGTGAATAAATTGCTTTCAAGAGAAGCTTAGCTGTTTTGCTACTAGTGTTTGTGCCCATTATAAAACTTTGAGGGGGATTATTATTACTTCTGCTTTGTGAACATTTTCAATTTGCTTCTAGTTCTAAATCCTGTTGTACTAAAACAACGCATCCTACCTCATGACTACTTAAGTTTATCCAGCCAGTTCCTTTGATATATGGTTTAGAATACTATTAAATTATTGTCCAGTAAACATCTTTAGCTACCCCTGTAACTTTTTATTCCACCAATTGACCAATCTTTCCTTTAAGTGGTTAATTGCTTCTGATTTTACTTTAACTACAGTTCTAATCATCACACTTAATGTTATTGTTAGCAACCATTGTTATGAGGCATTAGAACAATCTTTTTCAGTGTGGAAATTGCATTATTTCTTCCCTGGCAATTGGAAAATACAGTTAATGACTTATTAAATTATTAGAGCGCCCAAGGTTAAAATGGAATTATTTCCCCGTATTTTAAGATGGTTTAGGCAATTTTAAGGATCAAAATGAGTAAATATTGCAAATCTGAATGGAATGCTTCCATTCATTAAAGGTAAAGGTTTCTCCTGTCCAATCGCGTCTGACTCTAGGGAGTGGTGCTCATCTCCATTTCTTAGCCAAGGGACCCAGTGACATCCGAAGACACATCTGTGATCATGTGGCCAGCATGACTATATGCAGAGGTGCACGGAACACTGTTACTTTCTCATCAAAGCGGTACCTATTTATCTACTTGTATTTGCATGCTTTCGAACTGCTAGTGGGCAGAGCTGAGGCAAGTAATGGGAGCTCACCCTGTGGTGTGGTGCTTGGGTCTCAAACTTGGGCTGTCAGCTTTCCAGCTGACAAGCTCACCATTTTTAACCGCTGAGTCATTGCGCCCCTCTTCCATCCATTAAAGGGGTACCAAAAGAGTGCTGAGTCACCGTATGCAGCCTACAGTTCTTTGCTGTAGACTTTAACGTCCTCCTATATTTGTTTTCAGTGAGCTTTTACCTTTTCTTATTATTTGGAACACATTCTATTTTGTAGGAAAATAACTGTTAATCAAGCTGGTGCCTTAGCTAATCATAGTGACATACTCTTGGATTTGGTGAAACCTTATTCTACTGCAGATATTTTAAAAAAAATGTTTATGAATAACTTCTAAAAAGTAACCTCTAATAATACCCTTGACTTTCATATTTTTACCATTTTAGCAGTTTCCTCTTTTGAACTCACATATACCTTTGCTACATTTATAAATTAAATTTGGTAGCACTTTTGCCCATGTATTATTAAATAATGCAACTGGCACCAAAATAAATTATTTACAACTAGTTCCCTTGATTTCTTGGAGGGTCAAATGTTTTTACATGTTCATTAAAAACTGTTAGCAAAGTGTAATAAACAAAGAAAAATTAATGATTGTACAGTTTACATATATACATGGGTTAAAGTACATATGAACATATGGGGGAAGAAATAAAGAAAAATAAAATATGAAAATTTATAATTATTGTTAAACTAATTTAAAAAGTAATTCTGTGATAAATACAGAAGTTCAATAAAACAAGGAACATCTATTTTTGGAAGGAAAAATTAAAAAAATGGGTCACTGTCAACTTTAGAGGAACTGTAGGAATATCAATTAAATATCATTAATAAAATAAAATTTCTTTAATATAAACTAACTGTAAATATTTATATATAGTATATGTGTGAATGATTTGAAGGATTTTTTAATACCTTAATTCAAGCACTAGATAAAAAAATCTTGAAAGTGCACAATAGGGTTTTAGAGGAACTATTCATACTTATGATTTGAATAAATTGGTCAGTAATATTTTACAATATTTAAGCATAAGAGAAAGGAGAATAAAGAATTGTTGGGGAATATTTATGTATTAAAATACTTAAAAGGGTTTAGAAAGTCAACAGTGTGGATCCAAAGAACTAGAAGAATTCCAGTGATAGATCAGAGATATGAGTCTTACATCATTATCCAAAAAGCAGGAAGAGGGGAGATGAAGCAGAAACCCTTACACTGCTCTGTTTCTTTTGGGAAGATACTAAGATGTTTTGCTGGATTGTTACTGGAACTACCCAAAGATAAAGTTACGAAGATACAATAACCCTTGTTAGCTTATAAAATTAGAAAAGATATGTAAGTAACTAAAATGACATCAATGCAGGAAGTAAATATAAAAGAGATGTTTCGATGAATGCCCTAGGACATGCTAAAATTGTTTATGCTACACACTGGATAATAAATATAACACCAAATTTGATAGAATGGATATTTCATGTTTGTCAGATCACCAAAATGGAACAACTTGATTCATATACAGCAAGTTGGGGACACAGGCAAATAATGTGATTTGTCAGTCCAAAACGATACAGTACTAAAAGAGGAAATTTGGACATATTTCAGAGCAATTTATACTTTTTGTGATAGCTTCCATATTTCCTAATTGAATGACTGGATCTCATTAAAACCACTAACAGGTCTACAATAAACATTTGTTTTTACTATTTAAAAATGATGCTAAAACAGGAATTTTTCATTAGAAATATAATAATGCTCAATTTCATGAGTAATGTTTGTTCTTCTGTTTATTTATTGGGTGCATTACCTATTAAAGGCATAAATCAATACTATTCCAAATGATTATTTTAAATTATCAAAATGGAACAAAATCTATATTCTTGTTTTTTTGTAACTGTATTTTGCAGTTACTGCTTCTGTCTCCTCTCTGCCCCGTCCCGTTTTTGGCAAGAACAAATGTTGTTTTCTTATTGTTTGTGTAGATTTAAAAATATTTTCTAATTCTTTGTATCTGGAGTATCAACTCCTTATTCTGTTTAGGCCAGATTTTCCACAAACCATGCATGGTTTAAAGAGAAATACATCTTTAGAATTCTGCCCCAATTTGATCCAAACATCTGTCAAAGACTTTAAAATGTCATTACCGCAGATGTCCATCCTAAACTGTTATTTTCTTGACTTCATGGTGTCAGCACAGATGTTAAATTATGAGCCAATACTTGAAATAGAAAGTGACTGCAAACAAAAACTAAAACAGCCATAATTGGCACCACTATGCATCTCTGAACTGACCCAGCTTACACATGATTAAACTTTTAAGTCTCTGTTAATCTATTTAAGTAATTGGCTTACATAACTCCCAGGTTACGCTAGGTAATGGTTTGACATGCAGTCAACTAATGATCCTCAAAAATATTTTTTTTAGCACAAGATAAAAATGCAAATAACATTCACTCTACACATTCAAGACAGCTTTCTCCTGATTGGCAACAAAGCAGCACTGATATGTTGGAATTATTCAAGAACAACTGCTCATTCTCTTTCCCTTTTTAGAATCACCTACTTTCTCCAGTGAAAAGAATGGATGTCATGAATATCCTGGAAAACTGATTTCCACAGTAGAGAAAATGATGGACTGGGAAACTTGCCGAATTAGGAGTCTTTCTGTAGTGATCCTCTAGTGGCTTCACCTGTTAAATCTTGTTTGGTTGAGAGTAAGAGGCTGTATAGCAGGGGTCTTCAAACTTGGCCCTTTTATGACTTGTGGACTTCAACTCCCAGAATTCATCAGCCAGGCATGCTGGCTGAGGAATTCTGGGAGTTGATGTCCACAACTCATAAAAGGGCCAGGTTTGAAGACCCCTGCTATACAGTCTGGAAAAAGTTATCCATCAGAACTAATGTAGAGAATTCTGGATCCATGGTTCTGATAAGGCTATACTTTCTAATATATACTTCTCTTTAGGAGTTCTGTCTAGGGTAGCCACAGCAAGCTGCACATTCTTGAAAAGGAGCAGGAGTAGAGGGCTAATTCTGGCTGCTAGAAAAAGGAGAGACTGTGAAATTGCCCATGTGCACTCAAGGCAGCTGCTCCTTGCAGGTAGATTGCAGGAACCAAGGTTTTTGCTGTTAATTCATGAATGGAGAAGCTGGGAATTGAAGGAGTTTCATCAAGCATTTATTTATTTATTTGTTTGTTTGTTTGTTTGTTTGTTTGTTTGATATACCGCCCTTCTCCCGGAGGACTCAGGGCGGTGTACAGAGAAATAAAGTAAGAATACAATAAAAATAAAATTATTAAAGCCCAAATCCATCAGGCCAGGCCGGCTTGTTGGAATAGATAAGTTTTTAGATCACGCCGGAAGGAGCGAAGGTCGGGGGCCATCCGGATTTCAGCTGGTAAGCGGTTCCAAAGGATTGGCGCACCCACCGAGAATGCTCTCCCCCTGGGGGTCACCAGCCGACATTGTCTGACCGGTGGCACCCTGAGGAGGCCCACTCTGTGGGAGCGCACAGGACGGAGGGATGTTGACGCTGGCAGTAGGTGCTCCCGTAGGTAATCCGGACCCACGCCATGTAGGGCTTTGTATGTCATCACTAGCACCTTGAATTTCACCCGGAAGGCAACTGGAAGCCAGTGCAGCTCACGGAGCAGAGGTGTAATATGGGAGTATCGGGAGACCCCCAAAAGCACTCGTGCAGCTGCACTCTGCACCAGCTGAAGCTTCCGAGTGGTTCTCAAGGGCAGCCCCATGTAAAGAGCGTTGCAGTAGTCAAGACGAGAGGTCACAAGTGCATGGGTGACTGTACACAAGGCATCCAGGTCCAGATACGGTCGCAGCTGGCGCACCAGACGAACCTGGGCAAAGGCCCCTCTAGTCACAGCTCCTATATGATCTTCTAAGGAGAGCTGTGAATCTAAGAGGACACCCAGATTGCGAGCCTTATCTATGGGGGGTAATAACTTGCCCCCGATATTAAGAGATGGAATAATCTGAATATCCTGACATGCCGGTATGTACAGCCATTCAGTCTTGTCCGGGTTGAGTTGAAGCCTGTTCCTCCCCATCCATTCCCGGACCGCTTCCAGGCAACGGGACATCACGTCGAGGGCATCACTGATGTGGTTTGGGGTCGAGATGAAAAGCTGGGTGTCGTCAGCATACTGATGATAACCCACTCCAAAACCACGGATGATCTCACCTAGCGGCTTCATATAGATGTTAAACAGGAGAGGTGAGAGGACCGACCCCTGAGGAACTCCATAAATGAGAGGCCTCGGGGTCGATCTCTGGCCACCCGCCAACACCCACTGTGAACGTTCCAGAAGGTAGGAGGAGAACCACTGAAGGACAGTGCCTCCCACTCCCAATCTCCTGAGACGCCGCAGTAAGATACCATGGTCGATGGTATCAAAAGCCGCAGAGAGGTCTAATAGGACCAGGACAGAGGAATGACCCCTGTCCCGAGCCCGCCAGAGTTCATTCATCAGAGCGACCAATGCCATCTCCGTGCTGTGTCCGGGCCTGAAACCCAATTGGTATGGGTCTAGATAATCAGCATCTTCAAGGAACAGAGGAAGCTGATGCGCCACTACGCTCTCAACAACCTTCGCAAGAAAGTGAAGGTTGGAGACCGGGCGAAAGTTGTTTAAAACAGCTGGGTCCAGGGAAGGCTTTTTGAGGAGGGGTCTCACCACTGCTTCTTTCAAGGCTGCGGGGAAACTGCCCTCTTTCAATGAAGTAGTTACCACTGCATGGATCCAGCCTCGTGTCCCATCCCGAGCCGCATAAACCAGCCAGGAGGGGCACGGGTCCAATAAGGATGTAGTGGAGCTTAGCTTCCTCATGATCCTTTCTACCTCGTCCAGAGTCACAGGATCGAACTCTTCCCAGATAACATCAACAAGACTGTCCAAGTTCTCATCGTCAGACTCTGCCCAGTTGGAATCCAGACTGGTCCGGATCCGAGCGATTTTGTCCAGCAGATGTTGGCTAAATTCCTCAGCACGACCCTGCAAGGGATCCTCCTTCACCTCTAGATTCAGGAGGGAGCGGGTCACCTTAAACAGGGCGGTCGGGCGATTATCTGCGGACGCGATAAGGGTAGCAAAGTAATTAGACCTTGCCCTCCTTAGCGCCGCGAGATAAGACCTCGTAAAGGACCTTAGTCGCGATCGGTCGGATTCGGATGGGCTGGATCTCCAAGAGCTCTCTAGGCCCCGTCTCTGACGTTTCATCTCCTGGAGCTCCGTAGAAAACCATGGAGCCCACTGGGATCTGCAACGGGTCAGGGGCCGCATGGGTACAACTTGGTCGAGTGCTTCTGTGGCTGCCTTTTCCCAGGCTTCCACCATGGCACTGGCCAAGCTATGAGCAAAGGAGGCAGGTGGGGGGCCAAGCGCTGTTTGGAACCGCCCAGGGTCCATTAGCCGCCTGGGGCGGTACCATTTCGTTGGTTCAGTAACCCTATGACGGGGAGTGGCAAAGCGGAAGGTCAGCCGCAGGAGATGATGATCTGTCCATGACAGGGGCGTAACAATTGGAGAGCCCCCACCCAGATCATCTAACCACTGTCCAGATAGGAAAATCAAATCGAGCATGTGTCCTCCTACATGAGTTGGGCCCTGGATTATCTGCGTCAGGTCGTCATGGAAGCCATGAACTCCCGAGCCAACTCAGATGATCTCCCCAGGGATGGTAAGTTGAAGTTACCCAAGATCATAATTTTTGGGAACTCAACCACCAGTCCCGAGAGGATGACAAGAAGCTCGGGCAGGGCTGCTGCTACGCGACTAGGTGAAAGGTACATTAGCAGCAAGCCCAACTGAGCCTTAGGGCCACATCTAAGGAGGAGAGACTCACACCCGGCTATTTGGACAACAGTGGCCTCTCGCGGATACAGGTTCTCCCTCACTGCTACCGCCACTCCCCCGCCTCTTCCCTGAGCCCGAGGCCTGTGTAGCACCCGGAAACCTGGTGGGCAAAGATCTACCAAAGGGACACCACCCTCAGGTCCTAACCAGGTTTCCGTAATGCAGGCCAGATCCGCATGTTCACTCTCAACCAAATCTCGGATGAGAGGAGCTTTATTGACTATGGATCTGGCATTAAGATATACAAGCCTGAGCTCAGGTGGTTGATTATCTTCGCTCCTGGTACCACGGGCCGAAACCAGAGGGTCGGAGTGCATCACCGCTTGAAGATAGCGGGGACGCACTCCCGGATGTTGATGCGGTCCTCTATTCGGACACCTACTGCCATTCCCTACCGTCGTTGGAATAGGTAATCCCAAACTCCGCTTCGGGGCCCCGAGGGTAGCTAGTCCAAGCTCCCTCTCAGCGTGATCAATCTCAGGCCTGGCCTGAGTAGTGGTTGGTGGATACCTCCCGGTATCTGACCGAAACTCTATACCCTCCCTTCTCCCTAACCCCACAAAAAATTTAGCTAGAAAATTAACCAGGGGCCTCTTATTAGGCTCGTAACCGAGGCCCCTATCCCTGCCCAGCCAAAAAGCTCAGTAAAGTCTCATTTCTTAATAGGTGTTGAAATTGCTTTTCAACCATTAAAAACCTTCGAATCAGCAAGTTTTACAACATTCATTGAATGAATCTCCACCAAATCTTGGAAATAAAAGTGTAAGGTGCAAGATTAAAGACTTTAAAAATGGGGGCCGGCATAAACAGGAAAAGGATAATTAGAATTTTGATTTTAGAAAGTTATAAATGGATAAGGTCCAGAGGGATTTAAAATAATTTTGAAATTAGTTATAAGAAATATTCCCTAGGAAAATGCAATGGTTTAAAAAATGGGATTTTGAAGGTTGGACATTAGAGGGAACTAGACAGAACTAAGGATTATAATTAAAGGAGAAAAATACTTAAATTCAATTCAGTAATATAGAATGGAGCAAAATATTCTGATTTTGGAAGAATTCAAAGATATTTGGAGACAATGGACTTAGATGCTAATCTTAAGACTGATTGCTACCATGAAAATATTGAATTTAAAAGAGGCTACAGAAGAGCAACAAATTTTACTTGATAAAACTGAGTCTTAGGCTTATATGAATGTGGATTTAAGTTATAAGAATGATATTAAATATATACTGGATAAACAAATGAAAACACCATATGTCTTAATAATTAAAGGGGGATATACAAATAAAAACCAGAAGAATGATTTTGATAATGTTCTTATTTGGGATTTATAAAAGAGAGTTGTTAAAAGTTTTCTGAGAAGACACAAAGAGAAAAATGAAATCAAGCCCTGGGACATTATTTAAAGATTGCTAAAATCAAATGGAAGGAATGTAAAATTGGTTTATTTACTTAAACTTTAAAAAAATATTGTTGTTTCTGACGATCTTTAAAAGATTTTTACTGACCAAGACCAAATGACAAGACTTTAAATATTTAGAAAAATATTGTTGTTGTATTTTTAGAGAAAGTGTTAAGTTGATGTGTTAAAGGGAATGAATATAAAATGTGAATAAGCTAAAATATTATAGAGTATGTTTTGTGGTAACCCTCTATGGACTTTTGCTAAGTAGGGCTGAATGACAGAGTTTTGTTTATAGATAAAACATGAGATAAGGGAAAAAGTATTAATGTATTCCCAAAGAAGATGATTAGTTACTGAAATTGTTTCTACTTGTTGTGATGAAGGTGGAAGTCTTTTCTTTATATATTTTGCTTTTTTTTAGTATACCCTTACTTTTCCCTTATTTTATTTTTCTTCGTACTTTCTTTTCCACTCTTTCTATATCACTTTTTCATTCTTTTCTACTTTTCTTACTTTGCATTAGTCTTTTGTCTTTGTAATGGAAAACTGCAATAAAATTATTTTTAAAAAGAATCCTGTTTAAGGCAGAGAGCAGAACTAAACAAACATCAGAAAGACAGCTGTCAGCACAAAATGGGTTGCAGCAATCATGAGAGATGGTTGGAAGAAAAAAGGGTGGGGGGATACAGTGAATGTATCATTTTATGTATGAATTACATCATGAGATGGAGAACCTGGGGAATTTCAGTCCTTTTGCTACCCTTCTAGCAGACCTATATATGGGAATAAGTAAGGACGAGGAAGGAGACAAGGAAATACTCGATACAAAAATTAGATCTTACTCCTACGCCAAAATCCTAGAGATCTTGTCACTAAAAATTTGCTATCAAACCTGTGTAGACTATCAGCCCCTCTTTCATGTTATTGGCAACAGTGATATCTTTTAGTCTGTTTATTGGAAACAAATTTGTCCCAAGGTTTAAGGTGCTGGTGGAATGAAGGGTTTTTCAATGAGATGCAGAGAATGTGAGTGTGTGTGTGTGAGAGAGAGAGAGACAAGGAGAAAAAGCACACTCAAAAGCATAAGGCAGTGATGGCAAACCTTTTAGAGACCGAGTGCCCAAACTGCAACCCAAAACCCACTTATGTATTGTTGGGTGCCGGGTGGGCGTGGCCCATTGGGTGGGCGTGGCTGCAGTGGTAACGGCAGACTGGGTGGGACTAAAAAGTTCAATCAATCAATTCCAACTTTGCGACATCTTTTTTTCCCCCGCAAGAAGTTGAAATTGATTGATTCAACCTTTTTTTTTCTTTGCACATGGCGGCGGAGGCCTAAAGCGAAAAGGTTTTATAAAACCCAACTGAAGGCCTAGGACTTGGGTGACACCGCACGTGCCCACAGAGAGGGCTCTGCATGCCACCTGTGGCAAGCGTGCCATAGGTTCGCCACCACAGGCATAAGATATCATATGTGCAGAAGGTATCATTCAGCCTAATCATTTAAGAATGACCATATAGGATAATATTCATCATTCTTTCCATGGTTCTGATACTAAGGAGGGATAGATTGATGGATACAATGCACAGATTAATGACCGCGTTGGAGAAAGATATCTTAGGATGATTGTGCGGTTTGTGCATTTAAAGCTGTAATGGAAGATGAAAACATAGGTTAATGGAGATGTATATGAAGAGATAACTATGGTGCAAATAAGAGGAAGAAGTATGAAGACAGAGGTGTTAACAACCACCAACTTCCACTTTTCCAAGAGATGATTCTTGGAAAAATGCATTATTTCCTTCTTTGCTAAATTTAATATTATTTACATTTAACTAAAGGTATGGTTTTAGCTTTGCAGAATTTATGCAGAGCACGAAATATGTGAACTTGGATACTTAGGGCTAGCCTGTTGTCTGTGCATAATGCACAGTTGTGAGTTTGACCACCATCACAATCTTTCTTATTTTTCCCCCACACAGAGCTTCTGCACATCAAAGCTTTCCAACTACAGGGCTTCGCAAGTACAAGAGCAATCATGTGCTCAAAGTGTGTTAAATTAAAGGCAGTTGCTAGAAATAATACTGCCAAAGGACCAAATAATGTACACCAGTGACAGCCTCTAGGATTTGGAAACTCTGATACTGACAGCAGTTATCAGTTCCCCAGGTGGCAAGGGAAGCCTTGGGATGTTGTCAGTACATCTGATATTTTACTACAATAACCAAAACCACAAAGCACTGGTGATTTGCAGAGAGTTGTGGAAGCACAACTCTTGAATGATTAATAGTGTGTGTATCTCCCTGAAGGTTTTTATCCAAAACTATTACTTTGTAGAAAGAAATCTGAAACAAAGCACAATTGAAGCTAGAGGTGAAAGCTTTCCAATGGAGGGAAATAAATCTCTGTCCAGTCTGGTAATCACCTGCCTAAAGCTGATAATGACTACAAGGACCTAAAAACCTGAGAACAGAGAATACCCACACTACACTGAACATGTTGCTCTGGAAGGGGATTAAACATATAATCGGAGAACAGAGGATGCTGACTGCACATTATAGTTCTGGCAGCCCAGTCCTGAAGGCCTCCTTCAGTTTCAGGCAGGGATTCTTGCAACTCCAGTTAAACTAATACCCAGAGCACAGTGAGGGAGACAGAGCCACGTGGCAATTCCTGAATTAGTGCTAAAACATAATTAGCTCTACCAGAACCAGAGTCTATGTCCAGTACAAGATATGCAGAGCTGCTCTTAAAAGTCCAGCTGGTCCAGGAAAGGGATTCTTGGCAATTTCACTGGGACTTGAGTAAGTCTATCTCGAATGCTGAATTAGGCTATATCTTAGAGTTGCTTCAAAAATAGAAGTGTGTGTTTGTGTGTGTGAGTTGTGGATTGGTTTTGGGACAACCATATCAATAATACTAATACTACTACTACTAATAAGAGTTGGAAGCTATAACTGTAAACACTTCTAAAGTGCCTTGCAGGATAAAGTTGTTAATCCTACATGCTAGTTTATCAATAAGTTACAATCTCTGACATTTCTATATGCAAATTAAAATGATTATACTTAAGATGAATTAGAGCTTATGGAGTGCTTAAAATGCTAATTTAACAAATTTAGCCCTTCATTCTTTCCAGCAGACGTCTAAAGAGTATCTCTGACCTAATTTGAGTGATTAAATAAAGACTCAGCATGGCTTCATTAGCTTTAGGCTTTCACAGGTCTCACTATTGTTTTTTCAGCACTGTAAATGATCATAATTGCAGCATCAATGGATCAACAAGTGCATCATACATTTGACTGTATAAAATATAATCAGATTACACCAAAAAATCTCTGCCTGTACATCCTGTACATCCTGTCCACATAACAAGTTCTTTCAGTACGTTCTGGAGTGATCACATCTGCTCTTTCAGGCAACCTCCAGATATAATAGGTAATTAAATATAATATGCAAATTAAATGTTTGATTCTTGTGGGCATCTTCCAAATTTACGGAAGCTTGACAACAAAAAAGGAAGTAATGACTAGTTACCATTTGTTAATAAAGGTTTGTTAAATTAATTGATACATTCAGTTAGGAGGATGCTAGCCCTCAAGATACACAAAATCAAGAAACAGGCATGGCAGACATTCAAGGAATGCTCTTTATTGTAGTAGGGTAAAATAGTTTTGAGGGGACATGCCCTAACACTGGAGCCTCCATCTTGGTGTCAAGCCCACTGTTGGGGAAATCAAAACTAGAACAAAGACCTGGACGTCAACAACCTGCTGAGTTCCAAATGGCTCTCTGAATAATTGTCTTCTTCCATCTGACCACTGTGGCTTTCACTTTGGCTGGTGGGGAAAATGAAACTCCCCCTCCCCTCCCCCCCCTTTTTTTGGTCAGGGAAATATTGAATTCAAGACTTTCCATAAGAGTCCTACTCCCATCAGAGAAACTGCTATGAGAAAATCTCATAGAAAGAAAGGGAGCCGATTTAGCAAAAAACCACTCGCAACTGTAATTAGAAAACACCTAAAAATCCCCCAATTAGAACAGTAATGTGGGCCAGCAAGGAACAGAGTTGAGAAAGGGGTAGTAGTGGCCAGTTTTGGAGGAAATCAGGGCTTCCACTTTTAATGGCACGCTATCTGCGGAGGTCCTCCCTCCCTGCTTGCTGGACAGCATTGCTGCTGCTAACAACAGCAGAAAGGAGCCACCCTGTGTTACAGCAGGGACTCTCCTGGACTTGTTTATGGCGAGGTCAGCAGATCTCACAACGTAGTCAAGGATTAAAGGAAAAAACATCAACTATGTAGAAGACTAGTGAAAATCACCGACGTAGATCAACCAAGACCTGAAAAACACATTTATCAAAAATCATAATTGTCATTAAGCATGTGTGAGATGTCTGATTCAAACTGCTGCTGCTTTAGTTCCCAAAGGAAAAGGGCAGAAATTAAAGGGTTTGTTTCTTTATTTAATCAAATTGATCTATAAAGGCACCCTCCTCCTGGGCACACATAATTGTGTCATGTATATAAGCATTTGTTAACACTGATACACCTGTCTAAACCTCTATTTGCTTTTCCAGTACACACCCTGGTGTTTCTATATTTAAGATTCCACTATCAAAGGATGGACTCAACCTTCACAAAGGAACATTGTGTGCGAAGTGGCTTCAAATGGAAAAACTCTTAGGGCATTCTGGAGTACCCACACAGTAATAAATTACTTACCTAGGTCACAACACATCAAACGTGTTTTATTTGTCACACTGCCTATTTTGCTCTGTGTCACGATACAGGGTGGGATGTTACAGCTGGTTATTAATAGTTTAATTAAGACATCAGCTTCTCATCTAGCAGTAATAAATAGTACACTGTATCTAATTTACAAATGTACACAAATCAAACCTCTTGACACCCTCTTAAAATAAATATCAGAGTGTCCATTTGATAGCCAGGAACACAAGTAATTGAACGGCTTGTTATAGAAGATGTGAACTAAAAACAGCTCTTGTCAAACTCTCAAAATCACACTATAGTTGTTTATAATGCAAGCACAGACAGTTTCCAGTGTTGACACAAAGCTGAGCGAGACAATGAAAAAAAGGAAACTTTCATTTCTAAGGAAATCTCCTGAAGTGTGCAGAATTTCACAATACTCATGTAATGGATGTAAAGCTGTTTCCTTTAGCCCGAGGGTAGTGGGGGCGGGGGGGGGGGGAGTCTGATAGTAACTCTGTATACTGAAAGTAATGAATTAAGGTAAACACTGATATAGTGTCTGCAGCTTTGCAGTATAGTTAGCTTCTCCACTGAGACGGTGGGTGGGATGGGCGTGGGGAGTAGAGGCAAGGTGTCTGTTATTTTTACCCAGGCACTGCAGTACAGATTTCAATAGTTTTAAATCGGGAATTTCTCCCAGGGTTTGAAAAATCCAGCCCTACATTTGTGCCTCCTGAGACTCAAAAGGAGTCTTGCAGAATATACTATGTGTCATGCACTGAGGCAGGTTGATCCTTAGTTTTCTTCTCAATCACTTCGCCAAATATCTTTGGGATATTTTATATTCATATCTTCATTTATTTTATTATTATTATTATTTTGTAGTAAGTTTTACTTTGCCTACGAGAAACAGAAAAGCTGTTGTGGAAATCTTAGCTATTCCACTCTGATACCTGATATTTAATAGGTTGCAATCAACAGTTAACCACATTGGGTCAACTGCTCCTCACTGATGTTGCTGTCCTTGCTTTGATTTTGTACTCTGTAGTTTCTGCCAGAGAAAAACATTAAGTTACAGATTTTAAAAATAAGAAAGGTGATGCTTGGTGCTTCAGTCCTATACTATGGAAAGGGATGAATCCCCTGGGTAGCAGCTGACTGGCCCAAGCACTGTAATACTAACAACTGGAGTCATACAGCAAGCAGGCACCAGTAAAATATGGTATTCTGGTGTTCAAGGGCTTCACAAAGACCTTTTGTAAATAATGCTCTTGAGCCAGGACTACAGAATTGGGATCAGCGAGTGGCAGGGAAGGGCAGAACTTCAAGTCAATGTGATCATTTCAATTATCCATCACTGAATGTGTTCACTTTCCTAGGACTGCCTACTGAGGAAGGCACCATCATAGACCATACAACCCTGTCATGTGAATGTCTTCAAATCATGCCATTGCCCCTTAACTGCTCGGCATATTCCCTCAACCTCTCTGGAGTCATCACTTCCTGCTTGGCAATCCAAGCACACACTGAACTGTAAACCTTGTCAGATCAGCATATGCCTTCTTCAGGAGCACTTGCTGGGTCTGATGCCAGAGGCTGAACAAATAAATGGAGACGGTTGAATGGTTCCTGAAAAATCTGTTAAGATATGTTTGTTGCGCGTATTAACCTATTAACACACATGGCACCTTGTGACTGTGACATTTGCTAGTGCAGTCGGCTGGCTTCTGCCTTGTCTCACAGTTGACACTTCTGATTTTATATCATTTTTATGTCTGATGCTATCCTCTTGTGTGCTGTTGTTTCTAGAGTTCGACTGTTTTGTATTGACTGCAATTATTATTTTCTTTGTAATAAAGGACCTCATTCCACTCTATCAGCCAAGAAATACATTTATATCCATTCCAGAGTGAGCATGAAGGCAGTCTTTGAAATCTTTTGCTTAGGCTATCACAGAAACAGAATTCCAGAGGACTGAAGAATTATATTCTTGTCTTTATTGCTTTTCCATTTCCAGGGCTGCATTTTTTTTTAAAAAAGAAAATGCCACCACATTTTTTTTGCTGCCAATGCCTTTTTAAAAAAAATATATATATAAGTTCTGTATTAGCTGATTATTTTATGCTTTTCAAACTCAGGTGGCAAGCTTGGGTATTAGAATGCTTATTGTTCATCTAACACAGGGGTGTCAAACTCAATTTCATGGAGGGCCGCATCAGCATTGCGGTTGCCCTCAGGGGGCTGGGTGGGTGTGGCCTGGGTGGGCATGGCCTGCTGGGTGGGTGTGGCTAAAGTGCGTATGGCCTACTGGGTGGGCGTGGCCAGCTCTACATCGTTCGCATCAAGGGTGCCTATGGGGGCCTGGGCAGGAGTGGGACAGATCTGAGGGTCTCTGGCAGAAGGAGGGTCTCTGGGCCAGGGCCAAGGCAGTGGGGGCCGTTCCCTCACTGTTTCCAGGATGGCTCCGCGGGCCGCATGAAACCACTTCGCGGGCCGGATCTGGCCCCCGGGCCTTGTGTTTGACATGTCTGATCTAACAAATCTGGATATTACAAACTCAGTATACACAATCCTCCTTTGGTTAAAGGACTACAGGCAGATATTTGTTCTAGTATATAGTAGACATGTTTATACCATATCAGAGTTTTCTCAGAAATTATCCCAGAAAGGAGAAGAGGGAAGAGATGAAAGTCAAAAAATTCATTACAGAGAAAGCTTGTCAGATTGGCTGAAAACTGGATTGCAGGAAAGCTATCAGGGGAACGCTTAAGTGGCAGTTTCAGCACTCAGCGCCTATAACGTACCTTACATTTCACCATGCCAAAAAAAAAGAGAGAAGAAAAAAAAGATGACTATCTATCAACAGCAGGAGGTACAACAGTATTGAATTAAACTTTAATGATGCTATAATTTGAAGCTTTTACTAATTCAGGAAAGAACATGGAGGAAAATACTTTAATTAAGACCAGACCTAAACTTAAAGGACCGTGATCATTAGTAAGTTGATTTCCTGGCAATTGTCCATTTCTTGGGTTCACAGGATGGGCAGAATTTCTACAGAAATAATACTGTAGGCTAAGAACTCCAGAAAGTTGTTTGGAAGAAAAAAGGATGCTGGCAGAAGAAGTGCAAAGATATACCTCCAAAGGAAATGATGGAATCTGTTACTTCTTATGAAACCATCCTAAGCACTATTTTATTTAAAAGAAAGTTGACTCTGCATTTAAAATGAACTCCATAGAACAAAAAGAGGAGGTAGATAGATGTTTCTCTAAACACAGAAAAAGGGAAAATGCACACAATTTCCTTGGCTAGTTGAACTCTGCTCTGGAAATTTCTCCCCATTTCTCCCCCCCCACACACACATCTTTTGCATGTATCAATCATACTTCTGTGCATTTATCAATATCCACACACTCAAAAAGGATTTATACCAGCAATCAATAGCCTGTAAAATATACAGAAGCAACCTAGATATAAGGAGAAACTTCCTAACATTGAGGACAATTAACCAGTGGAATGGCTTGCCTTCAGAAGTTGTGGCTACTCTGATGCAACGTATTTTCATATATGGTGGACCTGCAAAAAGGTTAAAGCTTTTTGGATAAAAATTTGGTGGAATATGCAGAAGATCTTCAAGCAAAGGATAAAGTTTTGTCCGCAATTGTTTTTATTGGGCATAATTACAGATGTTACTGTTGTGGACATTAAATTGATGTTGAATTTAATTTCAGCAGCATTAATAGGTCAATACTGGAAGAAGGAGGAACTGCCGACTATAGAAGAATGGACTCTAAAGGTTTCTGACCTGGCGGAAATGGCAAAGATTTCGGCTTATTTGAAAGATCATTCGCAAGAACGTTATATTATGGAGTGGAGAAAGTGGATTGATTATATCGAGAACAAATATGGGACTAAAAAGTTTCACTTAGCATTTGAATAAGTTTTTTTCCCTTTTTTTCCTTTTTTATGTAATATTAGTATTGCTTGTAGTTATTTCATATGAGCTAGAGTGCGATAGACTTAATAGTTTATTGTTATTAGCATATGGATGTTTATGATTGTTCTTTGTTTTTATACCTTAGCTCTGGGAAGTCGGGGGGGGGAGGGGGGAATGGGGGGAGGGCTAGGGAGGGTTAGGTAGGGGTGGGTGGAGGGAGGGGGGATTGTTAAAGATAAAATGTATTTTAAAACTTTTCAATAAAAAAAGAAGTTGTGGCTACTTCATCACTGGAGGCTTTTAAGAAGAGATTGGACAGCCACTGTCTGTATAGCAAGGCTTTTCAACCTTTTCACCCACTGTACCACTTTTAGGATAAGGCAATGTCCAAGTGCCACCAGTCACCCAGCAAGGTGTCAAAAACTTGACCAAAAAAAAGGGAAAGAAATGATAAAGTACAGGTAGTCCTCGACTTACAACAATTCACTTAGTGACTGTTCAAAGTTATGACGGCACTGAAAAAAGTGACTTATGACCATTTTTCACACTTATGACTGTTGCAGCATTCCCCAGGGTCATGTGATTTACATTCAGATGCTTGGCAACTGATTCATACTTATTGACAGTCACAGTGTCCCAGGGTCATATGATCACCTTTTGCAACTTTTTGACAAGAGAAGTCAATGCCCGGAGGGGGAGCAGCTCATCAGTGAGGTTGCAGGGTGCATGTGTGTGTGTGTGGGAATCCATGGGTTACTATTGTGACTAGACAGGAGGGAAACCAAACTTTTCAATAGGCATGTTACTGTTTATACTCTGAAGTGCAAATATCCCTACCTTTCTTCTTTCCTTCCTTTCTTCCCTCCCTCCCTAAGGCTTGGGTGGGGGGCTGGTGAGGAGCGAGCGGAGAGAATCCACCAGACTCTGCCTCCAGCTGCAGCTTCTCCTCCAATTGGTCCCGCTCTCTGCACAGACCAAACGGGAGATCCACTCCAGGTTTTCGAGCGGGGCGCCTTTGCTTGCCAGCCTGCCTGCCCAGTTCCCAAATCAGGTGTGTCTTTATGGCTAAGGGGCTGCTGCAATCGGACAGCCCAAGCAGCAGAGAAAAGCTGGCGAGTGAAGGCAAGCATACTCAGGCCGCTTCCCACGGCTGCGGGAGAAGACACCTCGGGGTCAGGGTAGGACGGCTTCCTTCCCCAGAAGGAGCCAGCAGGCCAGGCAGCGGCCACAGCAGGCACGGAGGGCTTCCCGGAGCTGGGAAGAAGGAATCTGAGCTTGTTCCGGATCCTTGTGTGCCACAGCAGGGCAGCTCCGCCTGGGGCTGGCTGCTCCTCCCCGTGGCTCCCAGCGCGCACCTGGAGGATGCTACCTCCTGCCTGCTCGCTCAGCCTTATCTATGTTAAGACAAGGACACCACGGGGAGCAGAGGGAGAGGAGGGGAAGGGAAAGGAGGAGAGGAGGGCGCCAACGCTGCACCTCTCTTGTCCACCACCACAGCAGCCTCCGGCTGGAAGCCTCTGCATTGCAACCAGGCAGGAGGGCTGGGTTCCAGCCAGGCGACTGGGCAGGCGAAGGAGGGTGGAGAAGTGACTCTGCAGCCAGGCCCCCAGCTTGGAGACGGTGCCACCGCCAGTGCCTGCAATCTGCCTGGCCTCCCCTCTGGCCTCGAGCAGCACCTTTGCCGTGTGTGGCTGTCCTGTTCGTGCATATGATCGCCCTCCAGCCCCAAGCAGCAACTCTACCGTGCAATCACCCTCCAGCCCCAAGCAGCGCCTCTACTGTGAGATCTGCCCGGCCTCCCCTCCAGCCTCGAGGAGCGCCTCTGCCATGTGTGGCTCTCCTGTTCACGCATGTGATCACCCTCCAGCCCCAAGCAGCGCCTCTACCGTGCGATCACCCTCTGGCCCCAAGCAGCGCCTCTACCGTGAGATCTGCCCGGCCTCCCCTCCGGCCTCGAGCAGCGCCTCTGCTGTGTGTGGCTGTCCTGTTCGCACATGTGATCACCCTCCAGCCCCAAGCAGCACCTCTACCATGCAATCACCCTCCAGCCCCAAGCAGCGCCCACAATCTACCTAGCCTCCTCTCTGCCTGCTTTACACATTTCCTCCTGGGCCCCCGCCCCTGCTAACCCTCCTGCCACCATGCAGGGTAAGGTGGCCGCCCCACCCAGATGCCCTCGCCTCCCCCACGTGTTTGTGGGATTATCGGTAAAAAAGAAAAAAAGTTCTCACGAGAAGTTAGAAAGTCTCATGGAACTTTTTTTTCTCCCACAAATACTTGGCAAAGGCTGAGAAGGGAATGGAGAAATGGAATGCAGCTGAAAGCAGATTAGTAAAAAACACTTTTACTTTTTTTTTACAGTGCTGTTCAACCCGTCCTATGCGTATCACTAGCCAGGTGCTCGCGTACCACTAGTGGTACGCGTACCACCGGTTGAAAAGCCCTGCTGTATAAGGTCTCCTGTTCTGCAGGGGGTTGGACTAGAAGACTTCCAATGTCCCTATTGGACTTATTCTGTATATAAAAATTAATCCCTATCTGTCTGGAGCAGCCATTCTCCTATACAGACATATGTATGCTTCCCTGTCTCTTCCCATCAGAAGTACTGTAACCCTTCAAAAGTACTGTAACCCATCTGAAGTACTGCAAGCAAAAGTAAGGAGCACTTGAGAGCCAGTTTGATCTACAGGTAAATCCTGATTTACAATCGGTTGCATAGCGATTATTCAAAGTTTCAACAAACCTCTGCAGAACTACTTATGACCCTGATTTGAAATTGTGACAGCCTCTTGGTGATGTGATGGCATTTTTTTTGAAAATTTTATTAAATATACATTTAAAAACAAAAGTGGACATGATTCAACTTCCCTAGCTACAACACTACTATTAGTATTATCTTATGTTACAGAAAGAAATAACAAAAACCTAAAATACAATCTATAACAGGACAGAGTATCAAAAAAATGTACATATAAGATCTGTCGGTTTTTTTAGTAAACTGTCATTCAGTCCTCAGCGTTATATTTATGTATCTTTCAATTATGTCCATTATATAGATGCTAATAAAAAATCCTTACATTATCAACCAATCAAACAATGTTTATCTCAGCGATCCTCCTTAACTCTAACCAATTGTATAAATTTTGCCAAATTTCATAATACTCCGTTTCGTTCTTATTTTTGATCTCTAGGGTTAACCTGTCCATTTCAGTGCAGGATAAAATTTTATCTATTATTTCTTCTTCAGTGGGTGTTTCCTTTCTTTTCCATTTTTGGGCATATGCTAGTCTTGCTGCGGTTAAGATATGTACTAATAAGTAGAGAGATGCTTTACTGAGATTATTGTTAATAATCCCTAATAAAAAAATTTCTGGTTTTAAATAAATTTTTTGTCATAATATTTCTTCCAACCAATTTTTAATCCGCTGCCAAAAAATTTTTCGCTTCTGAACATTCCCACCACATATGATAGTAAGTCCCTGGAAGCCTTCTGCATTTCCAGCACATTGGTGAGATTTTTTTATCTATTTTTGCTAACCTTGTAGGGGGAAGATGCCATCTATAAAACATCTTGTACAAATTCTCTTTATAGGAGGTGGCTAGTGTTAACCTCCTATTTCTATCCCATAGTAGTTGCCAATTATCTAAGTCAATATTATAACCAAAATTTTTACTCCAGGTTAACATTGTTTCTTTTGCCTGTTCTTCTAATAAATCCTGTTCTAATAAATATTGGTATATCTTTTTTATCATTCAATCTTCTGTTCCTAGAAGAATTTTATCTAATTGTGTATGCTCTAATTTTATCCCTGGTTCTTTTTTGTCTTTTCTGTATCGTGAGTGTATTTGTAAGTATGCCCACCATTCCAACTCTACACCATCTTCTGATAATCTTTTTCTTGTTTTCAGGTCTCCATTTTCGTCTAAGAGATCTTTATATGTAATTACACTTCCTAGATTTATAAATTTGGGGTGCATAAAAATCATATAGATAGCCAATTGGGAATTTCTATATAGTTAAATTTTTTTAATTTTTATCCACGTGATGTGATGGCATTTTGAGTGCTCAGCAACTAGTCTGCATTTGTGGCTGTTTGCAGTGTCCCACAGTCACCATAATTGTAACCACTATTTACAATGTTTTTTGTTGGAAACTGGTATTAACTTCTAGTTTGCGATAAAAAAATGCTCCTTGTGGTCAATGGATTCATTTATTGAGTGCAGTGTTCACTTAATGACTGTGGCACAAAAAGTAATAAAATTGGGCATTGTTATGTGGTGACCCTCTTAATGACCAATATGACTTACAATCACAATTCCAGGCTCAATTATAGTCATATGTCAAGGACTACCTATAGTAGTTAAGTTATCCAGGCTGGAAACCCGGAGACTGTTTTGGTCTCATCTTAGCCAGAAAGCCAACTGGGTGGCTTTGGGCCACTCATTCTCCTTCACCCCTAGGATGGAGGCAAAGGTAACCCCCTTCTGAAACGTCTGCCAAAAATCCTGCTGAGACTTATTCAGGCAGTTGCTAAGAATGAAGGAAGGAAGGGGGGGGGAGGATGAAAAGAAGGAAACTAACCAGTGGAACAGCTTACCTCCAGAAATCATGGGCACTCCATCACTGGAGATTTTTAAGAAAAGGCTAGAAGTCACTTGTCTGAGATGGTATAGGTTCTCCTGCTTGAGCAGTGGGTTGGACTAGAAGACCTCCAAGGTCCCTTCCAGCTCTATTCTATTCTAAACTACTTTCACGGGAAGGTAAAGAAGGAGAAAAGTGGATGAAGAGAGAAGAGCTATCTGAAACTAAAAGGAGAAAGAGATTAGGCAGGCATTACAAAAAGAGTTAAAATTAACTGGGTAAGTAACCCCTTTCAAATGATCTTCAAGCTAATCTTTGCAAGAATAGAATAGAATAGAATAGAATAGAATAGAATAGAATAGAATAGAATAGAATAGAATAGAATAGAATAGAATAGAATAGAATAGAATAGAATAGAATAGAATAGAATAGAATAGAATAGAATAGAATAGAATAGAATAGAATAGAATCTGGAAGGGACCTTGGAGGTCTTCTAGTCCAGCCCCCTGCACAAGCAGGAGAACCTATACCATCTCAGACAAATGACTGTCTAGTCTCTTCTTAAATACCTCCAGTGATGGAGTGTCCATGATTTCTGAAGGCAAGTGTTCCACTGATATTGTCCGAAGTTTCTCCTTAATTCCTTAGTTGTTTTTCTCTTTGGTGAGTTTCCAACCATTGTTTCTTGTCCTGCCCTCTAGTGCTTTGGAGAATAATTTGACCTCCTTTTCTTTATGGCAGCCCCTCAAATACTAGAATATTGCTATCATGTCACCCCTATTTCTTCTTTTCTTTAAACTAGCCAAACCCAAGTCCTGCAGCTGTTCTTCATATGTTTTAGTCTCCAGACCTTTGATCATCTTAGTTGCTCTTCTCTGAACTTTTCCCAAAGTCTCAACATCTTTTTTGAAGTAGGTTGACCAAAATTGGTTGCAGTAATCCAGGTGTGATCTTACTAGGGTTTTCTAAAGCGGTATTAATACTTCATGTGATCTTGATTCTATGCCTCTGTTAATACAACCCAGAATTGTATTTGCTTTTTTGGCTGCTGTGGCACACTGCTGGCTCATATTCAAGTGATCGTCCATTAGGACTCCAAGGTCCCTGTCACATTTACTGTTTTTGAGCCAACTCTCGCCTAATCTGTACTAATCTGTACAATTCTATCTACAGTTAGTTGTACTTTCTGTTCATTTCTTCCTTCTAAACTGCTTTTTTTGCTCTTATCCTGAATGAAAAAGTATCTCTTGATTTTTGGAAGGATTTTTTTAACCAGTAAATATTCTAACTCTTACAGAGGATGACATTTCTTATGATATAATCTATCTGAAGTTAATGCATATGAAATACAGTAGCCTAAGGCTCCTTAACATAGATACCCTTTGGATGGGCTGTTTTGAAATAAGAATTTCAAGGACAAACTAGTTATCTTGTAACATGCTGTCTTGTTTCCCTTTCCTATTCTCTCTTTGGCAACGGGTATTAAAGCATGTTTTTCGAAATAGTCCTCATCTGTATCTCATCCCTGCCCGCACCTCCCTGATATTGGTTAAAGAATAAACAAATGTCAGGTCTTGTTGGCTCTGATAAATATCTAAAGTAGTATTTCTCAGCTGACATACCACTAATGCTAGGCAGAATAATTCAGAGAGGGATAAAATTCTTCTAAAACTGGGTGTCAGAACATCAGAGTAGATGGAGAGGAAGCCAGAACGCTTGAGCAGGAGAGTGCAAGCCAGCCAGCTCCTCACATTCCTTTTTCAGCCCCAATAAAAATCTTTGATTTAAAGAAGCATCACATCTTAGACAGGCCACTGTCTGTTCCTTGCTCCCAACAGTGAGAACTCCTGAGTGGGTTGTTTACCTTTCCAACCTTTCTCTAAACTTAGGGCTGCGCCATTATTTGAGTGATAGAGATTAATACGGTAAACTAATGCATTTGCTATCCCATCCTTTGACTTAGTTGGGTATATATTAAGCACTTGCAGACAGGTATGAGAAATACATGCATGAGAAAATAGCCCTGTATTTTGAGCCCATTGCATTTTCTATTCCATCTCACTGAAACAGCAGCCATAGAACAAACTACTTTTGTCCCATCTTTTATCTCTATTTTTTCCTACATTACACTTACAGTACTAACTTATAATGAATGGTAATTCAGTGTAAACAGCTTTTACTGCAATTGCTATGTTCCTCCAACTTAACAGTAACAAGTGTATTGAAAGAATACATGTACATTTATCAATATTCTTTTTAGAAAATGGGGGCTTTATAGTCGGGCCCAAATTACTTGGACAGAGCGATAAAAAATATTAAAAACTTCTGGTCTAAAATACATGTTATGCCTGTTTGCCTACAACAGCTAAATCCTCCTCAAGTCCTGTTACCCAAAGCACTGCCATTATTCCCAAGACCTTAAGAACAATTCAATTAATAAGCATGTTTGCTCCAAGTCCCTTGGATGAAAGTAACAACTGTTGTGTAGTGGTATGCATGTTACCAAACTGCTTATTCTGCCTCACAACATAAGAGGGCTGAATAAGCCAAACAATGTGTTATTCAGACTTTAAAAGATTAACCAATCTCTCCTTAGAAAAATGGCCTCAGCCCATCCTAAAATCAGATGGTTCTCCTTGTCATCCCCAAAAATGTTTTGCTCAGATACGTGAAGATTCTAGAAGACCAAAAATGTATTCTTTCATATGCATCTACCTAAAAAGTTAGGAATTAAAATGGGAAATGTTATCTAAAATATTTGTAAGTATACTTGTTTCCTTTTACTCCAATTGTATTCGGTGAAATAAAAGTTGGCATTACAAGTTGGAAGCTGATTAAAGAATGAGTCATAGATTCAGATGCAAGTTGTGTTAGCTTTGCCTTTGGAGCCTGATTGCTATGATCCAACAATTATGAAATCTTGTGCAGAACCTAAAATTCATATTTAAACATATTGTTAGTCCCATATTAAATATAAGAACAGATTCATATAAATATGTCAAGTATACATTTATTAAACATCCTTAGCAACTCACAAATCTTTATGAAGATAAAAATCACAAATGCATAAAAACTCTAATATATACTCAGAGCAAAAACCAGGTTATCTCTTAAATGACTACTAGAAGGTATAACATTCCTAAATTCTTTAACCTATGGCAGTGGCGGCAAACCTAAGGCACACGTGCCAGAGGTGGCACTCAGAGCCCTCTCTGTGGGCACGCGTGCCATTGCCCATGCCCCGCCTCTCCCCACAGCCCCCTCCTCACCAGAAGCCCCCCGGAGAGTCGACCCCCGGCATGGCCTGTGCAGAGCAGTGCAGCCAAGAACATGGCAGCCAGGCAGCAGGGACAAGACTCCACCTTTGCGCCCCAAAGTGCGCAGCTGCTGCTGCTGGGTGAGAGTGGACAGCGTGGCTGCCATGGTGCTACAGGTCATCTGGGTGATCAGCGGGCCGTGGAGGCGGTGGGTAGCCCTGCGAGTGGGCAGGGTGGAGTAGAGGGTGGAGCAGGTAGGTGGGCCAGGGGGTGGTGCTGGTTTTGGGCACTCGGTCTCTAAAAGGTTCACCACCACTGACTTATGGCGTTGCTAGAACTGGATGAATGACTGCAGGTGCAGAATTTAGACACCCAGATGGCTGCTAAATTTAAAACCATGGATGTACAAAGAAAAGGCTTCTCTGCCCCTTTTTTCCTCCTTTAGAGGCTCCCTGAAGAAATGAAAGTAAGAGGAGATACAGCAGACTCAAGGGCATCAATGATTTTTTTTTAAAAAAAATAATAAATTAACAAATAAGGTAACTGCTGTATGAGGTATAAGACACAAAATTGGGAAAACCAGGGAGAGTAAATGAGGGTTGAGGCCTAGTTTGATGTAGTGGTTAAAACATTAAGCTAAAAACCAAGAGATCATGAGTTTTAGTTGCACTCTGGGCACAAAGCCAGCTGGGTGATCTCAGGCCAGTCACATTTTCTCAGCCTTAGAAAGCAGGTAATGGCAAACTATTTCTGAAAAACCATGCCAAGAAAACTGCAGGGACTTGTCCAAGCCGTCTCCAAAAAAAATCAGACATGACTGAACAGAATTAGAAAAAAGGGGGTTATTAACAAGGAGATGGAATAATGTGGAATGCATGTGGGCCCCCAATCTCCATCAAATCTGCCCACACCATTATTCCTAAATACGATTAGAAGATATCAATATAGGCTTCTACTCTCCTTCTCTTCCTTCCTTTTCCTCTACAGATTTTATAATCTGCTTTACAATGATGCAGCATTGTCCAGCAGTTACACAAACGATAATTAACAATCTCTAGATTCCATTAGTTACCATGGTTTGTCAAACTAAGTCCAAATGCCAGCTTTGAATTCTAATCATGAGGGCAGTTTTACTCAATGATGACCATAGCCAGTGCTGATATAGATATAATGCTATGCTGACTGTAACAACATAAAAACCATGGAAGATAATTTGTACGCATGTAGCCTGTTGTACATCCTGGAATTCTCAACTGTAATTATGCATCTGAAAAAACAACTTCATGGGACAGCTAAGATCAGGATCGCATATGTAAAATTACAGTCCTCGTACAAATACTAGCCACAGAATATCCCAATGATGCAACATAAGCCTCCCATTTGTATCACAGGTGTTAATAGCATGTTATGGAGAGGCGCTTTATGGAGAATAAAATCCTGCCATATAAAGCGTTGGCAGCATGTTTTTCCACCGTTCAAGATGACACAATGTCTATTTTCACTCTGGGACATCAAGAGGTACTCTGTGTTCCTACTGCCAGTGTAGAAGGACCCACTGTGGTTATATTTGATTGGTGGAATTTTTGCACTGTCCTGAAATCTGGAGATAAAAATAGGAATCCTCCTGGTTCACAATAAGAAAAGGAAGGAATTTAATGAGAAACATTCACAACAGAGACAAAAAAAAACCACAAAACCCCCCCAAAACCTGAATGAGCATTCTAAGTTTAAAGGAAAGAACAATAGGAGCTGAAAACAATTCTATGTTGAGATAAACCTGCCACCCAAAAGAACAAGATAAGACTTTTGAACTTTAAAGCCTCTGCATGATATATTCAGGGAGATAAGAGAACAGAAAGAATTGATCATAACCAGTGGAGGGGTTTGAAAATGTCAGAGGAACTAAGTGACTCATCCCTGTGTACAGGAAATCTTTTCAAAAGGAGCAAAAGAGGAAGGTGGGCAGAGGATAAATGTGTGGAAAAGGAAAACATTAAAAAGAATAAAGGCATCTTTTAGCTTTAAAATGTCCAAATAAAATACAGGGCCATTGGGGGGAAAACATTAATCTTTTAAAATGGTGTAATTCTGAAGAGCTTATTTAGAGGCCAGGCCAAGGTATCACACACACAATATCCAGTTTCAATGTAAACACTTATTAGATTTTTATCCCACTTAATAATTTGCAAATTTAATGGTACTTCTGTTAAAAGCCCTGCTAAAATGCCTCACTTCTTTTGTAACCCTGGAAGAAATAGCTAATCCTGCAGATCTTGAAAGATCTGTACTTCAAGCTTCTCTATTAACACTATTAAAAACAAAACAGGCTTCCCGAAATTACATACGACAGCACCGAGGTTCCTAATTTTGCAAATGGAAACCCGCAATTGAAGTACACTTTCACTCCTCTATACGCTGAGTATAACTACATTTATCTGACTGACCCAGATAGAATGCATCACGGTTACCTGGATAAAGCATAACTGAACTGTACAGTTATTAGTCAGAATATATATTGGTGCAAACATGCCTTGTGAAGTAGGAAACAGAGGAGACTACTGCTAGTTTACATATGCACGTTACCATTTGAGGTTTATAATATCCCACAGTTATTTTAACAAGTGAACACAAACTGACACAATTTATAACCCATAGTAAATTGTCAATCATCCAGAGCGTGCAGCTTGACAGACGTAGTAAATTTTGCATGCCATGTCCAAGGCTGCACACTACTGTAGGTTTTGTAGGTTTAATGGGTTTTAAGGAATAAAATGAATTCCTTTTAAAGCTCCGGTCCTTGGAAAAAGGGTTACCATTTGGGAACCACACCAACTCTAGGACAGAAGGGCAACGTAGATGGCCTGTGGCCAGAGTGCATGTTGATTACATGGTAAATTTACTTACATAAACCACAGAATAAAAATGGCATTGTTTGATATTTTTCTTTGTGCTGAAATGTTTTCATTTGTTATGAAACATGTTAGTAACAGAGCTCAATAAATATGCTAAGAGTCAGGGCTGTAAACACTAAGCTATTTATGAGCAGGTGGCCAGGTGTCAAAGAGAAGGATCTGGCAGAACAGTTGAGCAGAAGTGAAAACTTCTAATAAAATTTCCTCTTTCACAGAACTATTAAAAGGTGTGAAGGCATGTCTTCTTATAACTAGCTGATTTCACTTGTAAGTCAAAATTGCCCTGAATTCCTCACAGGAAGGACTGGATAGAAAGTGACAATTATTATTGCTCCATCATGGACCAGGACATGTATATTAAAGAAAAGAGCTTCCCTAAGACAAGGACAAAAAGAAACTCAAGACAAGAGTAATAATTAAAAAAAGGTTTCTAGGGAATGATAAGCCTATGAGTCAGGGCATCACAGTAGACCAATTTTAACCATTTTTAATCAGCTAATTGGCTGGATTCACATGGTATTCTGAATCATAAACTCTGCTTCACAAAGCAAAATGTCTGCAATCATACAACATTCTATGCAAAAACCATGTAAATCATATCATGGTTTAGCAAAATGTATATGAACTCAGCCTCTTAGTCACCATGGAGATTGCAAACCTGCATACAGAGATTTGCAATATTATGTTGAAACCCAGCCAAAGAAAACAGGACTCACTACTGTCAAAGAAAACAAAGGATCTTGTCCTATTGAAAGCAACATATATTTGGGGACTAATATTAGTACCTCAAACAGGTTATTACAAGTCTACTAGATTCCTATTTATCTTACTCATCTGATATCTTCTGCCAAGAGTGAAAACAACATCTCTTAATAAGTAACTTCATTTAAAGGTAAAGGTTCCCCCGCACATGCATGCTAGTCGTTTCCAACTCTAGGGGCTGGTGCTCATCTCCGTTTCAAAGCCGAAGAGGCAGCGCTTGTCCAAGGACGTCTCCGTGGTCATGTGGCTGGCATGACTAGACGCCAAAGGCTTACGGAATGCTGTTACCTTCCCACCGTAGCGGTTCCTATTTTTCTACTTGCATTTTTACGTGCTTTCAAACTGCTAGGTTGGCAGAAGCTGGGATGAGTAACAGGCACTCACTCTGTTACGCGGCACTCGGGATTCGACCCGCCAAACTGCCGACCTTCTGATCGACAAGCTCAGCGTCCTAACCCACTGAGCCACCGTGTCCCTCTAACTTCATTTAAGAAACCTAAATAGGGAGTGATTCCTAGTGAGTTTAATGTACTCCCTCTCCTGCTTTTTTCTTGCTTCCTGCCCTGCCAAATACATAAAAGTGAACCAAGCACATGATTTATCAGAATATAGGATCCCATAGATCAGGGGTCTGCAACCTTGACAACTTTTAGACTTGTGGACTTCAGCTCCCAGAATTCTTCAGCCAGCATAGGAATTCTGGGAGCTGAAGTCCACAAGTCTTAAAGTTGTCAAGTTGCAGACCCCTGCCATAGATTACAGATGGGTAACTATGGCCCCTTTAAGACCTATGGATTTCAACTCCCAGAATTCCCGGGCTAGCCACAGGTTGTAGTTGAAGTCCATAGGTTGTAAAGGAGCCATGGTTGCCCACCCTTGCCATAGATATTAATTGGGGACACAAGAAAAGCACGTCTATGAATGTGAGTAACATGTAGCATTCCGTCTCACTGCTTAAACATGTTGCTCTCTTTTGGAAATTTATGCTAAGTGTCCTTAGAAGAATAAGGAAAATGCCTTGTAGGAAACAATATGCAACCACAAAACCAATAAAATAAAGGCTTTATCTCTTGATATATTTTTCTGTATAAAATATAGAATATTTTATAACACTTGCTTTCTGAATCTGCTCCCTAAAGCATACATTTAGACTAATCATGACTGAATACACAGAATTAACCTATAAAATAATACACCATAAAAGTACACCACCATCCAACTAGAAGTAGAGACCACTGTAAATATTCAAAAATTTTCACTGTGCAACTGTTTTAAGAGACATATTTGTGCAGAGAATTGAAATTATGGTTCAGGATATCTGCAAAGGCTAATGAAGTTTCCTGGTGATGATTTACACCTTCAGGCAACACATTTTCAGTTGCTGCAACTGGAATAATTATATCTGATTTGCTGTAACAATTTGTGGACAGCACTGGTCACATATTTCATTAGACCACATCACATAAATAGGATTATGAATGACTGAATTAGCCTTGAGGTTCAAGAATACCACAGAATTCAGTTTTTACTGGTGGATGACTATTTCATCTGTATTTTGGAAGGTTTACACCTCTGATAGGATATTTGTGCAGTTAATGTAAATTATGAATGCAGCAATACATTTTAGCAAGCATCCAGCATATATTTGCCAAGAAAACTATGAATGGCCTAAATTCCCTTTATTCTCCAGGACAAAAGCCATTCCTGGACTCTGGGTTAGATAAATATGAGCCAGTCTCCAGCCTGCCATTTTCTAGTAAAATTATTGAGAAGGTGGTTAGCCTCCAACCAGAGAAAATCTTTGATGAAAAGAGTTATGTGGGTCTGGGCATGCAACTGAAATTATATTAGTCATTCCTGTGGAGGACCCACTGCACAGTTTGAGGGAAGTGGTGCACCTCTTCTTACCCACTTTCATCTCTCAGCAATGATCAGTGGTATTCTTTGAAATCTTCTTTGAGAGCTGGGCAATCGGCATTATTGAGGAAGGAGAGGTTGAGCACTTAGGGCAGGGGTGTTTAAACTTGGCCCTTTTATGACTTGTGGACTTCAAGGCACTCTGGCTGAGGAATTCTGGGAGTTGAATTCCAAAAGTCATAAAAGGGCCAAGTTTGAAGACCCCTGACTTAGGCACTCAAATGTGGGTGTCTCAGGGCTCCTCCCATTTAACATTTATTGGTACGTGAAACCAGTAAGACATAATCCGTCCGTTTGAGATCCAGTAATAATGCCAATGAGACCCAGGATTACCTCTTGACCCCAAGCCATAAAAGTGCTGTACTGTGGCTGAAGGTCTTACCCAATGCTTGGGGTATAAAGAACTGATGAAGCAAAACAGACTGTAGTTACATCCCAGCAAATTGGTACAAAAAAGACATGATTCCACTGAAGTTCGGTCTAATAGCTCTAAACAGAGTTCCGTTTCCTCAGAAATCATGAGGTGTTCGATCTGGAATTCTTCTGGACTCATGCCTCTTGCTTGCATAACAGATGGAAACCATTTCCAGGAGAGATCTTAGTCAACTTTAGCTAGTTGTGCTCATCTTCTGTATCATTAGGAGTGAAGATAATGATTTTTGCTTTGTATCTCAGAGATGCACACCTTTGAGCTAGTTTTGATTCCTAGCAACTGCCTGGATAAGTCCCTGTATTTTCCTCGGGAAGATTTCAAAACTGGCTTGCCACTGCTTCCTTCCTAGGACTAAGAGAGAGCGCCTGGCCCAGGATCACCCAGCTGGCTTTATCCTAAAGGTGTGACTAATACAGTATTCTGGTTTCTATCCTGATGCTGCAGCCACTACACCAAACTGATTTCTAGGTAGCTTACAAAATACAAATAATTAAAATTAAAGTAACAACCTGAGAAAAAGAAATCAAATGAGTAAAAATAAGATTATCAAGACCCATGTCAGGGAATCAGCAGTAGTAATTGCTCTAAGTAATTGCTTAGGAAGAGCTTATCCTCCAAGTGGGTTAGCCCCCATCCTTTTATTCCTCAGGAAGTCATGTGAAAAGCATCCTGTTCTGCATGGGTTTGGGGGAATTTGAATGTTAATGAAAGCAGCAGTTTTTAAAAAATGATTTTAATGATTTAAATATTTATAGAATTTATGACTGTTTTAATGGATCATTATAAGCTGCCTAGAGTTTTTTAAGTAAATGGCATATATATTTTGGTTCGTATGTTTGTTTTTTAATGTTTTACATAATGTATGTTTTTATCTTGGTATTAATTTTCTGTTAGTCTCCAAGAAACATATTTTGAGATACGCGGCCATATAAATTGAATGAATTAATGAATGAATAAATGAATGGATGGATGGATGGATGCCACATCTGGTTTTACTTACTAAATATGAAACACTAAAGATGCATGAAAGGAATAAACTAAGGCTAACAATAAAACTATGAAGATGATGAATGACTAAAACATATTTAAACAAATCCTGAAATATTACCATATTCTGTAAGTCAACCAGAACATAAGGTATTTTTCTTTTTATCCTCCAATCTTTATTGAGAAAGAAAGACATGACACAGGACCTTTATATAAATCCTTAATTGTATTATAACAAAGGCTTTTAGTCAGTCACCTTCTCTTTACCTATACTGTCTTCTAAAGACTTCTCAGCTAGTATCCATAAATAAATTAGGTCATGAAAGCCAGTGGAAAGATAATTCTGTCAGCAGCCTTCAATAATGCTAATGAAATTAGAATGTTTTCCTCTTTCTTATAGCTATTGCCGTGTATTAAAAATATTTGGGAATTTAGGGCACTTTTCACATATTACGAACCTAAGATTTCATAGGCTTCATTTATAAGTGGTGGCAAATTTATACTGAAATACTGGCCGACATGCAGGACTATTAGGGGTATGACTAGAGAGGAAAGAACGGAATCCCCAGGAAAAGCTTCAAGTTCAAATCCTGCCCAGGGGAGACCAGTATTAGAAGACTTTATGAAGTGCCTCTGGAAGAAGAGAAAAATGTTTTTGCATCTCCATGCGCTAATGGCATCTGAAGACAAGACAAAAACATATGTGGCGCACTGGTATGACATCAACATTGCAATAGGTTATGGTGAAGGGTAGCAGGGTAAAAACAATGGTGAAATCACATATAGTAAAATGGGATCTTTTACTTGAACACTGATTTATGTACGAAGAATGGCATGGGACTTGGGTTTGGCTAGTCTAAAGAAAAGAAGAAATAGGGGAGACATGATAGCAGTGTTCCAGTATCTGAGGGGCTGCCACAAGGAAGAGGGGGCCAGGTTGTTCACCACAGCACCAGAGGGAAGGACGAGAAACAATGGTTGGAAACTGATCAAGGAGAGAAGCAACCTGGAATTAAGGAGAAACTTCCTGACAGGACAATCAACCAGTGGAACAGTTTACCCCCAGAAATCATGGGCGTTCCATCACTGGAGATTTTTAAGAAGAGACTAGACATTCGCCTGAGATAGTATAGGTTCTCCTCCTTGAGCAGGGGGCTGGACTAGAAGACCTCCAAGGCTCTATTCTATTCCTATTCTTGGCTGAGGAATTCTGGGAGTTGAAGTCCACAAGTCATAAAAGGGCCATGTTTGAAGACCCCTGCTCTATAGGCTATCCAGTTATCTGGTTATTATCAATGCAGAACTAAAAAATTCAATAGCAAATCTTTTCTGGGTGAGATGCCTGGTAATATGCTCTTTGATAAGTTAAAACAAAATTAATAAAATAAGCGGACAAAATGAAAAGATATCCAACATATGTTTTAGGAGAAAATATTTCACAATAAATTTTGTAAAAAAGAATCTTATGACAGATCCCAAAGTGGTTATCACTTTATTAAAGTCTTCTGCTCCAATGATCTGATCCTCTAAGGACTGAGTAAATATTACTTTTAATATTTCTAACAGAATAGCAAAAGTGTTGACTAAAAAATTTTCTGGATAGAAAAGGTAAGAGAATCCTTCAATATTTTATCCAGTGTTTCTAGGCATTTTAAATTGTTTTTGTATTTTGCTAGTTTCTTTGAATTATGTATAGGCAATAGAAGATTGGGAAGAGTGTCTATATAAATAAAATATAAGAAGAAGCAATAACAATTCTAGGTCTAATCCAACAAAAAGAGGAGCAAGTTTTTGGACTGTGGTGTGACAGTTAATTCTCACATGATCAAAGTAAGCAACCTGATATCAGATCACATAATTCCCAAAGAACAGATGGAAACTTTACCTCCCATCCAAAACAGAATCATTGCTAGACCTTTTATATACTGCAGGAGGAAAAAAAGAGGGCAAAAAACCTGAGCAACAATTGTTATATAGAGAGCTTGTATTTCATACACAGTAGTCACTGGAATACTTCCATAATGCCTTTGCAGTTTTGCTGTAAGATATATACAGAGAAATAAATATCTGAAGCTTCCTGTCCTGAGAAATATCTTTTAATCAAGAGAAAGTTGACTAAAAGGGAAGTATGCGATTAGGAAATTATAAATATTAGTAATGTACAAAGATGCATGGCAGAAGCAACTGCTAATAGGTTGCCGGACATCCCAAGTAACCAATAAACATGCGTACATATTGTTCTGTCAGCATATATCTGAGTGTAAATAGTAATAAAATACACATATGAAATGCAGGGCACAAGGGAGATATCCCTATGTATATCTCGTCAATATAAATATGTGCATACAGCTCAGCTAAGGTAGAATCATGAGTTAAAGAGCAAGAACGTAAAAACTTTCTTGTTCTGCATAATGGTTAGAGTATACAGATCACAAAGTTTATTACAGAAGAATCATAAAATAAAAAGGGAATCAAAGAGGGAGAAGAAAAGTGTGGCAGGCCGGAGAAGTTCCCTCAGTGGAAGTAATGAAGCAACTCTCTTTGTGCCTTTTACAGCTACATGACTGGGCTGCCAGAGACCAAGGGAGCTGGGAGCTGGGATCTGAGAAGCCAAGTAGCAGTTGAATAATAGTAACTTTATTGTCACTTTGAATGTACACCAATCGACATACATCAAAATGAAATTTCGTTGCATACAGCTCTCAAAGGGTCACCACCTCCGATATATACTCCTTGTTCGTGGCCCGCTCAAATTTCACATTGTCCATTTTAGTCTCTAGGGCAGACATGTCAAACACAAGGCCCGGGGGCCAGATCCGGCCCGCGAAGTGGTTTCATGTGGCCCGCGAAGCCATCCTGGAAACAGTGAGGGACCGGCCCCCACTGCCTTGGCCCTGGCCCAGAGACCCTCCTTCTGCCAGAGACCCTCAGATCTGTCCCACTCCTGCCCAGGCCCCCATAGGCACCCTTGATGCGAACGATGTAGAGCTGACCACGCCCACCCAGTAGGCCATACGCACTCTAGCCATGCCCACTCAGTAGGCCCCGCCCACCCTGGCCATACCCACCCGGCCCCCTGAGGGCAACCGCAATGCTGATGCGGCCCTCAATGAAATTGAGTTTGACACCCCTGCTCTAGGGATTGAACGATAGCACACAGGACAGATGGAAATGGGGCTCCATGTGGCTTAGCCCTCAAATTAGCTTGTATTCTGACAACCTCGCCTTCTTTCCTTTTTCTGATCCTGATGCTTCCACCTTTTCCTTTAAAAGGCCTTGCTTCTTTTCGCCCCTGGAGCACGCTGCCGCCACCACCAACTCCTCCAAAAGCCTCTCTCTTTTCCTCTGGGCCTGCCGACAGCCTCATCCAGTTCCTTCGCTCCATAAGCTCCAGGTGCTCTCCTTCTCTGCCTCCTCTGGAAACAGCCCTGATTTGCAATACAATCCATCACTAGGCCAGCAGTCAGATCTTGCTGCTGGTAGAACAGATTCAAACAGTGCCAACGACTTTTAACGGTCTCACCAACAGTTCCAAAACAACTAGAAACTCCCATGCCAGCAAAGATTGTCGGTCGTTTGTCGTATGTTACCTTAGTTCCACCACGTTGCTCAAACACATTAAAATCTTCCTGATCATGTGGCCTATAGCCCTTAATATCCCTCCCTTGGTAAAAAGATGTTCAGAGAAAGAAAGAGAGCCGCATCCATTGTTGCTGCTTCTCTGAGAAGAGCCCTGCCAAGTGTCCCCAACTGCAGTAGCAGAAGGAGACCAGCAGGAAGAAAACAGAAGAAACCAGCACCACAGCGGCAGCCATAATGGCAGCAAGGAGAATGTTAACATCTCAGGCTATGCCAAGGGCTGTCATTTTCTCTACGAGGGACTGACCGCTGCCCAGACCTATCTGGAAAGCTAGTGCAAGAAAACCAGGTGAATTATATCGGGAAAACAAGAGCTTCCAAGCCGCTAAGGAAAAGCCGGCCCGGCCGACATTTGACAGTTGACAGCTGTCAAATGGCCGCCCGAAGCAACGGCGCACGCGCACAAACCAGCCGGCCGCCATTCCCGTTGACAGCTGTCAAAAGGGCTGCCGGAGGCCAACGTGCACGCGCCAGATTTGACAGTTCCCGGAACTGTCAAATCCGCAGTCTTCAACCTAGTCCTCCAAGTGAGCTAAGCGCTCAGCTGGAAGGAATTCCCTGACAGCCGCCGAGCTGTCAAAATACTGTTCATCGATTGGCCGCCCTCAGAACGGCGGGAAAAACACTGTTACCTGATTGGTTGTTTGTTTTGACAGTTCCCTATAAAAGCCCGGATTGTTTTGACAGTCAGCTGCCGGGAGCTGAACCGAATAAACCTTTCGAACCTTGCCTACGGTCTCGCGTCTGTCTTTCTAAAGACAATTCACCTGGCGACGAAGGTGGGATCCCGGTACTATAGAGCTGCATATTGAGCCGAGTCACCCCGCAAAGGAGTTCCGATCCCTCCCGCTGACAAGTCACTGCTGAAGCCACTTGGAGGGCAAAGGAACCCCTTGTAGCAGCTTGAACAGTACTGTGGACCCAGACCATGGCAAATTTAGGTCACGTCAGAGAATTCGACGTCCGCCATCCTGAAGGATGGGAGTCGCACTGGGGGCAAATTGAAGGCTACCTCGTTGTCAATAAGATAACGGAGGACCGCCACAAAGCTGCCGCCCTCCTCTGTCTAAGCGGGCCTGCCGTCTACGACATCGCCGTAGGGCTTTGCAGCCCTGACCCCATCGCGACCATTCCGTACGCCGTGCTGACCGACCGCCTCAGCAAGCACTTCATGCCCCGTCGGTCCGAGCTATTCTGGCGCCTCCATTTCGCCCGCCGCCACCAGCAACCGGGCGAAACCACCACAGCCTTCATCGCGGCGGTACGTCACGCCGCCCGCCGGTGCCAATTTCCCGACCTGGAAGACCGCATCAGAGACCAGGTTATCGCCGGCCTCTCTAACGAGCGGCTCCAGCGGAAGCTGGTAGCCAGGCCCACGATGGACCTCGCTCAACTCACGTTAGAGATCATGGCCTACGAAGATAGCCACCGTGAGGTCTCTCCGGTGTACAGAGGCAGCCCAGCCGGTTCAGTCCACCACGCCAGGGAGCCGGACGACGAGCAACCAGAGACCTACACCGGCGTCGACGACATCATGTCTCGTTTCAGCAAGATGAGCGCCGACCACGGAAAGAACCGCAGGCCATTCAGACCAGCCGGTCCGGGCTCAAGGCCCACCGCCACAGGGCTGAAACCTAAATGTGCCAGCTGCGGCGGGGCTCACGCCAGAGCCACATGCCGTTTCAGAAACGCCAAATGCCACGGATGCGGAAAGACCGGGCACATTCGCTCAGCATGCCGCAGTTCGAACCGGGAAACCCTCCACGAGCTTGAGGAAATTCCGGCAGGTAGGACCCAGGTCCCTCCCCCAGCCAAGGGAATTCCCCGGCCCTCAGTCTTGTCCATACAAGCCGAAACAAAGAGGTCGCCCATCCACCAGTTACAACCCAAAATTAAAGTTTGGGTTAAAATCCAAGGGGTGCCCTGCGAGATGGAGGTCGACTCCGGCTCCTCAGTTTCAATAATGTCTTGGGACACCCTCAGGAAAATTGGGTTAAAAAATAGACGCCGTATTCCCCTGCAGCCCTCTAAAATACTCCTCGCAGATTTTCAGGGAGCTGCCATTCAATTAAAGGGACAGGCACAAATAAAAGTAGAATATAAAAAGTTCCTGGGGCAATTAACGATCCAGGTCACTGAGGCACCCAGGTCCACCCTCCTGGGGTTAGACTGGTTTGAAGCCCTGGGCATCCACCTAGAAGGCACCAACCGTATACAATCCCAAACATTAGAACAGGTTTGCCAAGCGTTCGCAGACGTTTTCGACGGAACGCTTGGCAAATACACAGGCACCCCCATAGACCTCAAATTAAAACCTGAGGTAGCTCCCATCCGCATCAAGGCAAGAAGGGTCCCCTTTGCGTTGAAACAAAAAATCGAGGCAGAATTAGACCGTTTAATCAGCCTTGGGGTCCTAGAACCAACAGACGGGGGAACCTGGGAAACTCCCATAGTCACACCAGTCAAACCCAATGGTGACGTGAGACTATGCGCGGACTATAAGGCGACGCTAAACCGCGCTTTAAATCCCCATGCATACCCAGTGCCAGCTGTCAGGGACGTGCTGTCAGAAATTGGGTCCGGTTCAATATTCGCCAAACTCGACCTAGCGCATGCCTTCCTGCAACTACCTGTCACCCGAGAAACAGCAGAAGCTCAAACCATTGTCACACACCGAGGCGCTTTCAGGGTAAACCGCCTCCAATTCGGCATCTCAGTGGCTCCTGGCATCTTCCAGGAGGTCATGGAGAAAACATTAAAAGGAATCCCAGGTGTATGCCCCTATTTCGATGACATACTCATCGCAGGGGAATCAGAAAACAATTTAGCAGACAGACTACAAGAAGTATTATTAAGATTTAGAAAAGCGGGGCTGAAACTTAAACGGGAAAAATGTTCTATAGGCGTCCCATCTGCAGATTTCTTAGGCTACAGAATTGACTCACAGGGAATTCACCCCACGAACTCAAAAGTCCTTGCCATCAAAGGTGCCCCGACCCCAAAGAATAAAACCGAGCTCCAAGCTTTCCTTGGACTTTTAAACTTTTACCATGCTTTCCTACCAGGGAAAGCAACAATCGCAGAACCCCTACACAGGCTGCTTGACAAAGGGGCAGCCTGGCAGTGGACAACAGCCCATGAAAACAGTTTTAGAACACTCAAACAAATGCTTTCCAGCAACGCCACCATCTCCCACTACAAAGAAGACAAACCCCTCTGTCTAGCCTGCGACGCATCCCCATACGGGATCGGAGCAGTTTTGAGTCATTTAGACAGCAACGGCACCCAAGCCCCGGTGGCATATTATTCAAGAACACTTTCACAAACCGAAAGAAATTATGCCCAGATAGATAAAGAAGACCTGGCAATTGTGGCGGGAATAAAAAAATTTCACGATTACCTTTACGGCCGCCCCTTTGTGATTTACACAGATCACAAACCACTGCTAGGACTATTCACATGGGACCGCCAGACCCCCCAAATATTATCTCCCAGGATGTTGCGCTGGACAACGTTCCTCACAGCATATTCCTACCAATTAATATACAAACCTGGACACCAAATGTGTCACGCTGACGGCCTCAGCAGGCTACCCCTACCCCACACAGAACCGGACCCAGCCCCAGCGAGCAACATCTTAGCCATTCAAGAGCTACCAGAATGCCCACTGACAGCAAAAGACATTGCTGCCGCAACTTCATCTGACAAAACACTCAGCAGAGTGTTAGCATGGGTACACACAGGCTGGCAAACCTCTTGCCCGGGCACAGAATTTCAGCCATATTTCTCCAGGCAAAGCGAACTAACGTCACACTTAGGATGTTTACTCTGGGGATGCAGGGTAATCGTGCCTTCCAAACACAGACAAAAAGTACTAGACACATTACATGAAGGCCACCCTGGCATTGTAAAAACAAAAGCACTGGCCCGCAGCTACGTCTGGTGGCCAGGAATAGACCAGGACATAGAAAGATACATCGCTGGCTGCTACCTATGCCAAGAATCCCGCCCACTCCAGCCCAGAGCTCCAATTCATAAATGGGAACTCACAAAAAACCCCTGGTCCCGAATCCACATTGATTATGCCGGCCCATTCCAGGGACAGGTCTTCCTCATAGTTGTGGATAGTTATTCCAAGTGGCTGGAGGTTCTCCCGGTTCACAGCACAACGTCTGCCGCAACCATCCAAGCCCTCAGGGGAATCTTCGCAACACACGGTCTCCCCGACGTTATTATTTCAGACAATGGCCCTCAATTTACTTCTCATGACTTTCAGATCTTCACGAGGAGAAATTGTATTAGGCATTCAACATCGGCTCCCTTCCACCCATCGTCCAACGGCCTTGCGGAGATTATGGTGAGGACCACCAAAGACGCCCTCAAAAGAATCATCACAGGGAACTGGCACCGTCGTTTGTCTCAATTTCTCTTAGCCCACCATTCCACGCCCTGCACATCCACCGGCAAAAGCCCAGCCGAACTACGATGGGGCCGCCGCCTGGTGACACGACTCGACAGACTCCACCCCGACAGACTGGCAGCCGAAATAACACCAAACACACATCCAAAAACTTTCTCCAAAGGACAAAATGTTTGGTCCCGAGATTATGGGGGAAGGGATAAGTGGGTTCAGGGGGTTATCCTGGAACAAACAGGACCATTATCATACACAGTGGACACTGGGACTGG
Source organism: Vipera ursinii (assembly GCF_947247035.1). Classification (NCBI taxonomy): domain Eukaryota; kingdom Metazoa; phylum Chordata; class Lepidosauria; order Squamata; family Viperidae; genus Vipera; species Vipera ursinii. Next base: position 87,906,524 of record NC_139513.1, read on the forward strand.
ACTCATACAACGCAGACACTCGGATCAGCTCCGACCCAGGTCACTGCCCAACCCCCCTCTGCAACCGACTCCGGGTGAGTCTTCACCAGCTGTCACCCCCGGACCTGATGAACTCCTCCAGGACCCTCAACCACCTGTCGAGCCCCACCAAGAAACAACTCCTCCAGCCACGCAACCCGAAGAGAGCAACCCCTGCCCCCGTCGGTCCAGCCGAGCTAGAAGGCCCCCCGCATACCTCGCGGACTTTGAATGGAAGGGAAACTCGCCGTCAGTTAAAAAACCTGTTAACCTTACTGTTTCAAAATGTTCAACTGTTGTTATGCATAACGTACCTGTTCGGGGGGGGGAAAGGGGGTGAATTATATCGGGAAAACAAGAGCTTCCAAGCCGCTAAGGAAAAGCCGGCCCGGCCGACATTTGACAGTTGACAGCTGTCAAATGGCCGCCCGAAGCAACGGCGCACGCGCACAAACCAGCCGGCCGCCATTCCCGTTGACAGCTGTCAAAAGGGCTGCCGGAGGCCAACGCGCACGCGCCGGATTTGACAGTTCCCGGAACTGTCAAATCCGCAGTCTTCAACCTAGTCCTCCAAGTGAGCTAAGCGCTCAGCTGGAAGGAATTCCCTGACAGCCGCCGAGCTGTCAAAATACTGTTCATCGATTGGCCGCCCTCAGAACGGCGGGAAAAACACTGTTACCTGATTGGTTGTTTGTTTTGACAGTTCCCTATAAAAGCCCGGATTGTTTTGACAGTCAGCTGCCGGGAGCTGAACCGAATAAACCTTTCGAACCTTGCCTACGGTCTCGCGTCTGTCTTTCTAAAGACAATTCACCAGGTGCATCCCATCTCAGCCAACTTGAGAAAGAATTAACAACTGACCCTCTTGAACCACTTAGATAACACTTCTGACACAGAAGTAGTTCAAGAGGTAGCACCAATAACCTGCTCATATCAGATATGGATGTTTGCTTATCAGCAGCAAAAGAAAAGAAGCAGAGGAAGCCTCAATTCTTGGGATTTTTTTTTATTAGGTTGTTCATGATTTCAAAGTCATTGTTTTTTTATTGTCTGAAGGGATGATTCCCTCCCCCCCACACACACACCAAATAATAACACCAGGTAGCCTTGTAGGGCTTCTTTTACATATTCTTTCTAGTGGTGACAGCCCCACTATGTAGACCAGACTGAAAACTCAGCTCCACAGAAAGGCTAAAACCACTTTTATTGAGAACGGGTATAATAACAGAATCTTGCAAATCTAATAGTGCTGCATCTCCTCCCTCTTCTTATATTCCAGGGAATAAGGGAGGCATCTGCCTATTCCACTTCCAAATGTTTATTTCATGAAAATTATATTTAAAAAATCCATAATTATTTTTCAAACTAGGAACAGTTATCAAGAATTTAAGATTCTTTTTATGATACCTCAAGCTCACAAATAAAATGAAAGGCAAAAGAAAAAACTCAGCCAAAATCACTTTTTGTCCCAAAAGCCGATTTATTTGCTGGAACTGAAGGAGGAACCGAGAAAAGTGATATCTTATTTCCCTTTAGAAAAAAAATCCCACTCCATTCACTATCTAAATATTTGCCAGCTAAGAAGATGTTCTGTCTAAGGCAAGAGTCCCACCCGTGCCCTACACCATCTATCTTCTCTTATCTCGTTCCCCATAGCATCCTTCAATTACTCTTAAGATCTTTCCCCGCTGCCTGTATTATAATGCTATGAAATAGAAACATACCCACCAGATTCTTACACATTCAAAGCAGTGAACTCATATTTTTTTAATATATGCTAGAAGATATCTGTTTTGCATCTAAAACCCACCTTCCCTATTTTAAGGGGACTATTTTACAGAAGGTGGAACATACCTGGACAAAACATGGGGGGGGGAGAAGAGTACTAATTGAAGGAACAATGCATACTTTACTTTACATTTCATTTCCCTCCTTCCTGTTTGCTAACATAAAGACATCCAAGAAGGTCACTACTTACACACCACAGTTCTGATTCTCAAGTGCCCTGCACTTAAAATAATCATCTGTGCCAGAATGACTAACTGTAACTCATGGTTGCAAGATTCAGTAAATGTTTCTCCTACAAGTGTAATACTTATTTTTATACTGAATTAGGGGGCTCAACTGCCTTGAAACGTTTATATGAAAGACAAAACATTTTTGCCTATGCAAAAATGTAGGAAATTTAAAACAGGAAATGCTGAGCACTTTGGAGGCACCTGCTGTACCGACACAGGAAGCTGTGGCTTCCTTATGTGTTTATTGGTTTAGACAGTGGTCCACTGTGCAAATGGCTAAGAAAGAGTTGTGTGAGAGATATGGGGAAGAACAAATACAGATGAATGAATTTAGGTCAATGTATCCATCTGTGAACTTGAAGGAAGTCCCTCAATGATCGATGCCTGGACCAGGAATACAGTGAATTTGAGGTTATATCATAGACCAGGGGTCTTCAAACTTGGCCACTTTAAGACTTATGGACTTCAACTCCCAGAATTCCCCAGCCAGCATGGCTGGCTGGGGAATTCTGGGAATTGAAGTCCACAAGTCTTAAAGCAGCCAAGTTTGAAGACCCCTGGCACAGACCAACTCACTCACTGGGATCCCTTGACAGCCTGAAATAGACTGGCATGCATTTGGGACACCAAACTTTGTTTAACAACAACTGCTACATCTCTTCCCCCAACTAGCTTCACTCCATCTACTATAGCAAGACAGGTGCAGTTTTATATTTCAATAGATAATTTTTTCCCAACTGTTTAACCTGCTCCTTGTGGATGCAGTGAATATGTGATTCTGCCTTTTGAGCTGTGATTTTGCTTTCTTTGCCTTGCTTGCCCAAATCACTGTTTTGTAACTGTTTCTTCATATTTTTAGAAATTCAATAAATCTGCTACTGCAAATCTTATCTGAGTCTGCACCTAGCACAGGAAAACCTGACCACCTCTGCATCTACCAAATGCAAGATTAACTCAGAAAACAGACTTGATAAACAGATGAGTTAAGAACTAAAAAAACCCACCTTTTTTGAGCAGTAATAAGATAGTATATTAACCATCTCTATGGATGAAATTATTTCTAGATTTGGAAAACAAGAAGATCTAGTGTATTTCATCACCCTGTTTTCTTCTCCTCTCTAAAGCAGAGGTCCCCAATCTTTTGGGCACCAGGGACCAGTTCTGTGGAGAAAGGTTTTTTCCATGGATCAGAGTGTGCATGGTTTTGTGCGCTGCCTGCATCCCAGGGATGCGGCTTTGCTTGTTTGTGCTGACCAGTTGCTGGCATGCTGCGGCCCAGTACGGGTCCACGGACTAGGGGCTGGTGACCCTTTCTCTAAAGCCCCACATACGCACTAAATATTTCAATGTGTGTCTAAATGATGCAGTCTTTCCTAGGATGTTTTGCACCAAATGTGAGAAATCTTCAGCTTGCATGATCATGAGCCAGGAAAACCAATGATTGGCTATCATGTTGGCTACATATTATAAGAACTGAAATCCACCCCATCTGAGGGCAAGCCAGGACAATCTTATTGCCTATTGAGGACTATGTCTGAGGGCTAGACTTAATCCAAACCAGTCTTGAATTCCTAGATTCCAAAGGAATCTCAAGTTTCAACTGCTGTCCTGGAACGAGGCCAGAATATTCAGTAGCCTTTCACCAGGCAGAAAACGCTGAGCCTGTTAAACAACTGCATGCCTGCAAAGTACGTTTGCAAAAATGTGAATCTGTTTAGCCTGGCTTTAAATAGGAACCTCCGGCCTGGGCAGTGCCAAGGTATCACTTTTCATCTTGACCCAGCACCAGATTCAACCTTCAGCTTTACAGCAGAACATTCAAGGCTGCAAATAAGTATGTGTGTATCAAAGTTGGTAAAGACAAATACTCTACCCACGTGTTAAAATACTGAGTAAGTTTAAAATGTAATCTGCCCAATTTCCTTTCCAATTTCTCATTAACATTTTCTAGTTTTTGAAGGTGACTTCCTTCCCTTGCCCCCATATTAATCAAAGGAGATGAAAGCACAAAAGTTTATTTCAAAACTTTCCTTCACCAACAGCTGTTGCTGCTGTCATTGCTGAGCAAGCAGTGCTTCAGGCAATTATTGACTTTGCTGAATCCTGTGGGGAGGGAGAGATTTCCTGGATAAAAATCTGAAAAACACCTTAAACATGTTTAAAATTCTGTTTCCTGTCAAAGCATTATTTTTACTGAGTAAGAATGCTATCTAATCAGTCTTCACAGTGACACTTAACATCTTTGAAGGAAAGCAGCCTCCTCAAATCTTTTATACATTTTATCACAGCTGACTTTTACCCAAAAAAAGAGGAAAAAAAGTAGAGACAGAGATACTGTTAAGTCAGTGCACAGCTTCCTCTTCTGTATATTGTATACATGGGGGAATGGCAACTGGATAATTACACTATTAAAATGCTCTTTTTATTAGTGATAAATGATAGACACTGTTGTGCATAAAGAGACCATCACAAATGACCAAGGTCCCAAATTTCCCTAGTAGAACAAAGTGTTGCTTAAGCAGATTCCAACTAGAAAAAAAAATATTCTCAGTGGACTTTGAAAGAAAAGATATATGTAGGAAATAGCTTGGTCAAGAAATGTGTGAATAATGCTACTTTGTTTTTATTACTGATTAAAACGCTTAGATACTGCTGTTCAAAAAATAACATTTTAAGTGCTTTATAACATTAAATAAAGAAACCAAGTTAAACAATCAAAGACATGAATGGGTACGAAAAAAAGAATTTGTCCCTAATATAAGAGACCTGAGTATAAAGATCAGTCATTGGTACCTAAACAATGCACCAATAAGGCCACTGAATGGTACTGGAGGAGACCATTCCACAGAGCAGGCATCCTCTCCCAGAAAGACTGACTGAATAAAGGTGACAATCCATACTTTGTGAAAGTTTGTGATATGATCTCCTTGGACAATCTCAGTGTTTATGCAGTTTATAAGCAGAAAGTCAATCTCGTAGATCAAAATCATCCAGACCTTTATGCATGAATAAGAAAACCTGTCTGTGGCCCAAAAGCAGATTAATACACAATATGCTGGGGTCATATCTGGCCAGCCAGGTGCTCAATGTAATAACCCGACCTCTGCATTCTGTGTTCACTGCAGTTTTAGAATAATCCAAGTACACAGTTAACCAATGCTTTGACAGCAGTGGCCACACAATTCCTCTTTAGGAAAAGGCAAACTTGCTAATGTCATTGTTGACCAAATGGTTCTCCTGATGATTGCATCCACTGGTTTCATGTAGATGGTTAAGAATTATTTGGGATATAATTATACCTTGATCAACTGCCATGATTCTAAGGTACTGTCATTCAATGTTATTTTCTAATACTGTCTCTGCAAGTTGGCATGTTTCCAAAACCATCTCATGGAGCTGATTCAGAAGAATACCAATGGTTAATAGTACAAAAAAAAAATAGCTGCAGGATCAACAAAATCACACTGTCATCTCTTTCTCATAGATCATCCATCAGGTCATCCAAGGCTAATTCAGTCTTAAAATTGTGTCCGAGTCCAGGTTGAAATTCATCATAACTGGTTTTTTCTCAACAAAATGAGATGCACAGTATTATCCCTCTCCAGCCCCTTGCCCCCCAAAGGAGGTGCTTTGATGAAAATAGTAAGACTTTACATCCATGTTTTGTCCCTCAGAAGGGGCACTACCACCTCTTTAAGAGCTAGTAACACAAGCTACCCCTGCTGGTGATGACCTATAAAGCCCTAAATGGCAAGGGTCCGGGATATCTGAGGGAACACCTGCTGCCAGCATCAAGCTCCCTTCGTCCAGTGCGCTCCCACAGGGAGGGTCTTCTCAGGGTGCCGCCGGTTAAAGATTGCTGGCGGGTAACACCCAGGGGTAGGGCCTTCTCAGTGGGTGCGCCTGCCCTGTGGAACCAGCTGCCTGCGGAGCTTAGGACTGTCCCTGACCTCCGTTCATTCCGCCGGGACCTGAAGACCTGGCTCTTCGAGCTCTCTGGCCCAAGCTGAGAATTTTTTAATTTTAATTTTAACTGGGTTTTTTTATTTTTCTCAGGGTTTTATTTAATCTTTTTTTAATTTGTTTTAACGTTTGTATTGATTTTCTTTTAAATGCCCTGTAAACCGCCCTGAGTCCTTCGGGAAAGGGCGGTATATAAATCTAAATAAATAAAATAAAATAAAAATAAAAATGTACCCAATCACTTTACAGATATACTTAGCTCAGCTAGCTCTAACAGCCAAGAGGGGCAGAGGTCAAGAGGGGCAGAGGTCAAGAGGGGCAGACTGATCAGCTACAAGCATCTTGTACATATCCTCAGGCCTTCAAAACTGAAAGCACTGAGACATAATTGGACCAAATGATACGCTAGATATTGTGTCAAAAGTAGAATACGAGATGACATGAACATGATTTTATCTTCCGAATGTCTTGCAAATTGGTCATAGTAGGCTTTTGGGATTATCAAGGGCAAATACCAAGTGAAAATCACCCAACCATCCAAGCTTTGACATGTGTGTTCAAGGAAAACACCCAGTTCTGTCTTATCTTTCATCAAAACAGAACCAATGGTAAGGAACATCAGTTCTCACCTAAGAGGATCCTATCCACACATTCTAAATTCATCCCCTTACACCAGGGACTTGGACTCACATTATTATAAGCACTAAAAGCAACTCCTACAGAGCAACTAACCCTTTTAAAGTTGCTCTCCATGTTCAAAATATACCTGTGCTAGAGAAAAGATCTGTAGCTGGTTATAGCAAGGAAATAGCCAAGCACCTCCTAGAACAGCGATGGCAAACCTTTTAGAGACCGAGTGCCCAAATTGCAACCCAAAACCCACTTATTTACCACTAAGTGCCAACACGGCAATTTAATCTGAATACTGAGGTTTTAGTTTAGAAAAAACAACTCATACATTAACATCTTTTGTCTTAAAAGAAAAATACAATAACAGAGCTTTCAATGATACAAACAACTTTTTAATGAAAGGTAAAAGTTTGCATTTGGCACACTTTTGAACAATTAATGTGATTTTTGCTGTTGTATGCATGCTGATAATTTGTCTAACTTTGGCTTATACTTTGTAAGTTTGAGAGCAACACATGCAGCACTCAGGTCATCTTAGTCTGTTTCTGGTGTCAGATTTGATATAATTCAAAGCTGAAAACAGTGTGCTCGCTCCGGAGGCTTGTTTTGGCTAGGAAGGGGCTTGAGAAATGGCTTTTTCCTGTGAAAACATAGTGAAAGAGCAAGGCGTTCATGCCCACAGAGAGGGCTCCAAGTGCCCCCCTCTGGCACACGTGCCATAGGTTTGCCACCACTGTCCTAGAAGTTAATAGAGCTAGAATAATACGTCTCTTAATTCTCTTTAAAGCCAAGAAAAGGCAAGAAAATGTTTTTTTAAGAAGAGCTAGTAGGTTCTAATGAGGCAGAATGCCTTTCATCTCCATTCCAACTTCCCCAACCTTTTAGTAAATTCTCATTTGGTTAATTTCAGTGATTGTTACAGTTCATGTTTCATATTAAAATAATGCATACTTTGAAAATGACTCAGAAGAAATGCTACGGAGAAGTACTGCATCTTTCTGCTTCCTTTTTCAGATTTCAATGCAAGCCTAAAACCAGATGCCCCTGCTTTAAAAATTGCATTAAAGAGTCAGTTGTAATGCTCTGATTTATTAAAGCAGCAGCCTATTTTCAGGTGTGCACAGAAGCTTGAAGGAAGAAACAAGCTATTCAACAAACAGAAGAGAAGAGAAGCACTGTAATCAAGCAAACTCTAAAGCTGCTCTTCCATATGATTTTTGTAGCATACACAGTCCCATTTTATCAACCACTCTGGCTTTCACTAACAATGCCTTCCAAGACAAAGAAGTAAATTTCAAAATTTCCTCCTTATAGAGTCCTTGTTCTTAAACGTTAAATATTTCCACAGAAATCATCCATGGTAGACACGGCATACTGCAAAGGTTTAATAATAACAGTAATGAATTTCTAATCAAAGATACAAATGTACAGGTAGAACTTTACCTATTATTTATGCATTTTAGATCCAGAATCCATTGAGAAACATGTTCTGCACTAAACTGCCCTGACCAATCACTTAGAAGTCTTACAGCACAGCTGTGGTACTGCATTCCTCTTTTCCAGTAACCTCAAGTATCGCACTGCATGGTTTCTTTGCATAATTACCAGCAGACTTACTTAATGATTTTGGAAAGCCCTCAGTGAAACACAGGTGCTGAACAATGAAATCAACACAGTGTCCCAGAGACAAAGCCAAGACAAAACCAACCATAAACATGTATCTCACTCAGGATAGAGAAAAGGGTATCAGCCTCACTTACCTAACCTCTGGTTCTGGGATTGTTTCTGTATTTGCTGGCACTTGAACACCCTTTTCCCACTCTTGTCTCCAGGGATCAGCAAGGATATAGTACTCATCTGGGCTCAGCTGGAAAGAATCTGGAATCTTCATTGCTGTTATCAAGTCCGTGCGAAAAACCTGAAGATGAGGAGACAGGAAGAGAATAATAATTAAATCACTGGCAATGAAGACTTTGAAAGCAGAAACTTTGCTAAGCTTGGAACAGATGAGGTAGCTGACTGGACAAGCTGGAAACAGATATGGCCAATAAGATGGCTCCTTACATACACGCTAAGCTGGCATGTCTGAATTGTGCCAATCAGAAGACGAAACAAGAAAACCAGGGATCAAATAGGCAACTCTGAAGAACTGGAGAGGAACATGTCATATCATAGAAGGGCTTGCTTATAAAGTTGGGCAATACTGCACTGAATAAGGCTGAAAATGCTGTGATATTCACAATTATGGGGAAAAAAATTACTCAAATTTATTTCTGGGCAAGTGAAGCACTGAACAAGGGAGCTAAGTTCCACTGAAGGTAGAACTAACACTGAGAACACTTAACATTGGTAATGAATGTATGCACCCACCCTCCCCCTGATAATCCTAAATGAAATTAGGAACTATTATTCTGGCTTTCTTTCCATTGTGCTTCTCTTCCTTTGGTTATGTTCTTTTCTTATATTACCCATGTGCACAGTCTGAATTCTCAACTAGGTTTCATTTTACTATTCATATAAATCGGGAAAGCACAAACTTTCAACTCTTTTTGAAAACTATTTTTTTTTCAAAAAGCAAAATTATTGTTAAGGCAAATACCACTATACTGAAGAGAAAGATCACAAACACTTTGTTCACTAATGATCAGAAACACAGGGGGATCTTGGTATGGCAACAATAGCAAGTAGTCTCCAATTTGTGCTTTATAATTAGGGATGCAAGACAGAACGCTTGGAAACCAGTATATGCTTGGATTTGCCATCATTTCTCCCAGAAATTATTCTGGAACAGCAACTTACAGTGTTGCTTATAACTTCTGAATAGTTTTGTGTGTATGTATCTACAGGATAAGCTAGGGAATGTTTCTTTCCTTCTTTCTAGAGGTTCTTAATTTCACTGTAGGGGCAGAAAAAGAGACTTGCCTGTGACAATCTGGCATAGTATAGAACAGACATGTCAAACACAAGGGCCAGATCCGGCCCGCGAAGTGGTTTTATGTGGCCCGCGAAGCCATCCTGGAAACAGTGAGGGAACAGCCCCCACTGCCTTGGCCCTGGCCGAGAGACCCTCCTTCTGCCAGAGACCCTCAGATCTGTCCCACTCCTGCCCAGGCCCCCATAGGCACCCTTGATGCGAACGATGTAGAGCTGGCCATGCCCACCCAGTAGGCCATACACACTCTAGCCACGCCCACCCAGTAGGCCATGCCCACCCAGGCCACACCCACCCGGCCCCTTGAGGGCAACCGCAATACTGATGCGGCCCTCAATGAAATTGAGTTTGACACCCCTGGTATAGCATATCTTAAAGCTTGGTAATTGACTGCAAGATAATTTGCAGCCTTGAAGCTTATATTCCACATCTGGCATGGCAGTGACGGAGAACAAAATAAAGCAGTCTAGTCTAAGCAATCCAAACTCTTGCCTGTCATACTTTTTCAAAATCTGCTTTAAAAGCCCATACTTACTTCCATCGATAAGCTACAGGTTTGGACAAACTAGTGAACAATGTAAGTCTGTTCAAGCATTTACCATTTGAATTCCAAACATTCATATTCACTTGTCTAGCATATTGTTAATATATGTTGAAGAAACTCTCTGAAACAAAGGATTCCCATCTTTCCGTAAGTATTTTTTCTAAAATTACTGCTTTGAAGTGCTTTAGAATGTTAAAGAGATATATTTTCTTTTTTTCCCTTGACTTCTCTAAATCTTAGTACTCTACACAATTTCCTTGGAGCAATAGAGAAAAAGTATACATCCATAAAAAAAACTTGCCTGTTGAGTAGTGATCAATAAACATAAATTGTGGGGTATAAATACATACTAGATCTACATGTGGGTGGATTTATATACCACAATGCCCCATCACCCTAAATTTTTTTCAAATTAGAAGCCTCACAAGAATTTGATAAATATGTCATAAGCTATAGTATACTCATGCTATTGTACTTCCTCAGGAAGAGAGAATTTGCACATTAGGGTGAACCCATGACTATTTTTGCACAAACTAGCCAATTACATTTCAACCTAGTATGTTGCATCAACCTATTTATATGGTACAGGATATTAATCCAGAAAAATGGATTAAATGCATAAATCACAGTTCAGTTCTAAGCCTATCATAGGAGCACAGGCAGTGAATTGGTGAGTGTCTGCCAAATAGAATGAAACAGTCCTTGTACTGTCTTCAGACATTAGGCAAACAAAAATAGTTTTAAATAAATAATTTAAAAGGACAAACTGTGACTACCGAGCATAATAGAAATATTCTTACTTATCCAGAAATGTAAACATATGGAATAGTATTTTGATAAATGTACTCCCTGTCAGCCCTTCCCAGACGGAAAACCTGATGAAATGACTTAATTATACTTTATTGCAAGGCTACATTGACAGAATCTTGTAAATCTGATAATTCAAATCTCCCATCCTCTCTTTTACAGCCTGAGACATTAGGAGGATTCCTTTCTGAGTTTCTTTCTCTATGGGATACGCACTTTTATCAATGATTCTCTGGTAGTATCTCCCCCCCAACTATCTGCCAAGGTCATTCCCACATACCATTACACTCCCACAGGTAAAACATACAAATACTGTATATTTGTAGAGCCATGGTGGCACAGTGGTTAGAATGCAATACTGCAAGCTACTTCGGCTGGCTGCTGGCTGCCAGCAGTTCTGCAGTTCAATTCTCACAGGCTCAAGGTTGATTCAGCCTTCCATCCTTCCAAGGTAAAAGGTTGGGGGCAATATGCTGATTCTGTAAATTGCTTAGAGAGGGCTGTAAAGAACTGTGAAGCGGTATATAAGTCTAAATGCTATTGCTATACTTGTTAAGGAGATAATTATAGTACCTTGAGCTACATGTGATGTTTTATTTGGTACATTTGGTAAGTTTAATCACAATAATTTATCTAAACAAGTCTCAACTTCTCAGACAGCAAAGTAAATAATAATTTTTGATCAGGAAATAGCCTGAGAACAGTATTTTTTCCCCAGCAATCCTGCCTCTCATAGAAAGGTCACTAAGGATCTGGTTCCTTACAAACATGTACAGTAACTGCAATTCTTTGAAAAGCCATCTGTCAATATACACACATGGGTTATTATATGCCTTTGCAGAATTCTGTTTGGCAACTCCCACTATACATCCTGCCAAAACATTTGACCCAATGGATGCTAAAAAATGGAATTTAAGGAGGAGCAAAAAAACAATTTTCCAGTTTTCCAACCAATTTTCGAACTACTCGAGAAGAAACCAACCTACAACTTTCCTGACAGAATAATTAATTAGTGCAACAGCTTTCCTCTAGAAGTTGTGGGTGCTCCAATTCTGGAGGTTTTTAAGAAAAGATTGGGCAATCGTTTGTTTGAAACGGTATAGGGTTTCCTGCTTGACCAGGGAGTTGGACTAAAAGACTTCCAAGCTTCCTTCCAACTCAGTTATTCTGTTATATTCTGTTATTCAGTTCCATGTTTCATCAGATGAAACTGTTTTGCCCATTGCAAACAGGGGAATTTAAAAAACAAACCTCTAGGTCACCAGAAGTCTGGAAAATTGACATATGTTATCTTTTCATCTAGTGATCATCCAGATTTTTGCAGCCAAGAACTGTAGTTTCAGCCTGAGATTCCCTTGGCCGCAGAGCAATCATTTGCCCTGAAGATACAGATATTCTGATGCAAAACAAGACGAGGACTATATGTGTTGGATCTCCATGTAATTTTTTTCAATTAATTACCTCTTCCATGGCAGAAGAACATTGTGGCACAAAATACTGTACTGTATGAATTAAAATCTATCAGTTTACTTTTGAATAAACCCTTTCTTTTAAATCTATGTTGTTTACATTTAAACTTAACCTTGGACATAATCAGGAGAAGGTTCACCTGCAGATTTATCTTCTTTTCCCTTCCTGGCTGCCAAAAACAAACAAAAGTGCCATTTTTACAGATAGGCAGGCTGCTGCCCATGTGATAAACACAAATTTTCCATATATATTTATATATGTTTGGGGCCTAGCAAGGTAATCTAAATACTTAACAAACATTTCACACACACACACACACACCTTGCTAGGCCCCAAACATGGGACAAATCTTATTTCCTGTTTCAGCCTAACCCAAGGCCATCCACAGCAGTGGTCACAGTAGTGATACACACACACACACACACACACACACACACACACACACACACACACGAGAGAGAGAGAGAGAGAGAGAGAGAGAGAGAGAGAGAGAGAGAGAGAGAGAGAGATGTGCATACACACTTGCTCCAGAAAACAACTTCATTTTATACATAAAGCGTTAAAGGATAAAAGTGAAATCAACAAGTTCAAAACTGCCTGTACAGCTAAATGCACTACTTATACCAAAATGCACTCACAGATCTAAGAGTGGCACACCAAGCAATACTGTTTTTACTGATTTTTGTAGAAACTTACACAGTCTCCAGAAACAAAAATGTGCAACAGAATATACAATGCAATGATGAACAACCAAGTCAAAAATTTAAGAGACTCAACAAGCCATCAGCACAGAACCCTTGGGAATGAGGTATAACTAAATTATGCTGAAAAGGCTTGCCCTATTTGGCTGTATGTGTTCACTCTACATACTTTATCCTGTTGGCTGAGAAGCCTTCAGAATGTTTCTGAAAATTAAGTCATTATTTGACAGCATGCAGCAACTCAGGGTTGTCTGCCACTCTGCCTCCATTAAAAATGAGTTATAGAGCGGATGTTGCAATAAGAAACAGCAGTCCTTCCTGTTATTCTGCAGTATAATTAATCTCAATATAATGAAATGTCAGTGGCACAAAAACTGGTTTGGTCCAAGAATCTCTTGCTGTCCCAAGAAAGATTAGAAGCCAATGGAATGGGAGTAAATGAAACTTGAACTAGTTTAATATATTTTGCTTTCAGAGAGGACTGTTGATCCTTAAGACCAAAAACATTATATTAATCCTACCAATTTTTTTGTTGTGGGAAAGCTGGGGACTTGATTCTCAACCTGAGCAATAGGTGACCATGTCAGAGAAGATCTCAAATTAGCCTAAGGCACCAGAGACATAACTGACAGGTTAAGAGAGATCCACAAGTTCTCTTAGAAGATGAACAGGGAAAATCCTAATCTTATCAATGGTGAGTAAAATCTGTGGTCAAGGATTCTCAACAAATATAGGTTTGTCTAACTGATTCAGAATTGGTTCACATATCATAAAAAATTCATGCAGGCCGAAACAACTGAAGACAGGTGGGTCCTTCAAAAAACAAGGCAAAATGCCACGAAAATTTTTGTAGGTGATAACCAGCTGTAACTTCTAGACGGTCTTTAAGGGCAGTCCCATGTAGAACACATCACAAAAGTCTAGTCATGAGGTGACTGAAGTATGAGTGACTGTGAGTTACCAACTTTATGAGTGAGGAAAAGCCTCCTTCTCACTAGTTCAAACAAAGGCTGTGTGAGAGAATCAGAAAGACTCCATCATAATATACATAAAGTTATACTGTTTCTGGATTAAAATTTTAATAGAAGAGAATATATGAAAATAGTTGACTTGCTGAAATACCTGCATCCATACTATTTGTTTTCAGCCTTTGCTCTCAACATTCTGACAATTGCTCAGTATCAAATAAATGATTCAAAGGCAATTTTTATGCTTTTAATGCAAGGCAAACTACCCTAGGAACAACCTTTGTAGGCATAGGGATGATTTACCTCAACAGAAACCTAATACTGAAGTTAAATCATTTAATTCTTTAAGCTTCAGCTGATAACCCAATTAAAGCTGAACTACACAAACATAAGTAACCTTTTTCTATAATGTCAATTCCACTCTTTGTACATCAGCAGCTCTTTCTATCCACCACATTTGTTCAGAGAATACTTCCTACCACAACTAAGCAGAGATGCATCTTTCCAATAAAAACATAATTAACAGTCTAGTTTTTATAACCCTGGACTTGAGAAAGGTCAGCTTCCTTGAAGTCTCTATCTGGCAATATAACATAATAGTTAAAAATGCCGCAATAGCATTTCATTACCTAGCTGGTGTGAAGAAGAAAAAAAAGAGATTAAGATAAATGCTAATTAAGCTTGAGACAGTATCTGCAAAACATCAGAATCCTTTTTGTATATTTTCTGGTTATCAGGGAAGTAAGTCAGCTAATGAAAATGAAAAAAGAGAAAGAAGGCCTCCACCACCATCCAAAGCTAATCTAGCATCTTTTCTAAATATAACAAACATTATTGCTCTTTCCACGTGTTTGCTTTTCTCTATCAGTGTCATGCTGGAGGAGGTGTTTTGAATTATTCAGTATTGCCAAGTAACTATCACCTACAGGGAAAGAGCAAACAAGATAAAGCAAAGCCTTTTACGGAAGCTGGCCAGCTTCTACCAGATGCCTAGTTGACTCAGGGTATCTATGCGTATCTTGTGTCCATGACAATCTGCTCATTATATAATGGAGGTGAGCATTCAATGTCCATTTTAAACCTTGATCTTCCCCCCCCTCCATTATTAGCCATCTTTAAAATACTTTACATGTCTAAAAGAAAAAAAACACCGAACACATTACTAAGGTATAGAGAATTCAGAGAAAATTGCAAGGCTCTTTTAGAGAGAAAGCTGGTATCTATAAATGGGATTAAAAAAAACAAAAAAACAAAAAAACCAGTGAATCAGGAGACAGACTTGTTGAGGAAAACAGGAAGTCTGTCTTTGCTATATTGAACTTCTGGAGGTGATGACAGAGGAACAGCTAGGAGGGAACATTGAAACATATGGAAAATAGGCATAATATCAGAGTTTAACTTAAAATATTTCTTAACTAACAGTATTCGCTGACCAAGGAACAACTTTTTAAAGTTGCTTGCCTCTTCAGCAATGGAAACTGATGCAACAGAAGCACATGTTAAAATGTCAAGTTTTTTGATACATGTCAGATACATGTATGTCCAGTT
Source organism: Vipera ursinii (assembly GCF_947247035.1). Lineage (NCBI taxonomy): Eukaryota > Metazoa > Chordata > Lepidosauria > Squamata > Viperidae > Vipera > Vipera ursinii. The sequence goes on from NC_139513.1 coordinate 87,922,123, forward strand.
CCCATCTGGACATTAGGTGAGAGTAAAGAATGAAAATCTGAACTTGAAGATTATCACTGGCAGAAAGGTAGAAGCAGAAAATATGAGATTAAAAAAAGGTCTAGAGAAAAGGACAGAGGAACAAACACAAATTGATACACAAATCCCAAGGTGAACAAAGGGCATTTTAAAAGAAGAGATTAGGAGAGGGATTTGCAAATCAAATGGAAAAAGGAGTCCTAGAAGTTATTTGTATAGTGGTACTACCACTATAGTAGTAGTACCACTAACTCCACCAGAGGCTCAATGAGGTAGTCACTTGATAATCAAACTTGGTGCTATTATGGGATTCAAAGAGAAAGCCCAGTGAAGTCATGTTTGAATTACAAGGAAAGAAGTCTACAGGTTACCAGACTATATATACACACAATATATATGGTTAGGTTGATATTGGTTATTGGCTCCATATTTACAAAATAACAGATAGGAATCTTCTATGATGTGAACCACTGAAACAGTTTCCTAGATTGGCAAGGAGATTAAAACCTAGTTGATCTAATCTGGCTGTCTACTTATTTATGTATTGCTCTGTCCAAACAGGATCTGAACTTTCCACTGAATCTCTACAAAGGAGATCCCCCATCATTAAGCATCTTAGACTGGTGCAGTAAAACGCTTGCTCTCTTTACCTTCTTCACCATCTACAGATCTTTCTAACCACAGAGTATAAATGAAGAGTAACTCATTTTAATTGACAGCTACAGAATAGTTTGCTGCTTTCCCTTCATCTGCCTCCCACCCCTATATCTCGTCCTCTTCTGTGACAAAGGCATACACTAAGGCAATGAGATCAAACACGTTAAAAAAAGGAATCACTCCCAGGATTTTTTTTCCTGCAGCAGCAAGTCAACCCCTGTTTCTTGGTAAGAATAGAATATTTTTATTTTGCAAAGAAGCATGGCTTGCTACCCTAAAAACAAAATACGTTTGCATGTTTTACTTCCAGCTGCTGTCTAAAGACATTTATATAGTTCATTTTAAGTCATCAGGACGGCTTGATGGGGGTCATGGCTTCTCTTTAGATGAACATGCATTCACCTGCCACAGCCACTAGTGGCATCTTCTTTACAGAAAAGCTCACACATTATGAGATTCTGATTACCAAATGAGCCAAAACTAAAGCTGCAACTTGTTTACAATACCTTGGATTAGAAAAATCTAATATCTACAACATTCAAAAGACTCAGAGGAGCTATGAAATGAAAGGTCAGTATTTGGTACAATTTCTCATCAATATATCCACGTAGGTTTCAGGTGTATGTCTATGGAGATTCTCAGACATCCAGGTCATGATTGTGCCAATAGTTGAAAGAGGGGTCAAAGAGACCATCTAACAGCCCACTCTCAACAGAGGGGGAGGCATACAACACCATCTATCTCCTGTTTACAACCCAGTCCTTTCAGCAGTTCCAAAAAGGTTACACATCCATTTCTACTATTCAGGTGACCTTGAGGGCACAGATAAACCTCTGGCTAATGACCAGATAACTACAAGGAATATAAATCCTTCCATTCTCCACCATTCAGTCAGAACTGAAGACACTTCTTGGATGAAAAGCAAAATGTCTTCAAGGATAAACAAAGTAAGTCCTTTAGGTTTCAGGTGTATATTTTTTGCATTAAATCTTTCCTCACCTTTCAGTCTTACTATTGTTAAGATGCTCTTTCTAGTTTTTCTATTCAGGACCAGAGTTAAAAGATTAGTTCTAATTTTGGCCAAATAGCGATGCTTACCAATTTCCCCCAAAGATGAAAAGTGCTACAGTCTGGATGTGCAATATTATTGCCTTGCTTGTTTAGTTCCCATTGAAGAGAACAACCTCCAGATTCAGAGACAAGTATATATGTCAAATACCCTCCATTAGGATGACGCCTTTTCTAATGTCAAACTGGAAATTATGAACTATCAAGAAAGGAGTACTTTAAAAGATTAAGCAATAGGATTTTACAAAAGAAACAAGGACAGTTTATATGGAAAGCTGCCCACCGCTCATATGCTCAAACTGCAATCTGAACATTTCCCCCCTTTGGTTTTGAATTATTTGGGATTAGAGTTTGGGAAACAACTCAATTATTTTACTCAAGCTCTTCTGAATTATTTATAGAAGCTAAATAAAGAATAAATTGGGCATGATGAACTGAAGACCTGACGGTGGAGGGAAAGTTGCATACTGGAAAACAAGCAATTTTCTCTCAATAGGAGTGTTTATTATTTTCTTCCTGCTGCAGAAATTGACAAATTATCTTTAAAGGTCTGCTGCTTAGCAACACCAGTTCCACTGATCTGCTTGAAAGATGTTAATTGCTTCTCCAAACAATGAGAACTGTTTAAAGGGAAACACCTCTCATTTAATGGCAAGTGAAATGGTCACAGGAAAAAAAAAGGCTGATAAGCCACTGCATATACTCACCAAGAAATAATCTGCTATCTAAAGTGCTCAGATTTCACTAAGGTGCAAGAAAGCCTAATTACTTACATTTACAGAACACAGAAAATGTGTTGGTATGGAACCTGATTTGGTTTGCTTAGATTTTGCTCAACTACTAAGTAAGAGGCAAACTACTTGAACCATACTAGTGAGAGGGCATTCTAATAAAGATTTGGAAACGGAGCTTATGCATCCATCCAGCATGATGAAGCAATCAGCTTATACTAGGGAAGGAGCGGTAGAAAACAGGAAGTTTCTTTGAAAGGAAGGCAAAAAAAGTGGAAGCAGTGCTTTCTTTCTAGCAGCAAACAGACTTCAGTCACAAAATATTACTTCATTGTGTTTGACTTTCGACAGGTATATTTAAGGGTAAGTATGCAAGCGTAAATCACTTCTAAGTGGGCACCAAGATGTGAATTCTGCCAGACACGGAGCCAAAATAAGGCAGAAAGATTGTGGGGGGGGAGGACCCTGACACCAGCAGAAGTGTAATCTTGTGGTAGCAAAAAAAACCAAATTAACCCTAAAACAACTCACAAGAAAAATTAAGCACACTCGGTAGTGAAAGAATATGGGGGTAGCAGCTGGAAAACAAAAATGGAATGGTGTAGGATGGGAACAGGGAGAGGGGTAGAGAGAAATGTCAAGGTGGACACTTTGCTTGAAGACAATGCCAAGTCCCATTTGTTTCTACTGATTTTCAAGAGATTAGTTTCAGTGAGAACAAAAAATGGTTATTCCAGAAATATGCTTCAGTAGGACTTTACCAAACTTTAGTGGGACCAGGTCTTTTCCACTAACTAAATCACCAATGGGTTGCATGTGCTCTTCACTTCATTTGCTTGCACAATCAGTTCAGAATTTCCCTTTGCCCAAGATGGCTTCTCAACAGAGATCTATCTCCTTCGCCAGAGAACTCTTCCTGCTCCCAAGCAGCCTATAACTAACATTGGGATCTGCCAAGCCTAGTTAGATTCCGTGCATTTGAAAGCAGTACTGCAGGTGATGGCTTGGCAATTCTTCCTTCTGAGAGATTGGTTCTGCCCAACTCCTGCTATAACATGGTATCCGCCATCATTAAAAATCAGCCTAAATATATATAATTTGCTCTGCTCAATGCTCATGAGAGAAGCAGAGGATAAATGGAATAACCACAACTGTATTTCAATATACTATTTGCAAATTTCTGACTTATGATCTACCCTAGAAAGTGGCATGTTTTAAAACATAACTGAAGAATTAACAGCTATAATCTTCCTAGCTCCCATGTGCTTTCTCTATTAAAAGCAGAATGAAAAGTAAATTGGTTGGTCATCAAGACTGCTGTTTTGCATTAAAGCCTTTTAGTTGCCAAAGGTTCAAGAAAATTAACATTTCAAAATTGTATCTTCTGAATAATCCTGAGTTGGAAGAGGCCATACAAGCCCAACACCTGCTCAGTGCAGCAATCACACTTCTCTGTTTAAAGGTAAAGGTAAAGGTTTCCCCGCATATGCGTGCTAGTCGTCTCCGACTCTAGGGGCCGGTGCTCATCTCCGTTTCATAGCCGAAGAGCCAGCGCTTGTCCGAGGATGTCTCCGTGGTCATGTGGCCGGCATGACTAGATGCCAAAGGCGCACCGGAATGCTGTTACCTTCCCACTGTAGTGGTCCCTATTTTTCTACTTGCATTTTTACGTGCTTTCGAACTGCTAGGTTGCCAGAAGCTGGGACAAGTAACAGGTGCTCACTCTGCTACGCGGCACTCGGGATTTGACCTGCCAAACTGCCGACCTTCTGATCGACAAGCTCAGCGTCCTAACCCACTGAGTTAAACACGTCCAAATAAGGACTCACCATTTCCCTCTGTCAATGGTTGCACTGTGAAACTGCTCTTATTTGTTAGATTCTTTTTCCTAACATTCATTTGGTAACTGCCTTCCTATATCACTTCATTCCACCATTTTCTGCTTTCCAGACAATAGAGACCAGGTCTTGCCCATCTTCTGTGTGGCACTGCCACAGGTATATGCTAGTACTGCCGTATCTACCCAAAGCTAAACATACCCTGTTTTTTTGCATTTTCTCGTCTTAAAATTCTACTGGATCATCCTTGTTGCCCTGCTCTCAACCTGTTCGAATTTCCACATCTTTCTTAAATGTAATATCCTTCTATTGATACAACCTAAGCCGAGTTTTAGTTTTTTGCAGCTACAGTCATGTGAAAAAGAAAGGATACTCTCTTTGAGTTCTATGGTTTTATGTATCAAGACATAGTAAAAACCATCTGGTCCTTAGCAGTTCTTAAGATTTAAGATAAACATAAGATAACCTTTACTGTCATTTTTTAATGTGGGCACACTGGCACACGTTAACAATGAAATTCTGTTGCCTGCTCTCAAAAGAAAGTATACATCTACCCATACACATACATAACACACATATGCACATGCTATATACATATATACCTGCACCCACCCACACACACACACACACACACACACACAAACACCTATGACTGAATCTGGATGTTCTGCTACGGATACCAAGAGGCCTCCTCCCAGAAGGTAACAAGGAAAACAGATCATGAAGAGGATGTGTAGCATCCCAAACAATCCTGAGGACCCTGTTCAAGCATCACTTACATGCTATGTACTTTACTCTCCTACCATCGGGTAGGAGATATAGGAGTATAGCCAGCCACACCAACAGGCTGAAAAACACCTTTTATCCGTGGGCTGTTAGGCTTTTGAATGAGAAATAACTTGTGTGAATTTTATGCAGAATTGACTTGGGAGGCCGGTGTGTGGTGTAGTTGGTTCACATGGTGTAGTAAGATGGAGGGTTTGTTGTCACTGTGTTTTGGGGGGTGGGAGCACAAAGGGAGGCTCAGCTAATCTCAATGTACACATAGTTGTACTTTGACAATAAAGATTCATTCATTCATACTGACTAGAAAGTGAATAATGTTACCCCTCTCTTCAGTAATGCTTCCAAACCAGACTGTAATGCAATATGACAGGATGCTCTCAATTGTCCCTCTATAGCAAGGGCCTGCCTTTTCTGAAATAGACAATGATGTCTTTGTTTTTCCAACATTTAAAACAGGGCTGTTTTTATTACACCAGTTCGCCAAACCTTCTATCTCCTTGCGGTAAGCACCCTATTGTTACCCTGAATAGGTAAATACAACTTCAGATGAACAACAACACATGACATATTACACCATGCCATCATTTATTTTACAAAAAGAAAGCCAAAATGGAGAAGGCAGATCTATCTGATGCACCAATTTCACCCATCCTTGGATTAGGAGGCTCTGCTCATAGTCACCCATGCCTTGGCCACCTCTCAATCTAGATTCTAGGCTACTGCAGTACGCTCTAAATGGGGCTGGAAGCAGTAATTGGTACATAATGCAGAGACATGAATAATTATGAGCATGCCTCGGAAAGCTGATATAATGCCATTACTTCATGGAATGTTCTATAAGCTCCCAGGATCAATTTAAAGTGCTAGTGATCATTTATAAAGCATTTCATATAGCACAGAACCAGGATATTTTTGGACCATCTATAATTCGTTTGTCCCATGAGGCCTACAGTGGGCATACTTTGGATCCCTTCAAGGAAAAGATGTCACCCACAGAGATCCAAGATCTTCTCTGTTGTAGTGCCTGCACCGTGTAACATTGCTTCCATGGTTTGGATGGCTTCAACTCTTTTGACCTTCCATAAGGTCCTGAAAACATAGTTTTTCTTCTGGTCATAGGATCAGAATGTGGGATGAGCCTATCCAGAATTAAAAGTCTTTGATGGAATATATATTGCTTCATCTCAGCCATTCTATTATTCTGAATAATTTTATTCCACATTTATTGTTTTATTTTTTTAATGGGAGATTAAACACTTTTACAAATGGTAAATTTCCCACAGTTGCTTTTCAAATTGGACAACCATGTAAAGTAAAATAAATAAGTGAAAAAAGTAAGGTTCTACATTTAGGCAGGAAAAATCAAATGCACAGGTATAGTATGTGGTACCTTGCTCAATAGTAGTAACTGTGAGAGGGATCTCAGAGTCCTAGTGGACAATCACTTCAATATGAGCCAGCAGTGTGCTGCAGCTGCCAAAAAAGCCAACGCAGTGCTAGGTTGTATTAACAGAAGGATAGAATCAAGATCACGTGAAGTACTAATACCACTTTACAATGCCTTGGTAAGGCCACACCTGGACTGGACTGGAAAGGAGCTGATGCAGTTCCCATCTTCAAAAAAAAGGGGGGAAAATGGATCCAGGAAACTACAGACCTATCAGCCTGACCTCAATACCTGGGAAGATTCCGGAAAAGATAATCAAACAACGAATCAGCGAACACCTAGAGGCAAACAAAGTCATTACTAAAAGTCAACATGGGTTTGTCAAAAACACACCATGCCAGACAAATCTTACTGCATTCTTTGACCAAGTGACAAAATTAGTGGACCAGAGGAAGGCTGTGGATATAATTTACTTGGACTTCAGTAAGGCATTTGAAAAAGTAGATCACAACCTACTACTTGATAAGATAGAAAAATGTGGGTTAGACAGCATCACCACCAGATGAATTCGTAGCCAGCTGACTGACCGACCTCAGCATGTGGTCCTCAATGGAACTGCATCTACATAGAGCGAAGTGTGTAGTGGAGCTCTGTTCTGGGCCCAGTGCTCTTCAACATCTTCATCAATGATTTGGATGAGGGGATAGATGGGGAACTCATCAAATTTGCAGATGATCCCAAGCTGGCAGGAATAGCCAACACTCCAGAAGATAGGCTTAAGATACAGAAGGATCTTGACAGATTTGAACATTGGGCGCTATCTAACAAAATGAATTTCAATGGTGAAAAAAGTAAGGTTCTACATTTAGGCAAGAAAAAACAAATGCACAAGTATAGTATAGGGGGTACCTTGCTCAATAGTAGTAACTGTGAGAGGGATCTCGAAGCCCTTGTGGACAATCATTTAAATATGAGCCAGCAGTGTGCTGCAGTTGCCAAAAAAGGCAACACAGTGCTAGGCTGTATTAACAGAAGGATAGAATCAAGATCACATGAAGTACTAATACCACTTTACAATGCCTTGGTAAGGTCACAACTGGAATACTGCATCCAGTTTTGGTCACGATATAAAAAAGATGTTGAGACTCTAGAAAGAGTACAGAGAGGAGCAACAAAGATTATTGGGGAAATGGAGGCTAAAACATATAGGGAACGGTTGCTGGAATTGGGTATGTGTAGTTTAACAAAGAGAAGGGTGAGGGGTGACATGATAGCAGAGTTCCAATATCTCAGGGGCTGCCACAAAGAAGAGGGAGTCAAGCTATTCTCCAAAGCACCTGAAAGCAGGACAAGAAGCAACGGATGGAAACTAGTCAAGGAGAGAAGCAACCTAGAACTAAGGAGAAACTTCCTGACAGTTAGAACAATTAACCAGTGGAACAACCTGCCTCCAGAAGTGGTGAATGCTCCAACACTGGAAGTTTTTAAGAAGAGACTGGACAGCCATTTGTATGAAATCATACAGGGTTTCCTGCCTGAGCAGACTAGATGACCTCCAAGGTCCCTTCCAACTATTATTATTATTTTTGTTGTTGTTATATAAAAAATATAACCAACACATGTACTGTATGGCCTTGGCCAGCAAATCCTTCTGCAAAGAAAATCAAAATAAATATTTGACAGAAGATTAATACTAAGAAATCAACTTTTTATCTGAAACTGCCAACCATGAAAATGTTACCATTCTTGATACCTCTGTGAAAAACTAGTAATTTGTGATATTCACAGGCTATCATTCTATATTATTGATTCAGACCCACATTATACATTCATAGATGTCTTGCCTTTAGCATTAACAGTAGATAAACGGATAAAACAATACCACTTTCCAGCTTTAATATGTAACTCAACATTCACCCTTCACATTGAAATTTGTCCTAAGAAACATCAGGGAAGCTCTGGTTTCAGATATCAGTGTTACTCAAAGATCCATTTGATAAAATCTTTTCATTTTCCATTCACTTGATATCTGATTAAAAGTAAAGTTGTCCAGAAATCAAATGCTCCTGTGGCTCTACCCTCCCAGTAATTAGAGATTGTAAAAATTATTCTGTTCGTTAGAATGCATTTGTTTCCAGCTTACTTGTATCAGTTGATATGGAAAAGGAAATCATGACTGTTAAATTCAAAGAAAGTTATTGATTTTGTTAATAATAGCAGACTGTCTTAAAGGATTGTCAAACTATGCAAAACTGCTATGGTGCTTGTTTTTAATTTTGACCTCAGCTATGTTTAAAGAGGAAAATTCTGGAATAGCCTTGCCATATCAACAGCCTTCTGATATTTTGGACAACAGCACCCATTATGTCCAGTCAGCCTGGGCACTGGCAATGGTTGCTGTAGATGATGGAGCTACAGTACTGCAAAAAAACATCTGAAGATGATCATCTTGGGAAAGGTTGATCTTGGAACAAACTGTGCAATAACTCAATCCTAACTCAACTTGCCTCTTTATAAAAGGCCAATATTTCTTTTTAGATATGTCAACTAAACCTTTCAAAGTCATGCTTAGCACTGTTTTTAACAGCAGATCAGGCACATTTGCATAAATTTGCTTAATACAAATACTTTACCGGATGTTGACCATCCCCATAAAAGAACAATCTGACATTGATGTAGACTGGACGACGCTCACATTGAGTTCATTTATATATTGGAACAATAGTTTATACTTGGTTTATGCTTTTTGCAAAAAGTAATAAAATATGTCGGTATTTATTAGCCAAAAACCTATGCTGAAGCCACCAGGATTGCTCCAAAGCGTAATGCCCACCTTTTCTTGTTAATTTACCCCAAAGACAAGAGAAAACTCCTGCAGTTTAGATTATTTAAATGATTGGTTATATGGCAACAAGAGTTAATGAATACTTGCAACATTTAATTTGGTGGTCTGCATTTTAGAGAATCAACCAACCAACCAACCAACATCATCCTTGTTGTATCCTTCTTCTAATATTCAATATAAATCTTCTACTGACTTCTATCATTCTGGGTGTTAGTGCATTAGATATATCTCATACTGTGAGTTTTAGTCCTGCCTTAGTCATCATGAAAGCTGGTTGGGTCACTCTTTCTCAGTCCAATTCATCTCACAGAGTTATTGTTTTGGGGAAAACAGGAAGAAGGAATATTAAGTATGTGCGCCGCCTTGAGTTACAGAATAGCATAAACATGTTTGTGTTTTAGTTGTGCTTCTGGCATATTGCCTGCCTACCCCCAGTGGATGCCCTTCCCCCAACTGAGCAGGGAATGTTGCACATGGCACAGGTGCAGCTAAAAATGGTGAGTGTAGTTTATACTTTCTCTATATTATTAAGCAGTAAATGTGAAAACCTTAATAAACTAAAGCCATGATGGCAGAAAAGGTTAATGATTATGGGTCCATCTGTGATGCCAACAGCATATGGAAGATTGAGGTTTGGAATAAAACAGTATCGTAGTAATGGGCATGAATTAATAAATTAAACAAAACAAGAAAAAGAGATATATGTCCGTGAAACTAAGATAAAGGGAAGGCATGTAATATACCTGTGCGACAATGATGTGACCTTGTCGAGTGAAGTTGATGAATATGTACAGGGAAGTTAAGGCTTAGGATTAATTATGGGTCCTGTATTAAAAGTGTTGCAAGATATGGTTCCATTCAACTATATGAATGGAAAGATGACATAAGAGGTTGTAGAAGCTGAATGAAAACAGTGCAAAGAATTAAGTTAAAAGGAATTACACAGAAGCTTGTGTAATTATGCTAATAGGAAGTTTGAAAATGAATGTTTAGTGGAATAATGAAGTGAAAATAGGTGGTAAAAATAATGAAAAGATTGCTAAAAATTATGAAAGAATATTTCTTATAAAGAAAAGGATAGTTATAAAGCAAGTAGTGAGTATAACAAGAAACAATAGTGATTTTAAAAGGCAGTGAAAATGCAGTGAGTTTTGAGAGAAGTAAAAAAAACTGTTTTGAAAGTGAGCGAAGAAGGTTAAGACAAGAAGCTCCATTAAAAATAATAAAAACATAAATAAAACTTATCAAATAATTTTGGATGGAACTAAAGTAAGAGAATTCCAGAAGAGATTTGTATTGGAATAATAATGGTATGTTCAAAAGTAGAAGTGAATCAAATGCTAGCCATAAAAAAGTGATTAAGTGATTAATTGTTGTATCTGTTTCCAGCTGGCCTTGTTTATTTTGATTTTAGCATCTTTGTTCATTGGTTTATTATACATTGCCCAGAGTCACACTGATTGAGTTAGATAATTTGTAAATGCTTTAAATTAAACAAACCAACAAACCAGAATATGTATTGTGGCAAGAAGCAAAAAGGCCCAAGGCCTCTAAAGAACTGATGACGGACCAGAGAAGAATTCGAAATCTTCACCAATAATGAATTCTTACTGTCTATACTAACAATGTTATATAATAAAACCAGTGTTTACAAATAGGTTAACATAGTTCTCTCCTCCCACCCCTTAGGTAAGTATCTAGTTTTTCCAGTTGTACAGCAATGCCTATAATTAATCCTTTCTCTCAGTCTTTCATAATAAGCATCACCTTTGATATAGGTAATGATTATGTAACCTTTGTTTCCTCATCTTCCCCATTTATACTGATGGAGGTAACCCAAAGGGCATCTTAGCTGAAAGATGGAATCAGATCACTCCAGGAAAGAAAGAGGACCTACTTCAACACCTACTGTACTAAGGAAACTACTGCCATATAAGATGTTCCAACTTCAGAACTGCAGAATACAACTTATAAAAGCGATCAAGGTCTACCTAATCTTCATAGCTACCATCCCAGAATTCAGTGGTTTCTTGTTACTATGTTGCAGATCAGCGGCCACCAATCTTTTTGAGCACCGGGAACCAGTTACATGAAGAGGTTTTTCTGTGGACCAGAGGGGGCATGGTTACGAAGCCTGCATCCTGTGGATGGGGCTTCGCTTGTTTGCGAGGCCAGGTTTCTGGCATGCCACGAACCGGTGCTAGTCCGCAGACCGGGAGTTGGGGACCCCTTATCCAAATGATTATGCTAACTCTTTTAACCCCTGAAGTGACTGATCCTGGAAACAGATGCAATCAATTTTAATAGGAAATTCTCAAAAGGTATTGTCACCTATGTCATAAACTTACTACTTGATTTAGGGAACCTGACATCCCTCACCCTGATATCTGGGTTCCTGCTGCATTCTAGGAAGGAAGCAGAAGTCATCACAAGCAGTAGAAGTGTTAAACTATATCTGACCAGCTACAACCAGCATTTTTTTTATTACCTTCCATACCATACAGGACACATCATGTTCTTTCAGTTACCTGCCCTAGATACATTACCTCTTCTCCTAGAACACAAAATACACCTCATTTATATTTCTGAAAACAAAGACTGGTGAACTGGAGGCCAGAGTTTAATCCCTACACTTCAATCATCACAGTGAAGATTCCTTGAATAGTGTGTATGCTGTTATTCACCAGAAACAGGAGAGCTTACAACCTATCCAAAGGATGAAAATGAAGGCAGTTGGCAATACATCACCGTCAGAACCTAAATTATCACAAAATGAATTATTTCCCAGATCACAACAACCAATTACAACCATGAAACCCCCAGAGAGCTTCTACAAACATGACACAACTACGGACTCCAACAATTGGTTCTATTGTCTGATCCAAGTGAAATCATTCAATCACCAATAAGTAGGAAAAAAGGGTGATTTGTATGCAGCTTCATCTTGAAAGCCACAAAAATTCCCATCTGCCATCCATCTTTGTTAACATGCATGCTATCTCCCAGGAGCACAAATCTGATACGATGTAAAAACTGATCAGGTTTACCATACCCACTGATTATACAAACTTCCTACTCTTCCAATGGGCACAAATTACATTGTAGAGCATGTTATCTAGAAGGAGGGTGGTGAAAGATCTCGGGGCTGGGTTGGTGTCAATATTTTCTGTTGAAGACAAAAGGCCAGCAAAAGAAAGAAAGGATTTTTTGGTGAACTCTTCAGTGCAACATTGGTACAATCAATATACAGGTTTCATTTTTTTTCAGTACTGGTATTAACATCAAGGAGAAAGAGCTGTTTGCAGCTCTTTCTAATTTCTAAGGAGAGACAGTATTTATCTGGGTAACAGGTAACTAACCTGATCAGGATGGCCTTAAACTAGAATACAAGGAGGTAGGAGTTGTAAAATCACTGGTGAATAATGAATTAGCAAGTAATGGGTTGAATAGAGCAACAAAGCAAAATGTTTTGGAAATTACTAGTTTGAAACAAAGAACACACAGGCATAAAGGAAAGAGGAGGGAGTTCAACCCATTATTTTAAGTTTATCTTCACCGATACACAAATTAAAAATAATATGCCAGATTAGCCGAGTGCCATGAGGCATAAATGCAAGCATGATTTAGTAGAGATTACAGAAACATAGTGGGATGACACTCAATTATGGAATATTGGACTTGCTTCAGAGGAAGTGGCAACACAGCAGAGGAGATAGCATATTCTATCAGGAATAAACTTACTTGTACAGAGGTTTACTAGATTTGTGGTTAACACAAGTGTTAAAAGAATCTGATAAGATAAAAGGCCAAGCTGACAGAAGGGATATCTTGCTAGGTATCTGCTACAGACCATTAACCAATTAAAACAGCATATGAATATTTATTAAAGCAGGTAACTGAAGCCTGAAAAAGCTATGAAAGAAGATGAGCTAAGATTAGAGAGAAAGGCAAAATCAGCAAGAATGTTTCTTCTAATATGTCAGGGGGGGAAATGAGACAATGGGATGCTATTTAATCCACAAAAAAAAAGAAATCTTAACCAAGTGACCAAGAAAAAGCAGAGGAACTCAGCTCCTACTTTGCCTTATCTTTACATCCAAAGGAAATGATGATTTAAGCAGCACAGACAGGGAAAAACTGAAATAGGGAAGAGTGCAGGTCAGCAAAGAAATGATAAAAAGATCTAGCTCATCTGAATGCCTTCAAATTCCCAGGTCCCAAAGCTGCTAGAAGAGCTAACAAGTTCTGCTACATTAGAAGAAGTGCGGCATCAAAAGATGCTTAAAGTCCTTATTATTCTCTGTTGAGACCACCTCTGGAATATTGTCTGATTCTGTGTTTCACATTTCCAGAAGGATATAGACAGGTTACAGTAGGTCAAAAAAGATGATATTAGTCTGAGGACAGGTTGAAGGAATGAGGCATTTCACATCTGCAGAAATGAAGACTAAAGGGAAATCCTGCATCAGTAGTTGAGGTAAACAGTGCAATAGGGAAGATAAGTCAATAAGTATTTTGAATTGTTATTCTGGGACAAGAAATAATGGATATAAGGTGCACCATTTAATTTAGATATAAAGAAAACCTTCCTGATGGTATGAACTGTATGACAGTGAAAAAGTCTACCTACAGAAGAAATGACTCTCCATCTCTGGTAGTTTTAATGAAAAGGAGTCACTCCTTGGGCATAGTTCAATGGGTTTTCAGTGCACAGCAGAGGATTGGCATAGAAGATTCCAGTGGCTCCTTCCAATTCCAAAGGCTATACGGAGAAGATAAAATAATGCTATTCTGCTTTATAGATTTATAAGGATTTCCCCCAAACGGCTTGGATCTTAATTTTCATTGCAGAAACAAAACAAATTTAGCTTAACTAGAATAAAGGATTTGAATCCATGCACACTCATACGTGCACATCAAAAATCTGCATCTGCAAATTCAAAAATTTTGGGGAATAATGTCTAACATGAAGAGAAGCACTCCACAAATACTTCCTTTATTAAGGGAACCCTGTACGAATGTGCCGTTAAACTGCAATTGCTTGTTAGGTAATTTCATTAATTATTTATTAGTAGGTAATTGGACAATTTCTAAAAATTAAAGAAATAAGGATATTCTTTCTACTATATTTGCCGATATCAGGAAAAAAACACTGTGTATGCATTTATAACATGCTCTCTTGCATGATCTACAGCAATAAGTAAGCCACCCGTAGTCACTTGTTTGAAATGGGTGGCTATAGGAATGAATGAATGAGTGAGTGAGTGAAAAACAAACAAACAATTGCATTTAAAGTAGTGGAGGTTTTTTTAGGTTCAGCACAAAGAAGCAGCTCTTTCCATGAATTACTAAATAAATGTCCTCAGCCTGCATTATTAAAGAACAGCAATAATTTTATGTTCTCTTGCTCTGCAGTTTCTGGAACATGATTCCAAGAAGTTGTATTTCCTAGAGACGTGAAGCCTGACACCTCAGATGTCCAAAGGAAACTGTTGCCCAACCTTGAGAAGGAGTTAAAAGAGCCAAACTCTTTTTCCTTCATCCTGCCATGAGTGGTGATTCATCTCACCTCCCTGGAGGCTTGTGCTGGATATTTTATGCGTCCTATGCTTGCAAGAAGCCTGGAAAAACACATATAAACAACCATCCTCTTAAAACGAACTGCTCATGGCAGGGATGGTACAAAGCATTACTGCTGACTTTGGATTGAAACATGCACATTTTCTCACTTTATTTACTGCAGCTGACTTTGATGTGCATACATTATGTCATAAACCACTTAAACCAAAGTTGGTGGATAGCAGATTCTTTTTCAATTTCGGCCTATTTCTGAAATTGTCAGAAAAATGCAGATTAGGTGTGCATTTAAAGAGTGCCTGTAACTGAGCCCACACTTACAGTCATAATTCATGGTAGTTGTTAAAGTAGGCCACCACATGACTGCACCTGATTTTTATGACCTGTTTTGTAGCCATCATTAAGCGAACACCAGTTGTTAAGCAAACACTTCAGTTGTTAAGCAAACACTGCAGTTGTTAAATGAACCCAACTTTTTCTATGGCCACTTTTTGTCAGAGCGCAGAAGTAAACCCTGAAAATTGTGTTCATGTGACCATGGACCACTCCAAATGTCTATAAAATCAAGCCAGTTGCCAAGCACTCAAAATGTGATCGTGTGACTGGTGTGTGTGTGTGTGTGTGTGTGTGTGTGTGTGTGTGAGAGAGAGAGAGAGAGAGAGAGAGAGATCGAGAGAGAGAGATCGAGAGATCATCAGAACCTCTGGTCTAGGTCATTAAGTAGCTCTGGGGAGGCCTGTGGTAACCTTAACCAGTCATTAGGTGACTGGTCATTAAGTGAGGACTACCTGTAGTCTTAAAGATACTTTTCTTTTTAAAAAATGTTTATGATATGTTGCTGTAATGAGTAAAACTGCCCTTAGACCAGGCAGCAGAGCTGGCTCAGGAATTCTGGGAGTTGAAGTCCACGAGTCATAAAAGAGCCAAGGTTGCCTACCCCTGCCTTAGACCAATCTTCCCCAGTCTATATATGCCTCAAACATGGTTGGTGATCAGTGATCTCGGAAAATACACCTTTGCTGAAGCAGCACCTGCCCCTTGGAACAAAGTTCCCCCTGAGATCCAGTTGTCCCCGCTCTGCTGTTATTTAAAAAAGCCATGAAGATTTCATTCTTCATTCAAACCTTTGTTAAAGGGGAGTGTGACCTCTCACTTCATCATGCTTGCCACTGTTGATCTTTTTTGTGATTTGTTTGAGTGATGTGAGCCAGCTTAAGCCATTGGGAGTTGGGTGGAATTGAAGTTTAATAAATTATTGTTCCTGCTGTTACAGGACAGACAGAACCTGAAACCTGCTGAAATGCTTGGAATGGGCAGATACTGTAGGAGAAATGACACCAAACTCATTTTTAGAAGGCTGAAATAATGTCAGCTACTATTGCTTGAATGATGCAACAATACTTCCCCAAAAGCCTCCAATTTGAAAAAGATGAGGAGGCCATTTGAGATCTACTTCAGGCAACCAAATATCCTGGGCCAGCACTACATGTTTGGGCATCTGGAGATAACTTTGCAGCCTGGAAGAGGATGGCAACCACAACCTCCCTATAATCTTCCCCACTTCCTATTCCTTATATAGTTTCAGAAAGCAAAAGTATCTTTCCCAAATTTTCAACCTCAATTTTAAGCGGATACTTGAATTGTCATTATTGCATCCTGCTTTGAGAACTGCCTGTATACTTCAGAAGGGCAGCTTGATAAATTTTAAGATATAGGAGAAGGGATGATAGAATCTGAGGTAAGAGTGAAAAGGGGGCTCACCCTAGAATTCCTACGTAGCCAAAAGAGAGCCAAGAACAACCCCCTCCCCTTGAGTGCCACTGACCCTTCTCTTAACTCTTACCAGGGGCTGGTCCTTAGTTGGGAAGATTCCACTGCATAGGTTCTTAGCAGTAAATTAGTTTAATTGAGCCTTCACACGTAGGTCTTTCTTACCTGACATAAACTAATAAAATACAAGGGAAAGCAAATATATTTTGTGGTAAAGTGCACAATAGCTCTAAACTGGGATCTGGGAAGGATGTTCATCAAGATACTGTAATCAAATGGTGAATGGAGCTCAGAGACATAGAAGCTGCTGTGATTCTATGATGTCAGTTCCCTCACATACATTTTAAAGACCTCTACTTAAACAGCAATAGCAATAATACTTAAGATTTATTATACTGCTTCATAGTGGTTTACAGAGTAAACATATGTCCCCCAACAAACTGGTTCCTCATTTTACCAACCTTGGAAGGATGGAAATCTTGAGCCAGTCAGGATCAAACTCCTCGCAGTCAACACTGCAGTACTATAAATGATTTTTTACACACCCATTACTTCAACCTAGAAGTCTTCTGACTGCTTATAATCAGTCCAATAGATCAGTGGTCCCCTTTTTGGCATCAAGGACCAGTTTCATGGAAGACAATTTTTCCACAGGCTGGAGGGGGGGATGGTTTCAGTTTCACTCACCCACCACTCACCTCCAGCTATGCAGTCCATTTCCTAACAGGCCATGGACGGGTACCAATCCACGGCCTGTGGGTTGGGGATCCCTGCAATAGATCATTCCACGTACCAAACTTTTTCTTAAAATTTAAATACCGTGACAAATTCTGCACGAAGCTTGCAGTCCCTTGTGCTAGATCTAGCTTTCTCCTTAGTGATTAATTGGAGAGGGAAAATGCACTAGCCATCACCTCAGATTCCTTATGCTAGTAGTTAGATCTTACAAGAATTGAAGTCTAACACAAGAACAAGAAGTTGGGAAGGAAAGTTCAAATGCAAGATTGCAAACTTGAGATGCAAACCTATTTGTGTAATTTTAAACTGGCTTAAGGGGAAAAATAGGCACATGATGAATCATTTTAATTATACGAAATTTAATTTAAATTGAATCAAATTTATTTCCCCTATTTACTTTCTTTGTCCTGCACCCATACTCTTGTTAAGAGTGCAGTTTATAACTGAACAATTATAAAAAAAGAAGAGGGTCTAAAAAATTTTTAAAAATTCAACAAACCTCTGAGGGTTTCTTCTCCTTTTGCCTTGACCAACCAGATTTTGTACTTGGAATTTTGGAGCATCTTGAAGTTGATGTTGTTTGACCTTTGAAGAAAAATAAATTTAAAGATAAACCAAGCCTTAAATTAAGGACAGTTTAATTGCAAACTGAATGTTGTTTGCAGTACACAAATCTCAAATGCTTACAGATTTCAGCATGGAATACCAACATATGCCGGCAATTTCAATTTGTCAAAATCAGTCTACATATTACATATACCATCTGAAGCTTCTGAACAAAAGGAATAAATAAATCAAATCAATAAATGCACTGCACTGTTAGTGTCCTTTGGCATTAAAATATCTGCAGATTATGCAATCTCAGTTTGTAACCCTCTGCATTTTTAAAAGTTCTATCATTATTGTCAGTGCTTACCACCAGGAAATGTTATCCTCTTTCTCAGCTCTGAATTTCCCCATTTCAGCCCTTCCCTTCAGGCCCAGCTCTATTCATGTCCACAAAGGTAATTTCTTCTATAGAATGCTTGCTACTTTCATTCCTTTTTCCCAAAGAATTATAAACATTTACTATGGAATGACCACAAACCTCCTGATCTTCAGGGCTTAAAATGGTTTCTTGTTTTTCTTCTCATCTTTTCTTGGCTAGAGAACTATTAAATTTATAATCACCATCTTTATTGGAGAAAACGGAGCAAATTTACTCATCACTTCCCCAAATCCAATCTAGACTCAGGTATTTCTTTCTAAATAGGGCATTCAAGATGGACACAGACAATTATTTGTTGCTTTATCGTTTTGCTGCTAGAGCCACAAAAGAGAGCAGAAAGTGTATCAGAGACTTTGGTTTTATTTGTTTGTATGTGAGTGCTGGGGCCTTGGGAGACACGTGTTATTTTAATGTTTATTTTCATTTTAGAGAAAGTAATTAAATACAAATTTAGAAACATATAACCCATCATTAGTTAAAGGATGGAAAACCCAATACTTGATTGAATTTTTAAATTCTTTTTTACTCAAATTTTAGTTTTTTACTTGACTATCCCAGAGAAGTAGAAATGATTGTGGGGTACATAACATAGGTCTCAGGAGTTCTCAATCCCTCACTGTCTGGGTTCACACAACATGTTAAACTAAAATACTGTTAGCTAATTTATTGGCTCAGTTTATTTGCAAACCTAACCAGAGCAGTTAGGTTATGGTTCTGTGTAGTTTGCAAAGCCAGCAATTGTACTGATTCACAAAATAAAGCAGTTTAATTAACTGTAAATTAGACTGCATTTGTGAACTCAAAACATTACTTCCACTCTCCTTCAATTTGCTTTGTAATTATGAACATACAGTCATGTATCTTTTTTCATGTAACTAGGTCCTGCTAGCAACTGGAGTAGTAAAATCTGGGTTAAATTAGCATTTTTATACAGTTCGTATTTCCCAGCTTTGGGTTTTGCACCTGAGAGTTTGAAATTGCTTTCCTCGATTTGTCTCTTCCATGGAATGAATTAATATTAAGCAGAAAATGTGGATTAGGTAGATTTCCTCCATCAACTACCACTCTTCTGCACTCACAGATTGTAGCTAGTTGCCCAAGTTTTTCATACAATGAACTATGCTTGGGAGAGAGGAATATGGTCTCAAATCATTGCTTTTTTATATTGATATACAATTGGGTTCATACACCATGCTAAGTCACAATGTGTATATTTGGTTTTCAAGTGGGGTTCAAATATAGAGTGAACCCTGACAATTAGTTCATTGAGCAGTAGTTAAGATTTTTGCAGCCCACTTCTATAAATTATATAATCTAATTATTGCTAAAATCAACTGTGATTGCATTTTATGTGGTGTGTGTCTGAAGAGTCTTCTTGTTTTGATGCGTTAGAATCACGAATCAGCAAGTTTTAAGCATACTGCTCCCATCACCTTGAATTCTTTCTTCATTGCTTTTCTTATCTTTGCACTTTTAAAAAGAGATTGGTTATCAAGTCTTCTGGTCCATATCCATATTTGCAAGTAATTTAAAATATAATTAGAAGTCATGTTCAGGGTTACTTTTTGTGCTATATAATAGTTTCACAAAATGTTAAGCAAAGGGTTTTTTATCAAAATAAAGCATCCCATTTAAACTAAAATCCATTTTTTTAAAAAAAAAGTTTATTTCTATCCTCTCTGCTTTAGAGTAGCTTAAAGAAAAAAATGCAGCTTGAATACTTATCAAGTAACTACCATGACAATGTTTAGATGAAGTGAAAAACGTGAAGACTTCAAGTGAAGAAGTTTAGCAAGAGCTCTTAAGCCCACCTCAAGTGTCTTTTTTCCTTTTCCATTCAATTGTGTGTGATTCTCAGAGATTGCCTGGACAGTTTTCTTGATGAGTGTAATTTAGTAGAAGTGCTATGTATCCACAAATGGACTGTATAAGTTCCAGACTTCCATAGATTATTAATTGTTCATAATAACATTATTCTCTCTTAATTCACTTTAAAGGAGCTACCAAATACTATGGATTTTTAAAACAACTTGTAGGGCGCTCCCTGCATTTCAACAGAGGCTATAAGGATTTGTTTTTTTAGTGTTGCTTCATTTTGTTTCTAGAGTTTTTGCTGTTTCTTTGCAGGGCTAATGATATCTCTATCTTGTGTTTTCTTTTTTAAAAAAACACTATTCTTGTAACAGGGCAAATAAGGACTCCCACACCCATCATCCTCATGAAGATTGGAGAACTTGAACATTCTTTACTGTCACAAGGAATTGCATGTGCTTCTTTTGCATTCAAACCCCAGTAGATAACATTTTATTCTAGTTAAGAAGGCTAACCCATATATCAATCCCTTCTTGAATATAAGTCTTACAAATCACCTTATTGGTAGCACCTTTAATACACAATTTGACCCCAAAAGGATATACAAGTTGTACCACGAAGAACATGACGAGGTCATTTCTTTGGTTGTGTGTGCGTGACTTTAAGTCAGTGTTGACTCCTGATTACTATCCTGGAAGTCCCTGCAGTTTTCTTGGCATGATTTCAGAAGTGATTTGCCATTGCCTTCTTTCTGGGGATGAGAGAGAGGAACTGGCCCAAGGTCACCCAGCTGGCTTAAGGCGAGACCAGAACTCACAGTCTCCCGGTTTCTAGCTGGGTGCCCAACTATCACAATGAACTACAAGATCTGATGGTTTTTAAGAACAAACAGAATTTTAAAGCAAAGCATTTGCAAAACTTAGATCAAAGCAATTTTTATTTTAGGTGACATTTGATTTATGCTGTGCCTTTGTATTCTAATGAACAGAAGGTTTTTTACTAACAAACTTTTATACATATTATTTTTTAAAAATTTAATCAATTTGCAAGTAGTGCCAAGATTGCACAGAGTAACCCTGTCCTATAGCTATCAAACATACTCTCCACCCACCCACATACCTGTAAATCAAATATTAATCTTAACTGGAAAGGATATTTTTCCACACTGAATCATGCATAGTGTTATACTACTTTTAAAAAAACCTTTACCTTCAAATAAATATGGAAATAACACAGAAAGGTTAATGTTTTTAATCTTTTATCTTAAATTTACACATTTCAAATCTTGATATATATCCTCTCTCTCTCTTTCTCTCTGAGAGAGAATGAGAATTAAATGTAGCATTCTCTGGGCAAATCTGACTCCTTTCAGTAGTAGTATTATCTTTCCTGAAATTGTGACTCTGAGAGACCTGAGGGAAAGTGGCAATAAGGCCATTTATGTGTGTACATGCACACACATTTATAGAGTCATCCAGCTGAGTATTGTTTCCTCTGCCTGAAGCAGCCACAGAACCAGCTGAGGACAAAGCACGTGCCCACTGGAAGGACTTGCCCCACTCGGTTTGAGTAGTACTGCAGGACCCCCAAAATACAGTAGTCCTCAAAATATAGTTTTGCCTGCAGACTTAAAAAACACAACCTCTTTAAAACAAGTCACTCTTTAAATAGCCCTGCCTCATCTCTGCTTTTTATACAGCGGGTCATATTTTAACTACAGGGTAATCATAAACTTAACTACAGCCTCCCTTTTCCAAGAACAGATAGAAGCTTCAGAGTGTCATGTGGTTCTAAATGTCACACCTTGTACCTTGTTTAAAGGTAGATAAGGGTGTATTGACAAGTTTACATAGCATTTGCAAGCCAAAGTAAGTTCCGTGACTGCTACAAGTCCAAAGCCAGTTCCTTTGGTCAACTGAGATAGCCCTATGTAGTTCATTTTAACTGCACTATTGCAACCTCTGGCTTGTTTTAACAGCCCAAACTCAGACATTAATTCTTAAGTACCAAGAATTCCATCTAGGGCTTAAGTTTTAACAGGAAGAAGTATTAGAAATAGGGTATTAAAATGTCATTTGGATACAGCAAAGTAAGAAATGTAGAATGACAGAAGATGTACAGTTTCTGACAAACATTTTGGTTTGGAGAATAATTTTGAAGCATGTTCTACTTTCAGTATCCCCATCCTTGTAATTATTGTCAGGCAATAAAGCTACCAGATAACTCCCAACTTGAAGCTTACCTGTTTGCCCCATAGGCTTCCTTATTTCAGAAAACATAGATCAAGGTTTTGCCATTGGCTTGGCCTATTTTAGCCTACATTATTCACAACAGAAAGACAAGTAGTTCCAAGACTTCCACTGACAGGTATGTAAGTAGATATTTACTTCTTGTAATATATTTATAAGTATTCCCTGTATACAATTCATTGTCTAGGGACTACCTGTAACATATAATTTCTCTAACTGTCTGCAAGTAAATATTCAAAATTCTTTTCCTGCTGAAGGGGAAACATTTGGTTATCTTATTGTAAGGCTTGAATAAAAAGTCTTACTGTCAGTGGTGTCTGAGTTATCACTGCTGATCGAGTATTTTCGCCGTTTCTCTTCCATCTGTAAGAAAAGAAATTGAACATTACATTTGCTGTTTAAGAAACTCATTATGGCACCAAATCACTGTTATC
Organism: Vipera ursinii; assembly: GCF_947247035.1. Lineage (NCBI taxonomy): Eukaryota > Metazoa > Chordata > Lepidosauria > Squamata > Viperidae > Vipera > Vipera ursinii. The sequence continues at coordinate 87,945,021 of NC_139513.1, forward strand.
TCAGGAAATCCACACATCACATTAACCCAGCAGCACCAGTGAATACTTAGCCTAATGACAGTAAATTACTACAGGCTTAAAAAATCATGAAATTTTTAGATGTAACATTATTTTCTTTTCAAGTCTCTGCCTCTTGGATGCCTGAGTGTATCTTGCTTTTAATTATGCAACACGTCTCATAAGTATACTTTTTAAACCACTCCTACAACTTACCCAAATTTAAGGATTCTCCACTAAGGAATTTACTTGGTACGTCCAAAGAAATAATGCAACTAAAATGCTTTCTTGCAACTTCTTATTCACGTTCAACAATCCAATGAATTAAAGAGTTTGGGAGAATCCCTTTGAAAAGCATCCAAGGATAAAATTACAATGGCATGAAACCAAAGTATAAAACATGGATGGAAATGGTTTTATTTTGAAGCAGTTGTATTCCTATAAAAATGGGAAGGGAAAAAGAGGACTTGGACAAGTTAAGTAGCCTCTTGGTAATTTGCTTGGAATCCAAACTCTAGGTGGTTGTTCTACACAGGAAGTCAATAACATACATAATTTTTTTCTCCAAAAATTAAAAGTAGTTGGCCATTTTTCTTAGGATATGAAAAGAATCACTCCAGAATGTAGTCAGCTTTTATTATGCTTATAACAAAATGCTGTTTTCCTTCCACAACAGATTGTTGTAAAATTTTTTTCCCAAAGCTATATGCTCACTAGTTTTTCAGTATGAAACAGGTGACTCAACTAGGTCCCGTTGTGTTACCGTAACTATGTACACTGTAATGTGTATGTGACTGAGTTTAACTTTGTTATACTTTAGTAATCTTTAAAGTGTATTTGTTCTACACCAAATTCAGTTTTGTGTATAACTGCCATATTTACTTTCCTGTGTATGTTTGTGTATATATAGTTATTTCTAGAGTACATTTATTTCTTCTGTGAAATCTAGATGGCAAGCACATTCCCTAAATAGAGGATTCTTTTTGAAGCCCTGGTTTTCATTTCTTTTTTACCCTGCTAATGATTTTTATGAATCCGGAGTAATAAAATCATTTAATGATAATTTCAGTAAGTGAAGTCAAACCTGTTACAATAACTAGAACAAACAAGAGGTTGTATTCCACAGGTTGCTTCCAATTGTACATTAGTACATGTGAAAAAACAGCATGAAAAAGATTATGGGAAGGTTTTACATACAATTTAAAAATATAGGTATATTATTTGCATGTACAGATAATTACCATTTTATAAACCAACTGACACAAGAGGGAATAACATGCCAAATGTAGTGCTGCATATCTATAGCACCTATATAGCAGTATCCCCATGTTACAGCAGAAATTAGCAGATAAGTATTAGTAAACAGCACACATATCTCACCTGGTGGATATCAAATACAAGCTATCTAACTGTATACATAGCACACAAATGCTGGGAAATCATTCCTAGAAGTTACAGATAAGGCACTATCTATACAGATAGTCCTTGACTTACAACCATTTATTTAGTGACCATTCAAAGTTGCAATGGCACTGAAAAAAAATGACTTATGACTGTTTTTCACATTTACAACCATTGCAGAATTTCCCAGTCACATAATCAAAATTTGGATGCTTGGCAACTAGTTCATATTTATGATGGCTGCAACAACCCTGGGTCATGTGATCATTTTTTGCAACTTTCTAATGAGCAAAATCAATGGGAAAGCCAGATTCACGTAACAATTGTGGCAAGGTCATAAAACGGGCCAAAATTCACTTAACTGTGTTGCTTAGTAACAGAAATTTTGGGCTCAATTGTCATTAAGTCAAGCACTACCTATAACTAATTAATTTGAAGCTTTTTTCTTACTTTCCATAGAGTCAGATAAAAAATGTTGAGAGTGAAACAATATCAAATGTTCTGTTACAGCACAGAATCCAATTGTTCAAAAAAAAAAATACAGGTAGTCTTCGTTAACATCCACTTGTGTTCAGTGACCAGTTACAACAGCATTAAATGAGGGGGACTCACAAGGGGTCCCTGCAGCTTCAGTGTGGTCATGTGACTGTAACTCAGCTTGGCAACTGACTTGCAATTACAACGCTGCAGCATGCAACAGCCATGTAACTGCCATTTGCAACTTGTGCTGCCAGTTTCTGACAAGGAAAATCGATGGAGAAGGTAGCAGATGATCACAAATGACAATCATGTGACCATGGGACACGGAGACTGCAAGATTCACCTAATAACAACAGCTGTTACTGCTGGAACAGTGCCACTGTACAATTAGCATGGTCATGTTATAACCACATCACTTCTACAATAGTGTTCTTGGTTCCCACTGCCACTTATAAGTTAGGATTCCCTGTAGTTGTATTTGGGTTCATATGAAATTGTATAAATCTAATCATAGCAGTATCCTGCATCACAAAAATGGGGCAACTGCATCTTCTATTTCCAGGTTCGGTAACCTAAACTGTTCCAGTAGATCTTAAGATACAGATGGCATCCCTTATTAGACAAAAACTAAGTATCAACATCCAAGGGCAAAGGATCCAAGGCAAGCACTAGCTTCTACTAGCTGTGACAAGACTGGATCACAGTCTTCTTGTTGTTCTTCCTACTGTTTTTCTCCCTGTCTCCCCAAGTGACAGGTGTATGTATATGGGAGAGAAAATATCAGAATCTGTTTAGAAACAGGCAAAAGAAGCTACAATTATCTGTTTCCTCATTGCATGAAAAAGTTATCTGCATCATCTTGGGGGTCATAATTTGACTAAACCTTAAGTATTAAGGGCTCATGTATTCCGTTGTGGGGGGAAAAAAGCCTTTCTTGACACACCTGCTTTTTAAAAAGTGAAGCAATGCAGGTGTATCTAGCATGCAATTACAAAATTATCTCATAAAAGGAAACCACAAAGAATCTTAACACGCTGGTCTGAGGTTCTCAAAGCTATCACCAAATAGATACTGTTAACTTTCTCTAAGGCTGAGGGAGGAAAGAACAACCAAACTATGGAAAATAGTTTTGTTTGTGGTTTAATCACTAGAGCTATTAGAAGAAAATTGCACTTGATGACAAGACCACAGGATGCCATTATCCTTTGGAGGAGATGACAATCTGCAAAGGAATTCCCATAAATACTAAATCATAAAACCTTAAGTACTGCTTTCATCTCCAACACATGTGCAATGTTTTAACATACCACTACTATGAATGATAATAACAGTGAACTAACATAAACATTTTACTGACAATGCTGTGGTAAAAAATTGCCCTGTCAAAACATGATTAAAATTACTTCTTGACAATATGGCTATATCAATACTTCTCTCCAGTAATTCAGAGGGAACAGATGTTATTAAAGCAGCCTTGTACTTGACGGCTATTAGATTTCAGGGGGAGAAAAAGGTGCTGAAGATGGATTGAAGACAGTTTATAGAGCTGAAATTCCAACTGAACACAGTATTGATTTTTGCTGACTAGGTCAATGTAAAAACTCCAAAAGGACAAAGGTAAAAAAAAACCTATAATAGGGTAATTCCTGTTTCTTGAAGCTGAGAATAGAAAAATATTTTAGCCAAGTTATTGTGCTATCCTCCATAATTTCCTTAGAATACAGTACCTGTGAGTTATATTTAATGGCATTCTATCTAGATCCAAAATTAGGTTGAATGAAATATATCTATAAAATTCTACTATCCTATTTTTTCATCAACTTCAACCATTTTGCTACTTTCTATTACTTCTATCCTTTATTTTTTACACCTACAGACCTGTGTGCTCTTTCTTGAAAATAGAATTTACATGGGGAAAATCCATTTGAATGCAAGAAGCAGCTTCATTTAGTGAATTGAGTTCCATGAGAACATACTACTCACTAGAATCTGTGTGCCAACACAAGCTAACTAATCTGCGCAATAGATAAATAACTTGGCAGAGATTAGCAGGATTTTTTATGAAGCTATATAATTTTTTAGGGACGCGGTGGCTCAGTGGGTTAGGATGCTGAGCTTGTCAATCAGAAGGTTGGCAGTTTGGTGGGTTGAATTTCGAGTGCTGCGTAACAGAGTGAGCGCCTGTTACTTGTCCCAGCTTCTGCCAACCTAGCAGTTCGAAAGCACGTAAAAATGCAAGTAGAAAAATAGGGACCACTACGGTGGGAAGGTAACAGCGTTCCGTGCGCCTTTGGCGTCTAGTCATGCCGGCCACATGACCACAGAGATGTCCTCGGACAAGCGCTGGCTCTTTGGCTTTGAAATGGAGATGAGCACCGCCCCCCTACAGTCAGAAACGACTAGCACGCATGTGCGGGGGAACCTTTACCTTTACCTTATAATTTTTTCACTTGTAAAATGATGCTAAAAGTCTGGAGCTCATTTCCCTTTTACATCAAGCTTCTCTCCTAAATGGGAGCTTGCAACATCTTACCTTGTTAATTCTGTCTTCCCTGATCTGGTAGCTTTGAAGCTACAACTTCCAAATTTTCAGACATGTTGGTGGGAACTTCGAGAAATGCATTTATTTCTAACACACAAGGAAGGCACCATTTGGGGGAAAATTATGATAACATACGGAATCAAAAAGGACTTTGGAATTCAAATATTAACGCAGAAACCTAAAGGCCAGATACAATTATAGCAGCCTGTCTCAACCTGACGCTATTCACACCTATCAGAGTTTCAACCTCAGATGAGCCACACTGAACTATAGCATCTCTGAGAGATGGCCTGTGCCGGCTTAAATGCATGCCATGTAAAAAAAAAGAAAATCAATAATAAGAATTGTATTCTTGAAGTATTTTTTTCTGAAATAGATTTACAACCAACTTTGCCTTTTAGATGCATTATACATCAGAACTGTTGAGCAATTATCAGAATCTCTTTCACCATAATCCCATAACGTGGCAAATCATGGGCAGAAACTATAGTCTAACTATCCATTCATAACCGAGGAACCATTACAAAAGGCTGATGAAAGATGCTCCCATGCTGGCAGCATTTCCCCAGACGTTACCAGCACACAACGTCACAAAGCCTGAATAACTACAAAATGGGCTGAGGACTCTACTCTTCTATTACTTCTCTCTCAAACAAACAAACCAATAAAGTAAAATATTTGTAACTCAGGGTTAAACTGAGAGGTCCTTGGTGCTCTCTGAGCTTGGTTGTAGATAACAGTCATCACTAGCATGGATTATGTTACCTAATTTGGGTAATGAAATATCTCACAGAGCGCCAAGGACCCCTTCTCTCAAAGGAAGGAAGAGTGTTTTTTCAGAGTCCCCTGTCAACCAACTGTATTGCTGCTTCTGTTGTTGTTGTTAGCTGCGAAGTCGTGTCCGACCCATCGCGACCCTATGGACAACATTCCTCCAGGCCTTCCTGTCCTCTACCATCTTCTGGAGTCCATTTAAGCTCACGCCTACTGCTTCAGTGACTCCATCCAGCCACCTCATTCTCTGTCGTCCCGTTCTTCTATTGCCCTCGATCTTCCCCAGCATTAGGCTCTTCTCCAGGGAGTCCTTCCTTCTCATTAGGTGGCCAAAGTACTTGAGTTTTAGCTTCAGGATCTGGCCTTCTAAAGAGCAGTCAGGATTGATCTCCTCTAGGACTGACCGGTTTGATCGCCTTGCAGTCCAAGGGACTCGCAGGAGTCTTCTCCAGCACCACAGTTCAAAGGCCTCAATTCTTTGGCGCTCAGCCTTTCTTATGGTCCAACTTTCACTACCATACATTGCAACTGGAAAGACCATAGCCTTGACTATACGCACTTTTGTTGACAGGGTGATGTCTCTGCTTTTTAGTGTGCTGTCTAGATTTGCCATGGCTTTCCTCCCCAGGAGCAAGCGTCTTTTAATTTCTTGGCTACAGTCCCCATCTGCAGTGATCTTGGAGCCCAGGAAAATAAAATCTGTCACTACCTCCATTTCTTCCCCATCTATTTGCCAGGAATTGAGAGGGCCAGATGCCATGATCTTGGTTTTCTTAATGTTAAGTTTCAACCCAAGTTTTGCACTCTCCTTCTTCACCTGCAACAAGAGGCTCTTTAGTTCTTCTTCACTTTCTGCCATTAGAGTGGTATCATCTGCGTATCTTAGGTTGTTGATATTTCTTCCGGCAATCTTAATTCCAACTTTTGATTCATCTAGCCCTGCCTTTCTCATGATGTGCTCTGCATATAAGTTAAATAGGCAGGGCGACAGTATACAGCCTTGCCGGACTCCTTTCCCAATTTTGAACCAATCAGTGGTTCCGTGTCCAGTTCTCACTGTTGCTTCTTGACCCGCATATAGGTTTCTCAAGAGACCAATAAGATGGTCTGGTACTCCCATCTCTTTAAGAACTTGCCACAGTTTGTTATGATCCACACAATCAAAGGCTTTAGCATAGTCAATGAAGCAGAAGTAGATGTTTTTCTGGAACTCCCTAGCTTTCTCCATGATCCAGCGTATGTTGGCAATTTGATCTCTAGTTCCTCTGCCTCTTCGAAATCCTGCCTGCACTTCTGGTAGTTCTCGATCCACATACTGCTGAAGTCTAGCTTGTAGGATTTTAAGCATGACTTTACTAGCATGAGAAATGAGTGCAATGGTGCGATAGTTTGAACATTCTTTGGCACTGCCTTTCTTAGGAATTGGAATGTAAACTGATCTTTTCCAATCCTGTGGCCACTGTTGAGTTTTCCAAATTTGCTGGCAAATTGAGTGTAGCACTTTTACTGCATTGTCTTTTAAGATTTTGAATAGCTCAGCTGGAATACTGTCACCTCCACTAGCTTTGTTGTTGCTCAGCTTTTCTAAGGCCCACTTCACTTCACATTCTAGGATGTCTGGCTCGAGGTCAGTGACCACCTCATTGTGATTATCAGGGACGTTAAGCTCATTCTTGTATAGTTCTTCTGTGTAATTTTGCCACCTCTTCTTAATCTCTTCTGCCTCTGTTAGGTCCCTGCCATTTTGGTCCTTTATCATGCCCATTTTTGCATTAAACGTTCCCTTCATTTCTCCAATTTTCTTGAAAAGATCTCTGGTCCTCCCTATTCTATTGTTTTCTTCTATTTCTTTGCACTGTTCATTTAAGAAGGCATTCTTATCTCTTCTAGCTATTCTCTGGAATTCTGCATTCAATTGGGTGTATCTTTCTTTTTCTCCCTTGCCTTTCGCTTCCCTCCTTTCCTCAGCTATTTGCAAAGCTTCCTCAGACAGCCATTTTGCTTTCTTGCATTTCTTTTTCTTTGGGATGGTTTTGGTTGCTACCTGTTGTACAATGTCAAGAACCTCTGTCCATAGTTCTTCAGGCACTCTGTCTATCAGATCTAATTCCTTAAATCTATTTGTCACCTCTACTGTATATTCAACAGGGATATGATTTAATTCATACCTGACTGGCCTAGTGCTTTGCCCTACTTTCTTCAGTTTAAGCCTAAACTTTGCAAGGAGAAGCTCATGGTCTGAGCCACAGTCAGCTCCTGGTCTTGTTTTTACTGACTGTATAGAGCTTCTCCATCTTTGGCTGCAGAGCATATAGTCAATCTGATTTCTGTGTTGACCATCTGGTGATGTCCATGTGTAGAGCCGTCTCTTGGGTTGTTGGAAAAGAGTGTTTGCTATGACCATCGTATTCTCTTGACAGAATTCTATCAGCCTGTGCCCTGCTTCATTTTGCACTCCAAGGCCAAACTTGCCTGTTATTCCATTGCTGCTTCTAGTTTCCTCTAAAAAAAATCTGCCAGGCTTTGACAGTTACTTGTGGTTCTAGAAATCTTGAAATAACAACAATCTGCAGATTAGATTACTAGGTTTCCCCATCCAGCAGGGTAAATGGCATTCTCTACATGCTTTGCACTGTTTCTCTGTTAGCTGTATCATTCTCCCATGCAGAGAACAGGCAGGCTTACAAATCTCTCTGGTTTCTGCAGATCTCTCTGTGAATTATATCACACTCCTACTCCTTGACTTTCAGTATCAACTATCCAGAGGCTTGTGGAATACCGTAAGTAAAGATGGTAACTAATTATGCAATTGAGTCTTCCTCAATCTGACACCTTTCAGATATGTTAGAAGTATCTCTGGCCATGTTGATTGAGCATTCTGGAACTTCCACATTATTTTTTTAAAGTTCCCATTATTTGTACGCTGCCCAGTTAAACAAATCTAGATAGCTTATAACAGCTATGCTAAAACAACTTTAAACCCCCTCAAAAATCTGTTTTTCATTAAAATTAATTTCCCTCAAAAAGACAACAGTTTTCACGAACTTCCTGAAAAACAAAAGGGTAAGTGCTATCCATCTCAGGTAATAAGCTATTTTAAAGTGACATGAATGCCACTGAAAATGTATTTTCCAGGCCTGTACTATTTAATCTCTCTAAAATGGAGTACCAGCAGCAAGCAGATTCCATCTGGATTAAGGCAGTCCCAAAGATAGTAAGGGTCCAAGCCACATAAGCTTTTAATAGCAAACAATCAGAATTTCGAATTAGGTCCATTATCCTACTGGAAACCAGTGCAGCTTTTGGAATATAGATGCTGAACTAACTAGCACTGGTTAGCAATGAACAACTGAGTTCTGTGCCAACTGTGGCTTCCAAGTCATCTTCAAAGACAACCACACTTAGAACAAATTGCAATAATTTGGAAGATCACTACCCACAAACTACTGTCCAGTTTCTTCAGGTCCATGAACAAGTGCAACTGATGGATGTGCTGCAGTACCTGACGAAGCTCCTGGCTGCAGCCTCTACCTTCAGTTCTAGCAGAAGGTCTGAGTCCAGGAGAACTTCCAAATTGCTCATCAGGCCCCCTTTTGGAAGACTATAAGCTCATAAAGAACAATACACAAAGCTATCATGGAACCAGAGTTCGTGCTGGAATTTAGTTTTAGTTTGTTTCACTCTATTACGTAGACCTTTCACAACCTCCAGCACTAGGACTTCCACGACGTTTCCTATTTGGTATAGGTTCCAAATGTAAAATGAACCTCACCACCATACAGATATCAAGTTCTAAACTGAGAGGTTTTTAAACAGATGTTAAAAAAGACTAGAGGGCCATCATTGGATGACTAAGGGCTTGATCTCTCTTTACCTAATAACACTGACTGGGACTCTTTGCTCAGGAAACTGAACAAGAAATGTTACAAAAACGTGCCTCCAATATCCATAACCTCACAGAAAATCCAAAAAGAGACCATGGCTGATGATTCTGAATGCTACAGAGGTATCTAAGCAGATGAAGAATGCAAATTCCTACATCAATCCAATGTATGTTTAGAATCACAATCTTTTTTTTTTAAAAAAAAAGTAATTTATCATTTTAGGGGGCAAATTGGAGAGGCAGCAAAGTTATTAGTCATCAAATAATTTTCTCTGAAATGCTTTGGCAATTAGCATCTCTTCTTGCTTTTTTCTGTCTCTGGTGACTTATTATGTGATAAAGAAGGAAAAGGCACATGCTGTGCTGTGCTGAAAAAGAAATAAAACATTTTCCATTTGTTCTTCCTATTTATCTGTTGTTGGGGTTTTTTAAAAAACAAACAAACAAACACCTTAGCCAGGAAAGTAATAGCAAACCCCAGTGGCATTTTAGAAATCTTTGAATCACTAACTACCCTCTAGCAATCCATTTTGTTCTTATTTTCTCAGCTGAAATTAGATGGATAGTTCAGCACTGCTTAGCCCTCATGTTAATAATATACTGTTGTACTTTTAAAAAAAATAAAGCTAATGTTTTCTTGGATAGGTAAAATATCATTAAAATGTTTTGCTGGAGGAAAAAGGCTGCTGAGAGATTGGCTGCTTCCACAGGGAGTTCTCCTAAGGGCAGAACTCAAAGGATATTGTATAACTATTCCATATTTCCCTTATTAGTAGTTATTTTGGAAAGAAAGCAGCAGCACCAGTAGAAAAATACATTTGGACCCTTCCCACCCACAAATTCTATAATTAGGCTAGACATGTCCAGAACAAGCTTTGTCCTACACTTTCTTTAGTGATGTCATCAAATGTTTCCTCTACATTTTGGGAATCAAAAGCTAGAACTCCTGGCTAAATTTGGATTCTGTCTCTACAATTTACAGGTGAAATATCTTTCCATCTGCAGCGTGAGGTAATACAGATCAAGCCCACATTTATAACCATGGTGAATATAGTTCTCTTTCACAATTCAAGCAAGAGGACTCATGAGCTTATAAAAGCCTTGGAATTGTACAACTTTCTTAAAAATACCCCGCTGGGAAAAATACTTATTAAAATTGTAAAATTGTATAAAAGCAAAGAAGACTTCTAATCATGATTACGGTATTCCATTGGCAACTAAGCAAATCCAGAATTCCTGGAGCTATCATTTCTATTAACTAACAACATATTTATTCTTATGATAAGTGACAAAAGGGGAAGACAAGCTAAAGAGCACAAGTGCTTTCTTGTACGTCACTAAACTGCACACTCATGAAAGCTGTTCTCAGGAGAACCAGGGTCATCCTGCATAGCAAAGACAGGAGAGGAAAGAATTTGTTCCCACTGCAAATAAACATCTTTACAGTACTTTTTTCTTTAAATGACTCAGTTGAAGTCATCCATTTATAGGATGGTGTAAAACATTTCTTCATATTGAAAAAAAATACAAACATACATTCTATTCTACTAGGGATCTTTGCAAATTTCTCTTGTGGGGGAAAAAATCTTGTAATCAGAACTCCACCCTATTCCTTTGTGCACCAACTGCCCTCACTCTACATGTGAACAAGACATACAGAATGAAGAACCTATATATCTCAAAGAAAGGCATGATCATATGACAATTCTAAAGAATAGTAAGATTGCTTCAAACTTGCCCTATCCAACATACTTAACAAACTGAACAGCGGCCGACATTCTCAGTTATGCCCTACTCCACTAATAACGCTACTTCTGACTGTTGAGACCTTTCCTGACGAAACTAGTGATGTATCTTGCTGACACACCATCACACATAGCACATTGTTCAAATGGTGAAAATTAATTACCGGTTTCTGTTACCTGTGCCAAATGAAAGAATCAGAACTTGACCTGTGCCTTGCACGAAGAGAGGACTAGATTCAATCCACCATTTCCCAACAGGATTAGCAAAGACATTTGTCCCAAATGTCTGGAAGACCATGGCAGTCAGTCTGTAGAAAAACCTGGAAGTTTAGGAGCTAATGACTCAATGTATGTTTCTGCAACACATGATTTGAGCTCTTATTCCATCTTACATCTATCTTCAGTCCCAGAAAAATATCGTTTTTCCATTTGATTTTCATTATTAACATGTTCCAAATGTTATACTGCATTTTCTTGTCTTGCAATTTAAGGTTTCCCAAATGTTTAGAATGGTGAGACCATTCCATGTATTATTCCAACTTCCCCTTTATTTACAAGCCAATTTGTGGAAAATCTATTTTTTAACAAACTGATGAGACATTTGTTAAATTATCCCTACGGGAACGCCATCGCCTTTGGACTGGAGTATTTAAAAATAAGAGCCAGATAATACTTTCTCTGGTAATTAGAAGAGGGTCATGCAGACAAAGCAAAGGAAGCAATATCCAAAATACCCTGCAAAACTGATTGAGTTGTCAGTATAAATTATATTTCAGGTGCTGGGAAAGTCCTAGACTAGCTGTTTCTGTAGTTTAGAATTTAAGCACCAGAAAAACCACCTAGAAAACCGGAATGGATTTATCATAATGGAATCACAACTATCTGCAACTGTACAGCCTAAAGTGAAAACATACACTGGTGGGGGGGGGTCGATAAACTCAGTGAAACAGTGAATAAGATTCCTTCCATAATCAGTCATAGAAATGCATTATTATAGCACTTTTCTGTTCCTGTCCAATGAAGAGGCATAACATAAACCAGGCACCTTGTTTACACAGTAGTTAATCCTTCAAAGGATGGAAAGAACAAGGCATATAAAAGTCTTTCCACCACTAGGAATCTTATATCTTGTTTTAATACACACATACACACACACACTCACCAATTCAACACTAGATTAACAAAGCAACATTTACTAAAGCTTGTGGATCATTTTTTTTATTAATTTCAGACAGGAATTTAACCTTTTCATTGTACACTATTTATTGACTTCTATTTTGAAAATCCAAGGAAATTCCAACACTTCAGAAGGCTGCAGTTTATGCAGTATGGATTATGAAAATGTGTACTATTTCCTGGATTTCTGAAACCCAAGTGGAAATTGAAAATATAATATCACTGTAAAGTAAAAATTACTGAATATGGATGAAGTATTTCTTACAAAATCCATATGGTTCAATAAATCTTTCATAAGATGTTTGAATCTGATCCTGTATATTATTTCATAAGTTGGTCTTTATTCATATGATGCTTGCTATACCTAATCTTGTTTTCAGTCTCTTTCACCTCTTGGTTGCTTTTCATTCCATTTTTCTTTGGGGGAATTTTCAATTTTATACCTGTTTATTTCAGCCTACAGCAGTTTCCAAGCTGAACAGCTGGCCCTCTGCTGGAGAATTAACAAAAAGAGGAGAAAGAGACCCAATAAAACTATTTTTAAAATCTCCTACCATAACCTAACCTTCATGTTCAACAGGAGTTGTAAAAACATTGCAGCAATTAAGTAACTTGGAAATTCGAATTATTAAAGCTTCTCGGGCAGTGAAAGAGCAGGGCCAATAGGACAAGTTGATCAATTAAACTCCTCTCCACTGAGAAGACAGAGCCAGTAAACAAAACTTTCCTGCCATCAGAGACGAATCATTTCGGCAGTCTTTGGCTCTGTCTTCAACTTTTTAATCCAATTTTCGTCAAAAGTGTTGATGAATAATAACAGCAATAATGAAGAATGAAATGCTGGGGGTTTTTCCCCCAGAATCATTGGGCGTTTTGCGATCGGTATTCTCTCTGAATGTCCTCATTTGGCAGTACTTCCTAAAACATCTGTCTAGAAATTAGATTAACTAACAGAATGGAGGCCAATTCCTTTAACTTCTCTCTAAAGATCACAAAGCCAACAGGTTGGACAAAATCATGAGGAGGACCCAGGACAACCGAGAACCCGGTGGTCTCAAACATTTTCAGTTTTAGATCCTCATCCCTGATAAAGGGATTTATCAGGAAGCACAGAGCCTAAATGTGCTTAGACACAATCCTCCCTTGGTTATTTCTTTTAGCCCTCATCACAGGAAGAAAGTTGTCTCTTCCCCCCCCCCCCCCCCGGATTGCTGTGTAAACTCCAAGTAGAAAAACTGGACAAACTCAGTCACAAAGCTAAGAAACCTGATGCTAAATGTAGTAGGTAAGTTCTCCCCTTCTTGATATCCTTATTCTCTCCAGGTGCCCCGGTGGGATTTCCAATACCTTAGAATAGGGAAAACTCTCTTCCCCTCTCCTACCACATTTCTCTGCTTCAGACATTCTTCATCCAGTTATTCTTGTATAGGTTTTGCTTACTAACACAGAGGAAGTAGGTAACTGCTCAGAGGATTTCACAGGTCTCCTTCCTCTTCCCTACAAGGTTTGAGCAGGATGGGTAAGTGGCCTATACTGAGGAGGTAAGAACGCTAAATCAGCGTAATGAATCTCTTATGAAAATTGCTCAGAATGTCAGAATTCAGTGTAGAACAGCCTTTTTCAAACTCAACTACTTCACTAATGTTAAAAGGTAAAGGTAAAGGTTCCCCCGCACATGCGTGCTAGTCGTTTCCGACTCTAGGGGCCGGTGCTCATCTCCGTTTCAAAGCCGAAGAGCCAGCGCTTGTCCGAGGACGTCTCCGTGGTCATGTGGCCAGCATGACTGGATGCCAAAGGCGCACGGAACGCTGTTACCTTCCCACTGTAGTGGTCCCTATTTTTCTACTTGCATTTTTACGTGCTTTCGAACTGCTAGGTTGGCAGAAGCTGGGACGAGTAACAGGCGCTCACTCTGCTAGGCGGCACTCAGGATTTGACCCGCCAAACTGCCAACCTTCTGATCGACAGGCTCAGCGTCCTAACCCACTGAGCCACTAATGTTGCTGAAATGCAAATTAGTAGATAGATAGAGACTGGTTTATAATGCAAAAAATTCTCATTAATATGCCAGCTTCTAAGATCAGTTATGGAATCCCAAAGGGATTTGTAAGTCTTGGAAAAATCAGCCTGGAAAAGAAGAACAAAGTGAGTTCCATAACAGGAGACATTGGCCTGAATTCCTGCTCCACTTGTCATTCAGCTTGAAGCTACAAGATGTGGGCTATTTAGTTCTACTGGAGCAGAATCTAATTCTGCTGAGTGGGCAGATTAAAAGGTATTAGCATGGTGGAGTTTCCAAGCTTAGTCCTGGCACCTCCTCTCACAATAGCTGGTAGTCACAAATGGCTTTTCCTTTTGCCTTGGGCCCAGGAGAGCAGCTGTCAGGCAGGGAAGGCAGTATTGAATTTGCTGACTTTTTGATCCACAAACACTTCAGCTCAAAATTAGAAGTGAGGAACAATCTGGGGAAGGAGCCAGAATGCCAGCAATGTCTTGCTTTTGTAGAAGCATCTATTCAGATTGACCACCCCCATCCCTGACACAGAAGAGGAAAGGTTGTCTGCTGGAAAACTGAAGCACAGTATTAAAGTATTTCACGTGGAGAACATACAATAATCTCTTCTGCACAGGAACCATTGAGAAAGAACTATTTAGTTAAGAATGGGAGAATCTCCTCTAAATGGGAATTTTTTTTTGCCCTACCTTCCTTGGGGGCCCTCATTAGAAGGATTGTTTGGTGGACCTGCTTCTCTTTTTTCAAACCAGGAATGATAAAAGATTATAAAGATTATAAGAACAATCACTGAGTTCCAGAAGCTACATTTTAGAAACAGATGATGTACCTGTTGATTCTGTGAGGAGTCTGCAAATCCCTTCAGAAGATGACTAATACTTGCTCTGGGTTCATACTGCACATAATTTTAAAATAATTAGCTGGGTTTAAATGTCAACCATTAAAGGCAGACTAGCCCAAAACCTACTCCTTCAGGCACGAGCAGAAAATTAATGTTGCCAGTCTATTTAAGGGGAGCAGGAATAAGGACATTATTATGAAAATGATAACATTTTCATTTAACAAGCTGCTGTTAGATATGACAACCTATTATTAACATTCATGCCTTCCAGTTACAGTATTACCTGTAGCAACCAAATCTTTCTACCTAGTGAGGTGGCCCTATTTTGTTGGAGTATAGGTTTCTTATTTTTTGTTTTAACAGTGTTTTAGGCCCTGTTCAAGGAACTTGTGAATAAGCTATTTCTACATTTAGATCCCTTTATAACTTATCCATAGCTTCTGCCTGATTTAAAACATAAAGTGTTTTCAATAAGTATGCCCAAATTAGTCTGCACTTGTAAGAAATAAGTTAGTTCCTCTTCCGCAAGTGGACTACTGGTTAAGTGGACATCACAGTGAACACTCAAAAGGAAGCAAGTCTTAAGGAACAGACATCTTCTAAAATTCATTAAGTCCTTCAAATCTTCTACTTTTTCCCATTTTATTCTAGGCTGTTGGTTATTGCTGCAGGTTTCCTTCTCGCTTGAGAGATCACTTTATCACTTCGATGATAAGCTATACATAGAAAGACAGGTATCATTATTTTTCATTATCCTTATTTTCCTTAATATGCAAAGGAAATCTCTTTTCATCTCTTCATTTTTAAAAGTTAACATTGGCTATATATTAGAAGCTAACATATTTTACCATGAAGAAAAGGTGCATCTCTGAAAATATAAGCAAATGTAAGCTATTCACTTGCATTTTATAGATTAATATATTTAACTTTTGTGCATATGTACACATGTGCACTGTAAAACTGCATTTAGAATCCTGAAAATTGATGTTTTTATTTTTAAGGAAGTTTTTACTAATTGCTGATAGGGAAAAAGCCCTCTCTTCCACAAAACCAATTTTTATCTTTAGTATTACATTCAGACATTATACAGCTGAAGATAACAACTCAAAATAAGAATATAATAAATGATGCCATGTCAATCAGCTGTGTATGGACATTTCATGGAAATGAAAGGCAAATTACAATCAGCTTGTATACCCAAAGTATGCTGATGAACTGCATACCACAATTCCAAATATATGTGAAAGTGAAGTTTGGTGTTGGACAAGTTAATCTGTTGTAAAAGGCTTACATTAATAAATATATACATCTGAATATTATGCCACTCATGTTTTATATCTACAAATAACATATATATGAATACATCAGATCGCAGCAACAATTTGAACATTACTTGAATAGTTGGAGAAGTTCCCATAGCACTGAAACTCTTAAACTTTAGCATCATGTATTATAATTTTGGATATATACAGCTCTGGTCTGCTAAAGCAGGGGTCCCTAAATCCTGGGCAATGGCCCATTTGGAATTAAGCTATACAAGCAGCAAACAAGTAGGCACATGTGCAGCTCCACTTCCACGAGTGGCAGCACTCACACATGAAGTTCCATTTGTGCAAGCAAAGCTCCATTCGCTGTTCACACAAATGGAGTTGTGTGCTCATGTGAGCACCTGCCACTCACATGGAACCATCCCCTTCCCCTCCCCTGATCTGCTAAGCCAGAAAGGTTGGAGACCACTGTGCTAAAGAACCCCACTCTAAGAGAAAAATATTATGCCTCAGTGCCAGATCACCTTGCCATGAACATTTTATACATCCCAATACCAGTGATGATAACTAAGTGCTACAGCTTTCACTTTTTACACATTGCTTCCAATATCTCTAACAACATAGATTTCAATTCGCATTTCAACCTGATTTTGTCACTAAACTATTTTGATCACCTGAGGGGGGGGAAAAAGGAACAAGAGACAGTAAACTAATTAATTCAGCTCAGTGTCACAGAAGTGTTTATTGTACTATCATCAACCATATTATTCTTCTGGACTGAGTGGAAGACACTGAATTATAGTAATTTCAGTCATATTCATGTGGCTTTTACATTATACGGTCCAGTATTATTTACTTTTAATCTTTGATGACAGGAAGTTCTATATTTTTTCTTTCCTCTCTTTAGCAAAAGGAATGACAGGGGCAATATTTGAGATCTTGTAATAGCAATAGAATGTACAATATAAGGGCCTAAAAACTGC